>NC_134358.1:187738886-188051386 GCF_048569485.1 Anomaloglossus baeobatrachus
CCCTCTTTAACCAATTTATTAGAATAAAAAACAAATCCAGGTCTGGTGTAATCCAAGGGGTTGCCATGACGATCCACACTGTCCCAGTCAATGAAGAGCAGGATGTTCCCCATTGGCTGGGAGAGCAGTGCAGTGACCTGAGCTAACATCAATGGGTCAGCCCAGGTCACTGCAGGGCATGACAAGTGCTGCTGTCAGCGAGGTACATTACCTGCGCTGATCTCCAGCACACTGACAGCCCCTGTCACTGAGTTCAATGACCGCCGCCTTCACAGCCAAGAATCGCGAGAGGCCCGTGACGTCACCGCTAGTCAGTCTCGGGTCGGAAGCGAGAGAAGGTGATGTGACAAGCGGCGGCCATGGAGGACAGTGACAGCGCTGAGGTCGGGATGGCGGGACTTCATCACCGCAGGCAGGGCCGGCTCCAGGTTTTTGTGGGCCCCGGGCGGAAGAGTCCCAGTGGGCCCCATAAACACGCAGACACACACACATACACAGATACATACACGTACATATACATATTTAAAGACAAACTCACAAAAATACATATAAACAGACAAATCTATACAGTCATATACACTGACATACAGAGATACACATCAAAAATGCATACATACAGAGACACACTGCTATGCTGCATACATACATACATACATACAGACACACACATACTGCTCTGCATGCATACATACATATAGACAGACACACACACACTGCTCTGCTACATACATACATATAGACAGACACACACATACTGCTCTGCTGCATACATACATACAGACACACACACACACACTGCTCTGCTGCATACATACATACAGACAGACACGCATACTGCTCTGCTGCATACATATATGCATACATACATACAGACAGACACGCATACTGCTCTTCTGCATACATACATACATACAGACAGACACGCATACTGCTCTGCATGCATACATACAGACACGCATACTGCTCTGCTGCATACATACATGCATACATACAGACACGCATACTGCTCTGCTGCATACATACATGCATACATACAGACAGACACACATACTGCTCTGCTGCATATATACATACATACATACAGACACGCATACTGCTCTGCTGCATATATACATACATACATACAGACACGTATACTGCTCTGCTGCATACATACATGCATACATACAGACACGCATACTGCTCTGCTGCATACATACTTGCATACATACAGACACGCATACTGCTCTGCTGCATACATACATGCATACATACAGACAGACAGACACGCATATTGCTCTGCTGCATATATATATATACATACAGACACACATACTACTCTGCTACATATATACATACATACAGACACGTATACTGCTCTGCTGCATACATACATACAGACACGCATATTGCTCTGCTGCTTATATATATACATACATACACGCATACTACTCTGCTACATATATACATACATACATACAGACACGCATACTGCTCTGCTGCATATATACATACATACACGCATACTGCTCTGCTGCATATATACATACATACAGACACACATACTGCTCTGCTGCATATATACATACATACAAACAGACACATATACTGCTCTGCTGCATACATACATGCATACATACAGACACGCATACTGCTCTGCTGCATACATACATGCATACATACAGACAGACACGCATATTGCTCTGCTGCATACATACATACATACATACAGACACGCATACTGCTCTGCTTCATATATACATACATACATGCATACTGCTCTGCTGCATATATACATACATACATACAGACACGCATACTGCTCTGCTGCATATATACATACATACATACAGACACGCATACTGCTCTGCTGCATATATACATACATACATACACGTATACTGCTCTGCTGCATACATACATGCATACATACAGACAGACACGCATATTGCTCTGCTGCATATATATATATATATACATACAGACACGCATACTACTCTGCTACATATATACATACAGACACGTATACTGCTCTGCTGCATACATACATGCATACATACAGACAGACACGCATATTGCTCTGCTGCATATATATATATACATACATACAGACACGCATACTACTCTGCTACATATATACATACATACATATAGACACGCATACTGCTCTGCTGCATATATACATACATACAGACACGCATACTGCTCTGCTGCATACATACATGCATACATACAGACACGCATACTACTCTGCTACATATATACATACATACAGACACGCATACTGCTCTGCTGCATATATACATACATACAGACACGCATACTGCTCTGCTGCATATATACATACATACAGACACGCATACTGCTCTGCTGCATACATACATGCATACATACAGACACGCATACTACTCTGCTACATATATACATACATACAGACACGCATACTGCTCTGCTGCATATATACATACATACAGACACGCATACTGCTCTGCTGCATATATACATACATACAGACACGCATACTGCTCTGCTACATATATACATACATACATACATACAGACACGCATACTGCTCTGCTGCATATATACATACATACATACAGACATGCATACTGCTCTGCTGCATATATACATACATACAGACACGCATACTGCTCTGCTGCATATATACATACATACATACAGACACGCATACTGCTCTGCTGCATATATACATACATACATACACGTATACTGCTCTGCTGCATACATACATGCATACATACAGACAGACACGCATATTGCTCTGCTGCATATATACATACAGACACGCATACTACTCTGCTACATATATACATACAGACACGTATACTGCTCTGCTGCATACATACATGCATACATACAGACAGACACGCATATTGCTCTGCTGCATATATATATACATACATATAGACACGCATACTACTCTGCTACATATATACATACATACATACAGACACACATACTGCTCTGCTGCATATATACATACATACATACAGACACGCATACTGCTCTGCTGCATATATACATACATACAGACACGCATACTGCTCTGCTGCATACATACATGCATACATACAGACACGCATACTACTCTGCTACATATATACATACATACAGACACGCATACTGCTCTGCTGCATATATACATACATACAGACACGCATACTGCTCTGCTGCATATATACATACATACAGACACGCATACTGCTCTGCTGCATACATACATGCATACATACAGACACGCATACTACTCTGCTACATATATACATACATACACGCATACTGCTCTGCTGCATATATACATACATACAGACACGCATACTGCTCTGCTGCATATATACATACATACAGACACGCATACTGCTCTGCTACATATATACATACATACATACAGACACGCATACTGCTCTGCTGCATATATACATACATACATACAGACACGCATACTGCTCTGCTGCATATATACATACATACATACAGACATGCATACTGCTCTGCTGCATATATACATACATACAGACACGCATACTGCTCTGCTGCATATATACATACATACATACAGACATGCATACTGCTCTGCTGCATATATACATACATACATACAGACACGCATACTGCTCTGCTGCATATATACATACATACAGACACGCATACTGCTCTGCTGCATATATACATACATACATACAGACACGCATACTGCTCTGCTGCATATATACATACATACAAACAGACACGCATACTGCTCTGCTGCATATATACATACATACAGACACGCATACTGCTCTGCTGCATATATACATACATACAGACACGCATACTGCTCTGCTGCATATATACATACATACAGACACGCATACTGCTCTGCTGCATATATACATACATACAGACACGCATACTGCTCTGCTGCATATATACATACATACAGACACGCATACTGCTCTGCTGCATATATACATACATATAGACACGCATACTGCTCTGCTGCATATATACATACATACAAACAGACACGCATACTGCTCTGCTGCATATATACATACATACAGACACGCATACTGCTCTGCTGCATATATACATGCATACAGACACGCATACTGCTCTGCTGCATATATACATACATACAGACACACATACTGCTCTGCTGCATATATACATACATACATACAGACACGCATACTGCTCTGCTGCATATATACATACATACATACAGACACGCATACTGCTCTGCTGCATATATACATACATACAAACAGACACGCATACTGCTCTGCTGCATATATACATACATACAGACACGGATACTGCTCTGCTGCATATATACATACATACAGACACGCATACTGCTCTGCTGCATATATACATACATACAGACACACATACTGCTCTGCTGCATATATACATACATACATACAGACACGCATACTGCTCTGCTGCATATATACATACATACAGACACGCATACTGCTCTGCTGCATATATACATACATATAGACACGCATACTGCTCTGCTGCATGCATACATACAAACACACACCTTGCTCTGCGGGGCCCACACACGCGGCTCCGGGGGCCACACACACGGCTCTGCGGGGCCCACACACGCACGGGGGGACAAGGAGGGGCGGGGAGGGAGTGATGTACCACATACTGATCAGGTCACGGTGCAGATGGGGCCCACACAGCGCCGGAGGGAAGCGATTTGCTGGGGGTCGCTGGCTGGCACTGTGACTCCTTCATCTGTGCGACCGAGCAGGATGCCGGGCGGTAGCTCCGCCCACAGATGATGCTCAATGCAGGAGAACACAGTGAGCCTTAAAGGGCCGGCAGCCACAGTTTCCAGTGCCAAGGACTGCTGCCCCCGGGCCGACCGCAGGTAAGCCGAGCGGCACCATGTGTGTGTGTGTGTGTGTGTGTGTGTGTGTGTGTGTGTGTGCGTGTGTACATGCTGCGGGCAGGAGGGGGCGGAGTGAGCTGAGCGGGGAAGTGTGGGCTTCCTGCACGTAACTAGGATAAACATCGAACATCGGGTTACTAACCAAAGCGCTTTGCTTGGATACCCGATGTTTATCTTGGTTACCAGCTTCTGGCAGGCTGCCAGCGATGGCTCCTGCACACTGTAGCTGTAAACCCTGCTTTTTGCTGCTAGAACCGTTCTCGAACGTATCGAGAACTATCGAGCTTTTGCAAAAAGCTCGAGTTCTAGTTCGATCTCGAACAGCCCCCAAAATCACTCGAGCCTAGAACTGGAGAACCTCGAACCGCGAACCGCGCTCAACTCTAGTCATGAGTGGCATAACTAGCGTCCTATTTGGAACCGCAACTTCAATGATGACCTCATGGCTGCCATGACCCAAACACCTCACCAGTCATCGTCTGACCATCAATAATGCGGTGACAAGTCATAGGGGTGGGCCTCTGCAAGCCATTTGGGAGGACACCTGATGCCCTGTGGTCTATATGGGACCCCCACATCAGGGGCAGGGCCAAAGAGTTCATTACCGGACCTAGTCTCTGATGCAGTAAGTGCCTGAGCATGCTCAGTAGCATGAAACTGTAGTTAGGCTGCAGCTGGGGTAAATCGGCACACGCATGCGCACTAGCTGCCTCTCCACACTTAGACGTGGAGGAGAAATTGCTCTTCGGGTGTGAACTTGGAGATGCTGTCTATGAACAGAAGGAAAAGCTAAAGGAAGCCTCACTTTCTATCCCTCCGAATTATCAAATGCAGCAATGAATTCCCTGAGTTTGCTATAACATTAGCGTAGCAAAATGTGCATGAGAGTGTCATGTAGAGGTGCTAGAAATAGCTTGGCACCAGTGGGGCACTATTGGAATACAACAGCCAGTTCTATGATGCCACTAAATGGCAGTATTTTTTGCTATCATTATAGCTTATTAAAAACAGAGCAGGAGGGTGTCATGCACAGGTGCTAGAAATAGCTTGGCACCAGTGGGGCACTAATGGAATACAACAGCCAGTTCTATGATGCCACTAAATGGCAGTATTTTTTGCTATCATTATAGCTTATTAAAAACAGAGCAGGATGGTGTCATGCACAGGTGCTGCACATAGATTTGCACTAGTGTGACTAGACAAAAGTCCAATAGCCACATTTAGGATGCCACTAGGTTCACTGACTGTTTCCTAGTATAATGGCTTAGTAACAATGAGTTTGAGTGTGCAATGCAGGCAGAGGTGCTGCAAATATCTTTGCACTAGTGGGACTATACAGAAGTCCAATAGCCACGTTTAGGATGACACTAAGTTCACTCAGTGTTTGCTAGTATAATGGCTTAGTAACAATGAGTTTGAGTGTGCAATGCAGGCAGAGGTGCTGCAAATATCTTTGCACTAGTGGGACTATACAGAAGTCCAATAGCCACGTTTAGGATGCCACTAAGTTCACTCAGTGTTTGCTAGTATAATGGCTTAGTAAAAATGAGTTTGAGTGTGCAATGCAGGCAGAGGTGCTGCAAATATCTTTGCACTAGTGGGACTACACAAAAGTACAATAGCCACGTTTAGGATGCCACTAGGTACACTGACTGTTTGCTAGTATAATGGCTTAGTTAAAAAGAGTTGGAGTGTGCAATGCAGGCAGACATGCTGCAAATATCTTTCCACTAGTTTGACTACACAAAAGTACAATAGCCACGTTTAGGATGCCACTAGGTACACTGACTGTTTGCTAGTATAATGGCTTAGTTAAAAAGAGTTTGAGTGTGCAATGCAGGCAGACGTGCTGCAAATATCTTTCCACTAGTGTGACTACACAAAAGTACAATAGCCACGTTTAGGATGCCATAGGTACACTGACTGTTTGCTAGTATAATGGCTTAGTAACAATGAGTTTGAGTGTGCAATGCAGGCAGAGGTGCTGCAAATATCTTTGCACTAGTGGGACTATACAGAAGTCCAATAGCCACGTTTGGGATGACACTAAGTTCACTCAGTGTTTGCTAGTATAATGGCTTAGTAACAATGAGTTTGAGTGTGCAATGCAGGCAGAGGTGCTGCAAATATCTTTGCACTAGTGGGACTATACAGAAGTCCAATAGCCACGTTTAGGATGCCACTAAGTTCACTCAGTGTTTGCTAGTATAATGGCTTAGTAACAATGAGTTTGAGTGTGCAATGCAGGCAGAGGTGCTGCAAATATCTTTGCACTAGTGGGACTACACAAAAGTACAATAGCCACGTTTAGGATGCCACTAGGTACACTGACTGTTTGCTAGTATAATGGCTTAGTTAAAAAAAGTTTGAGTGTGCAATGCAGGCAGACGTGCTGCAAATATCTTTGCACTAGTGTGACTACACAAAAGTCCAATAGCCACGTTTAGGATGCCACTAGGTACACTGACTGTTTGCTAGTAGAATGGCTTAGTTAAAAAGAGTTGGAGTGTGCAATGCAGGCAGACATGCTGCAAATATCTTTCCACTAGTTTGACTACACAAAGTACAATAGCCACGTTTAAGATGCCACTAGGTACACTGACTGTTTGCTAGTATAATGGCTTAGTTAAAAAGAGTTTGAGTGTGCAATGCAGGCAGACGTGCTGCAAATATCTTTCCACTAGTGTGACTACACAAAAGTACAATAGCCACGTTTAGGATGCCACTAGGTACACTGACTGTTTGCTAGTATAATGGCTTAGTTAAAAAAAGTTTGAGTGTGCAATGCAGGCAGACGTGCTGCAAATATCTTTCCACTAGTGTGACTACACAAAAGTACAATAGCCACGTTTAGGATGCCACTAGGTACACTGACTGTCTGCTAGTATAATGGCTTAGTTAAAAAGAGTTTGAGTGTGCAATGCAGGCAGACGTGCTGCAAATATCATTGCACTAGTGTGACTACACAAAAGTCCAATAGCCACGTTTAGGATGCCACTAGGTACACTGACTGTTTTCTAGTATAATGGCTTAGTTAAAAAGAGTTTGAGTGTGCAATGCAGGCAGACGTGCTGCAAATATCTTTCCACTAGTGTGACTACACAAAAGTACAATAGCCACGTTTAGGATGCCACTAGGTACACTGACTGTTTGCTAGTATAATGGCTTAGGTAAAAAAAGTTTGAGTGTGCAATGCAGGCAGATGTGCTGCAAATATCTTTCCACTAGTGTGACTACACAAAAGTACAATAGCCACGTTTAGGATGCCACTAGGTACACTGACTGTTTGCTAGTATAATGGCTTAGTTAAAAAGAGTTTGAGTGTGCAATGCAGGCAGACGTGCTGCAAATATCTTTCCACTAGTGTGACTACACAAAAGTACAATAGCCACGTTTAGGATGCCACTAGGTACACTGACTGTTTGCTAGTATAATGGCTTAGTTAAAAAAAGTTTGAGTGTGCAATGCAGGCAGACGTGCTGCAAATATCATTGCACTAGTGTGACTACACAAAAGTCCAATAGCCACGTTTAGGATGCCACTAGGTACACTGACTGTTTGCTAGTATAATGGCTTAGTTAAAAAGAGTTGGAGTGTGCAATGCAGGCAGACATGCTGCAAATATCTTTCCACTAGTGTGACTACACAAAAGTCCAATAGCCACGTTTAGGATGCCACTAGGTACACTGACTGTTTTCTAGTATAATGGCTTAGTTAAAAAGAGTTTGAGTGTGCAATGCAGGCAGACGTGCTGCAAATATCTTTCCACTAGTGTGACTACACAAAAGTACAATAGCCACGTTTAGGATGCCACTAGGTACACTGACTGTTTGCTAGTATAATGGCTTAGGTAAAAAAAGTTTGAGTGTGCAATGCAGGCAGATGTGCTGCAAATATCTTTCCACTAGTGTGACTACACAAAAGTACAATAGCCACGTTTAGGATGCCACTAGGTACACTGACTGTTTGCTAGTATAATGGCTTAGTTAAAAAGAGTTTGAGTGTGCAATGCAGGCAGACGTGCTGCAAATATCTTTCCACTAGTGTGACTACACAAAAGTACAATAGCCACGTTTAGGATGCCACTAGGTACACTGACTGTTTGCTAGTATAATGGCTTAGTTAAAAAAAGTTTGAGTGTGCAATGCAGGCAGACGTGCTGCAAATATCATTGCACTAGTGTGACTACACAAAAGTCCAATAGCCACGTTTAGGATGCCACTAGGTACACTGACTGTTTGCTAGTATAATGGCTTAGTTAAAAAGAGTTGGAGTGTGCAATGCAGGCAGACATGCTGCAAATATCTTTCCACTAGTTTGACTACACAAAAGTACAATAGCCACGTTTAGGATGCCACTAGGTACACTGACTGTTTGCTAGTATAATGGCTTAGTTAAAAAGAGTTTGAGTGTGCAATGCAGGCAGACGTGCTGCAAATATCTTTCCACTAGTGTGACTACACAAAAGTCCAATAGCCACGTTTAGGATGCCACTAGGTACACTGACTGTTTGCTAGTATAATTGCTTAGTTAAAAAGAGTTTGAGTGTGCAATGCAGGCAGACGTGCTGCAAATATCTTTCCACTAGTGTGACTACACAAACGTACAATAGCCACGTTTAGGATGCCACTAGGTACACTGACTGTTTGCTAGTATAATGGCTTAGTTAAAAAGAGTTGGAGTGTGCAGAGGACAGGAGGGTACAGTGCCAGGATTGTGGGGCTCTGGGTAGAGGAATGGAAGCCTGCCTTTCTATTCCCTCCTAATGGGGAAATGCAGCTACGAAATCCCTGACCTTGGCTACACAGACGCTGTCTCTGTTTTCAGGACCTGTCACCTATGGCTCTGACCCTGCCGGTTTGAGCCCTTAAAAGGACTGATAGAAAGTGCTCTCCCTAAGCTGTCTAGCGCTGTGTATGGAACGCATACAGCTGTATCGGCGATAGGACAAAGGACGGAGCTGCGACAGTGATGTCTGACACCAAGGACGAAGAAGAGATAATGGCGTCCTGGAGGAAAATGTCCGGTTTTATAATGCAGGGACATGTGACATGGACATCCTATCACACATGCCGTTGCTTCTCTGGCTAAAAGTCCACTTAGCTGTGTGTGTGTCTGGGATTGGCTGACATGCTGGCCCGCTCCACAAGACGCGCGCGCTTAGGGAAGGAAGACAAGGAAAAAAAAAAAAAATGTCGATCGCAGTGATCTGAAGGCACTGTTCCCGCACACTATACACTGAAATGTCATAATAGTGTGAGTCACAGAGTGACTTACACTATTACAGCGGAAAGCCAGCTAGGAATTAGCTTTTTTTTGCTGCTAGAACCGTTCTCGAATGTTTCTAGAACTATCGAGCTTTTGCAAAAAGCTCGAGTTCTAGTTCGATCTAGAACAGGCCCCAAAATCACTCGAGCCTAGAACTGGAGAACCTCGAACCGCGAACCGCGCTCAACTCTAGTCTACTTCCAGCTCTGCTGCATTCGTTAATAGACGCTCGTTGCTTGCCAATCATTGCATACATGTCCAATACGTTGCATATTTTCTTTTGGAACCCGAGTAAGGCATCCGGTTTGCCATCATACTGATTCAACCACGCCACTCCCTGGACATACGGCAGGGGAATCAGCATGATCGGTGCCACTGCTGCGGGCGCTGCCTTTTCCGCGTCTGAACCAGATCCCGCTGCAACCCTATCGCCAAGCGCCTGCATCTTCCCGACCCTTTGGTTTTTATTACCACTCTCTCACGGGCCTGGAGCACCTTTGGAGCTTCCGGATCAGGTCACTGACCCCTTCCACTCGCTCGCTGGCGTCGTGGGTGGCATCACCTTTCGCGCCTTTTTCACCACTTCTGTGGCGCAGTCAGTTGTTACATAAAAATGGTGGCAGTTTCACAAGTAATAAACACAGTCCATAAGGCGCACGTCACCCGGTGTAAACGGGTCTAGTCCAATCCTGTTCGTGATGCCAGAAAAGCTGACACGCCCCAAGGCTATGGGATACTCGGTCCCGGGCAATGTATCGCTTAAATATGTTACTGGGTGGCCATTGCACGGTTCTGAGACCCTATCAGTCGCTCTAAAAGAGGGTTATTTACAGGGGAGATGTAATAAAAGTTTTTTCGTGACGCCAGTTTCGGGTTGCGGCTATTTAAGTGGAGCCGCCGCTTCACGGTTCCCACTACTGGGGCTGGTGATGGTGGCAGCCTGGATGTTGGACCCTCCACAAGTAGGGCCAGGCCCCAGGGGATAGATAATGTTGTTGGGTGCGGAAAGAAGGTAGGCCACATAAGGGATTGCATTGTAACTGGTTCCTTTACTCACAGCGTTGTTATGGCTGACAACCCGATGAAGGCTGGTCCTGACACTGGTCCCCTTAGTTCCAGTACCGGTGTGATGACCTGGTGGCTGTCTTCCCCTGCACCTGTCTCTGGTTGGTGGGTCCCCGTGGCTTGGAGCATCTGGGGGCACCCTCCTGGTTCTCTTTCAGTCTTAGTCTGTATAACAGGTAGCTTGCACCCTGTGGGGTCGGTTTTTCTGGTCCTGCTCCCTGGTTTTGTTGCTACTGTCTCCCGAACTTTAAGGTCAGTGAGGTCCTGGATGGTCCCCTCACTGTACAGATTTTTATCAGGTCTGCCTAGAGCGTTTTCCAGACCTAGGGCTCTGTACCCCAGTGCCATAGTTCTGGGAGTACTCCACCGTACTCCACCAGCAACCACACGCCTGGGCTCTCAGGTCCCTTTTACACTCTCCTGTCAGTGCAGTTAAGTCCGTCTCCTCTCACTTTCACTTACTGACTGTCTGACCCTTCCTCCCTGGATGTCATCTAGAGGACTGGATCGGTTCCAACCCTAAGTGGCCATCCATTGGGTCCAACCCTAGTCTGTCACCTGTCTTTGGGGAAGGGAAAAAACAGGGATTAGAATGAATGTTGTGGTGGTACCGGCACTGGTCTTCTGGGTCCCTGAGGGTAGGCCCTGCATCCTGGCTAGGATGCAGTTCCCTGTAGCTCTTGATGGCTTCAGGAGTGCTACATTCCCCCTTGGTGAATTCCAGCACGTCCTCGGGCTGCAACAGTGATCAAGATTAACATTTTAATGCACATTTTCAAACATCAAACTCTCTTCCCACACAGGGGAGGCACTTTCTTAAATGTTACTAAACCTGAGCACCCTTCCTATCACCCACCACCCAAAGGTCCTTGTCCCAAAACCCCTAAGAGGCATGTCACCGGTTTCCATGGCAACTGGGTCTTGGTCGCCTCTGCCCCAGACCCTTCCTGTGACTTTTTCCTCTCCTTGCTGGTGGTGTCAATGACACTGGTCTTCTGGGGCCCTGGGGGTAGGCCCTGCATCCTGGCTAGGATGTAGTTCCCTGTAGCTCCTTATGGCTTCAAGGGCGCTACATGAGCACATTTTCATGACTTAAATGAACAATTTTCTTCTTTTTTCAAGGATCTGTTCACACTGGGAATCGAGCCCACAACCTCTATTATTGCAGGCAGCAGCTAAATCATTAAGCCATAAAAAGCACTAATAAGCATTTGAGAATTTTGTATACAAACTTTGAATCCACAGGCAAATTTTACTAATGTAAATACCATTGTATATACCAGTGTATTTCTATATACCTGTATTCTAGAGGTAAAATAAAAGTCAGATTTTTTTTTCCTATGAATTATAAAAACAAGTACAATAATGGAATTTTAATGCATATTAAACATCACAAATCAGCAATAACACATACTTGTTGTTCCTATAATCAAAACAATTCACAGAACACCACAGATTATTTGAGTAGGGATGAACAAGCCCAAGTGGGTTCGTACCAGACACCGGGTGTCAGGTGCTCAGACACAAACACAGACTTTAAAAAAAAAAAATAACAAATAAAAATCTGTGTCCAAATTCAGTGTTCGGGTACTGTTTGTAGATTAATGATGTTTTTTGAAAGGCTGCAGTCCAGCCAATTAGCAAGCTTTATTGACTGTAAGCTGCTTTGAACAATAAAGATAAAAAAAAAAAATGATGTGAGTTGCGCTATGGGGTGCATCCTTCAACTGTTAGTTTTACCTTGGCTTCTCCAATTTTTTTTAAAAAAGATTTAAATAACTTATAAAAAACCTGTTTGTGCTCCACCCTATATTTGATAACCAGCCAAGATAAAGCAGACAGCTGGGGGCTTGGATTGTCAGGGTGTGAAGGGCGATGGTTATTTTGCCCCTCCCAGCCTAAAAATGGCAGCCAACAGCAGCTCCAGAAGTGATGCAGTCATTTCATGCACCAATTCTGGTACTTTACCTGGCTCTTCTCAACAGTGGCAATCAGATTTATACTTGTTATTAGTAAGACAGCAAGTGTAAAGTTAAAAAAAAAACAGACACTGGGAAAAACGTTCATTTGAATGAAGACTCCCCCACATACCCTTGTTTACCAAGTTATTACCTCAAAATAAATGTTGGAAGTTCCAACGTAATCCAAAGTGTAATGTCACACAACGTCCATCAATTCCTATGAAGCATGGTTCTGAGAACTTTCACAGAATGATGCTCCATACGTACCTGCTGGTTAGGGCACGCTCACACGAGAGTGAAAAACAGACGAGTGCAATTCAAGAAATTCTCGCATTTCACTCTGACCAATGTTAGTCAAGGAGGGAGTGCAGTTGGTCAGCTTTTCTCGCATCCAGATTCTGCTGTGATTTTCTGCTAGAGCTGAATCCCTCGCACCCATTTAGGTGAATGGGTGTGAGAGAAACATCGGACTGCACTCGGATGTTATCCCAGTGCAGTGTGATATATACACACAGGCTGGCAATGGAGGAGATGGGGGAATTAACCCCTCCCTCTCCTCCGCAGCACCTGCCCTCAGCTTCGCAGCTGTGACCCGATCGCAAGATTGGGTCACAGTCGCATGACAGTCGGCTCACGCTCGCAGGGTCATTAGCATATTGCATCCGATGCTCTCACATCGGATGCCATATGCTAGTGTGAGTCCAGCCTTAGCGGCAGCCAGAAATTTCTCCCAAGTGTGAAAAATTCTGGGCCTGCTACTGACCGGCAGTGACCACTGGAGCCTTACTTAGAGTAAATTCTCAGAACGAGGCTCCAGAGGTCACTGATAGTTAGCATTATGTACGGAATTTCACACTCTGACAGGGAGTGACCTCTAGAGCCTCGTTCTGAAATGTTTTCAGAACAGTGCTCCATAGGAATCAATCGATGTCATCGCACATTACACCATTGGATTACATCTGAACTTCAAGGATTTCTATTGAATTAATAAATTAGTGACCAAGGGAGTGTATGGGATTCTTTATTCACAATTGGATTACGCCAGAAGTTCAAGGATTTATTTTGAAGTAATAAATTGGTGAACAAGGGAGTGTGAGGGAGTGTTTATTCAAATTAACTTTATTTTTTTACTGTGTCTTTGTCTTTTTTAACTCTATACTTTCCAGGTTAGTATTAGGGTGTCTAATAGACAACTATCAATTACTAACGCGTGGGCTTGATGTCAGCTGTCAATTTAAAGCTAACATCAACCCCAAAAGTATTACCTCAATTTCCACTGCACAAGGGCAATCAGGAAGAGCCCGGCAAAGTGCCAGAATTGTTGCATCTATTGGATGTACCACATCTAGATCGGCTGTGAACTGCTATTTTAAGGCTGGGTGGGACCTTATAACCATGATCCTTCCCACCTTAAAAATAACAGTTCCAAGCTATTTGTTTTACCTTGGCTATTTATCCAAAATAGGGCAGATTCCACACTGTTTTTTTAAATTATTTAGTTAAATAATTTTAAAAAAACTTGGGATCCCCTCTATTTTCGACAACCAGCCAATGTAAAGCTGACTGGTGAGGATTGCAGTCCATAGCTGTCTGTTTTACCTGAGATGGTTATCAAGAATAGGTACTAGAGAGGAAAAGAAGCAGGCATTGGCACTCAGCTCAATATTGAATGCATGACAATCAATATATAAATATCCAGAAATCTTTTATTGAAAACATACGCCAATAACAACATTTAAAAGGCAAAAAACACCAGACAAAAGAAAAACAATGATTAACTGTGGTGCTATACAATGATGCAAAGTATTAACCAGCAAAGGACAAAATAGCCATAGGACATATCAATGAGTCCATTCAAAAGATGCAAAAACATACACATACAATTTGCCATTATATGTGTATGTTTTTGCATCTTTTGAATGGACTCATTGATATGTCCTATTGCTATTTTGTCCTTTGCTGGTTAATACTTTGCATCATTGTATAGCACCACAGTTAATCATTGTTTTTCTTTTGTCTGGTGTTTTTTGCCTTTTAAATGTTTTTATTGGGGTATGTTTTCAATAAAAGATTTCTGGTTATTTATATATTGATTGTCATGCATTCTATATTGAGCTGAGTGCCAATGCCTGCTTCTTTTCCTCTCTAGTACCAATTGTTTACAGCAGACTGTGCACCCTCATTTTCTTATATTGGTTGGCTGTGCATTCCCCTTTTTTCTTGCTTGGTTATCAAGAATAGGCATGAACCAACATCATTTTTATAAAAAAATGTATTACTTATACACATGTTTGCAGGGCAATTGTCCTCAGTTTGTTTTCTTATGCAGCCCCTTAGCCCTTACTATAACCATTTTACAGCCTTTTTGCAGCACAGAAATTCTTCAAGGTCTGGGGTGAATTTCAGTTCAAATCTTTGTCCGAAACCGTACCTTTAACTAAGTTCTGCCCGGACCCTCAAAACCAAAAATTCCACAGGTCCACTCATCTTTAGTGATAAGTAAATGGTGTAAAAAAATGTTGTGATTGTTTTTTTTTCTCCATTAAACCCTTCAAGAATATGGTAAAAATGAGGCTGTGTGCCCAGCGTATATGCTGTGTTTTTCTACTGCTTTCGTCAGTATGTTTTCTGTTTGTGTATGAACCATAACAACAGAATGTTTTCTGTACTACTAAAGCAAATTACAGATTCAGCTTCATATATACACCAAAAATGTATAAAATAAGGGAAAAGGAAATAACAAATGTAGCAAAACTAGAATAATCACCAACCTTCTGACTTCTCCTCCTGCAAATGTGGAAAGAAATTAATAGTGCATGTGGCTAGGGACGCGGTTAAAATTTTCTTCAAGTGCAGCCTCGTTTGTCCTTCTTTCTGTTCTATAAAAGTTGGGAGCTATGGTGGTAAGTATTCTGGAGATTTTTGCACAATAAGGGTACTCTCACAAGAGTGTGAAAATCGGACGAATGCTGTGTGAGAAAATCTCGCATTGCACTCTGACCAATGTTAGTGACTGAGGGCGAGCAGTTGGGCAGCTTTTATCGCATCCAGAATCTGGATGTGAGAAAAGCGTCAGCAGGCTGCGATTTTCTGCTACAGCCGTATCCCTCGCACCTATTCAAGTGAATGGATGCGAGAGATACATCGGACTGCACTCGGATGTTATCCCAGTGCAGTGCGATATACGCACAGGCTGACAATGGAGGATATGGGAGGATTAACCCCTCCCTCTCCTCCGCAGCTCCTGCACTCAGCTTCACAGCTGTGACCCGATCGTAAGATTGGGTTACAGTCGCATGACACTCGGCTCACGCTCGCAGCAGAGCCTGAGCCAGGGGTCATTAGCATATAGCATCCGATGCTCCTGCATCGGATGCCATACACTCGTGTGAGTCCAGCCTAAGGTACATTAAATTCATAGAGAATAATTTTACTGTGCATCAAATTTACCAGCAAAATACAAGCACTCAATCTTGTAAAATCCACTCATCTCTAGTTAGTGGAACATACTTATATTTGCAGGAATTAATCTGTTAAAATAATTTATTTCTCATAATAATGTATAAAGAAGATAAGAAGACTTTTGGATTGACCTGAAAAGCAACCGGAGGAACTCAGCACATAGTGGTGTATGGAACACTCACGTTGGCTGCATGTCTAGAGATCATTGCCAGCCTTGTAAGCCATAGTTTTATTAGAAGAAAGGATATGATCTGTAACAGAATGTAAAAATAAAAACATGGCTTTCTGATGAGATTTTCCAAATGTGTGAATCTATTCCACTAGATGGCAGCATTATACAAATATTTGCTCATATATGACTTGCACAGAAATAGACATAAGTGTATTTATAATTAATGTTATGTTGGTAAAAATAAAACTATAAGATACTGGCATCAATTAAAACATGGTGAATGTTTAGCACAGAATTCTTTGTTCCTTTAATATCTCACTCAGCTTTGTAATTGTATAGTATTTTATAGCACATTATTATAAAGACCTCAGATTTATTTTTCTTTTATATTTAGATTAGATATTTTTGCTTAGAATTATTACTTTAACCCCTTCTTGATACAGCCAATTTCCATATTCTCATTTTCCTTTTTCCTCTTTACATATCAAAAGTCATATCTCATTTTAGTTTTCTATTCACATAGAAGTATAAGAGCATGTTATTAGCAGGACGACTTGTAATTTTGATTGACATTATATATTCTACTAAAAAACATGAAAAAAAATCGAAGTGCAGTGAAATTGTAAAAACAATTCTACCACAGTAAAAAAAAAAATCTGCTATAGCATTTTGGGACTTTATTTTTCTTTTTATCTTTTTATTTATTTATTTATTTAGTGTACATTGTGTTGTAAAAAAAAAAAACTGGTGTTATTATTTTCCTGGTTAATACAATTACAGCGATACCAAACGTGCCCAGTTGTTTTTTAGAATTTTAAAGGGGAAAAAGATAGAGCTTTTGCAAAAAAATTTGTTTTTTTTCTTGTGCCACCATTTTCCAAATCCAGAAACATTTTCAACTTTGTGCCAATGGTATTGTACTTTTATGGGCATGACAATATCTTTATTAATACAATTTTTGGATAAGTATGATGTTTTTATTATTTTCTTTTCCTTGTGGTATTGCGGTGACCAAATACTTAAAATAATGGGGCTTTTGATGTTTTTCTATTTAAGCTGGCATTCCTGTAATCTGATGTGTGGATTTGATATGTAACTTTGACACGACTTTGATATGTAACTGTAACATCTCACTCTGAAATCTTAGTTTGACATTTGACTCTAACATCTTACTTTAATATTTGACTCTGACTTTTAACTTATTGCTTTCTTACTATATATTACTACCTAAATAATCTAATCAAATAAATGATGATCTATAGCTTAATTGTAAGGCATATTTGTCACATATAGTTTTGGTTTCAAAAGATAATAAAAAAAAAATCACTGTTTGCTACTGGGACCTCTGCCTGTATCCCAGCACATTTACCGTAGAGTGATACACTCAGTAGAAGAACGATGTGCCTTCTATTTGGTTACAAGGTTTCAATTGCAAATATGTGTCTGAAAGTTATTGTGACTTTCATACTGACCTACTGGAAGCTAAATTCAAATGATGTTTGACTTTGATATCTGACTTTCTTCAAACATCAGAATAAGAAAAACAATGACATCTAGACACTATGAGTATTTGCATGTTTAACGTGAACCTGTCAGGTGCAATATGCACCCAGAACCATGAGCAGTTCTGGGTGCATATTGCTAATCTCTGCCTAACCATCCCAAAATCTAGTAGCATAGATAAAGACATTTTTAAAGAGCTTTTATCATATATTAATGAAGGCAGAGACTAGTCACAAGGGTGTTACTTGCCCTGGCTGGTCGGCCCCCTTAGCATGATAGTACGCCCCTCTGGGCGTGCTAACATACTAATGAATGTGCAGTGTCAGAGGCATGGTCGTGCTCACCTCTCTGCTGCCATCGCATCCGATGTTGGATTTCAGCTCAGTGCGCACGATGCGGACTTCCAGTAATGCGCTCTACACCAGTTTAAAGCAGGATGCGTACACCCACTTCATAGTGCGCATGACTGGAAGTCCGAGACTTCTGATCATGCTCACTGAGCCAAACTCCAGAGGTGGCAGCCGAGAGGTGAGAGCGACCATGCCTCTAATGTTGCACATTCATTAGCATGTTAGTACGCCCACAAGGGTGTGCTAGCAAGCTAAGGGGGCTGACTAGCCAGGGTAAGTAGTGCCCTCGCAACTAAGCATCCAAAGGTAAGAAAAACATGGGCACTCACCGCTTGCTGCTGTGTAGAAAAATGCTTTTATTCAAGCTTCGGAGTTACATGCTGTGCTGGGGGGGAGTGAGAGGGAGCGGACAGCTCGTTAGACGACGGCCGTTTCGCACACCTGCGGTGCTTCGACGGGTCTAAACCGTGTGTGAAACGGCCGTCGTCTAACGTGCTGTCCGCTCCCTCTCACACCCCCCCAGCACAGCATGTAACTCCGAAGCTTGAATAAAAGCATTTTTCTACACAGCAGCAAGTGGTGAGTGCCCATGTTTTTCTTTATTTTCATGACTCTGAAAATTGTATATTCACATTAAAGACATCAAAACTATGAATGAAAACATGTGGAATGAAATACTTAAAAAAGTGTGAAACAACTGAAAATATGTCTGATATTCTAGGTTCTTCAAAGTAGCCACCATTTGCTTTGATTACTGGTTTTCACACTCTTAGCATTCTCTTGATGAGCTTCAAGAGGTAGTCACCGGAAATGGTTTTCCACCAGTCTTGAAGGAGTTCCCAGAAATGCTTAGCACTTGTTGGCCCTTTTGTCTTCACTCTGCGGTCCAGCTCACTCCAAACCATCTCGATTAGGTTCAGGTCTGGTGACTGGAGGCCAGGTCATCTGGCGTAGCATCCCATCACTCTCCTTCTTAGTCAAATGGCCCTTAGACAGTCTGGAGGTGTGTTTGGGGTCATTGTCCTGTTGAAAAATAAATGATGGTCCAACTAAACGCAAACCGGATGGAATAGCATGCCGCTCCAAGATGCAGTGGCAGCCATGCTGGTTTAGTATGCCTTCAATTTTGAATAAATCCCCAACAGTGTCACCAGAAAAGCACCCCCACACCATCACACCTCCTCTTCCATGCTTCACAGTGGGAACCAGGCATGTAGAGTTCATCCGTTCACCTTTTCTACAAAGACAAGGTGCTTGGATCCAATGATCTCAAATTTGGACTAATCAGACCACAGCACACATTTCCACTGGTCTAATGTCCATTCCTTGTGTTCTTTAGCCCAAACAAGTCTTTTCTGCTTGTTGCCTGGCTTTAGCAGTGGCTTCCTAGCAGCTATTTTACCATGAAGGCCTGCTGCACAAAGTCTCATCTTAATAGTTGTTCTAGAGATGAGAAGGTGTGTCCAAACTTTTAGTCTGTACTGTATATAACCTAATATTTACAGCAGTGGTTGTATGTCAAACAAGCACAGTAAATTAGGTAATGGGAATGTGACATCTGATACATGTTGCCCAATCTATGGGTGGCATGTATCAGGCACTGCCTGTGTAAAGTGCCAGGGAGGGGCAGTCATGGGGCAAGGGTCATGATGGTCCTCAACCCACCCCCGCTCAGTACAGACACGAGGAGCAGAGTGGTGTACAGAGTGGGTGTAGAGGTGGTACCTGCCAGCAGCTACACTTCTGTATCTTCTGTATCTTCAGCAGCTTTTTTGGATCACGTTCACTACGATGGGCCTCAAGCGCCACAGAGTCAGTAACGAATCCACCATCGGTTAAAACTTTAAAAACAACTTTAAAAACTTTTTAAAACAACTTTACTTAACAGTTCCTAACACACAGTTCCATTTCTTAAAGGCAGTTTCTACTTCCAGATGTGCTACAGGCATTCATTTTATTGCAGAACCCAGCTTACCAGCTACGGCCACCATGGGGCGATTTATCCTCTCCTTCCTGACCCAATCACTAAGCATGATGGCTGGTCTGACAGCTTGACTTCTAACCAATAGATGGACTCAGTGAGTACCTGTGGGAAAACTATCGGCCAAGGAAAGGGACGCCTTCCTCCTTTACTCCTTTTTATTAGAATTACATCCAATAGCTGAGGGACTCGCACTCCACTTCAGTCTCTATGACTCTTTGCCTTTGTTCTATGCCTGTCTTCTCCAAACACCAACCGACTCAACTGTGCTATATCTGACCTGTCACTCCCTATACACTGAGGGACCCAGTGACACCTGCTGGTGGCCAGCTAAATTACACAGGAAAAATACACATCAATACATCAGACCCGAAACACATCAATCTATCATCAGTACAGTACAGTGCAATAACCCAATTTCACCATACATATCCTGGGCGGTAGAGCACTGGACACGTTATTACACCTGTATGATCTCAGGTCTCTATGTGTATGTGCATGTTTGCACAGACCTCTCAATTCAGGGCAGCGGTTGGAAAAATGCTTCTGGGGACCCACCTGTCTTACTAATTTTCAGTGCGGCTCAATCCCTCATGGCTATTAAAGCTTGTTTTCTCTAAAGTGCAGCAACATTTCAGAGTCAAACATACATGGCTGAGATCATAGTGCCAGTGCCGGATACATGGTGAGCACAGATTGGGCAGCATGTACCAGTGGTAAAGTTTACTTTAAGTATACAGTGCATGTTTTTACAAGTTTAAAGCAACATTAAAAATTCAGCTCTTATTCTGACACTGTGGATAGGAATAGAGATGGTGAAATAATGCTGTATGGTCTCACCATGTCAGGTTTCCAGGTTTTCCAGTTCTCTTTTGACTGCCCTTGCCCTCGGTTAACATGGAGGTTACCGTTCTGTTGCCCTACTTCCTGTCCAGCGGCTTAAAAGGCCGCCTCCCAGCCCAGTCCAGTGCCTGAGTATACTGCCTGCTGTGTGCTCCTGCTGTGTTTTGCTGCTTATTCCGGATTGCCTCTGGATTCCCCTAAGAAGACTACCTACCGATTGATTCTGGACTGTACCCGGCTCTCAAGGCTGTGCCCGTATTCCGTTTACCATCTTCGGTCAGCACTCCGCCTGGTTCTCTTTGTGGTTCGTAACCATTTTGGACAAACATTTCCGTACGGACACTCATTGACTTTACCGCTTGCTCCTTATCCCGGCCGCTGCGCATTTAGGCCTTCCGGGGTAGATTGCCGGACAGTCCCTGTATAGGGGTTCGCTCCGGTGGTCTCCCTGGGGGAGTCCGGTGCGTGGTCCCGGGAATCCCCTGCGCGTCCATTCCGGAAAGTATTGTCTGTGTTATTGTATTGTTGTGTGTGTTCTGTTTCTACCGTGGTGACATACTATAAAACATCTTGTACCCGGAACTCGTCTCTGATTGTCATTGCCCTACGCTATCGAAATCCTCAGAACATAGAATAAGTATTACATTATACTCAGGCCATTAGAGGATTTCGCTGGGGCAATGACTGAGACACGAGTAGATCAGCTGTTCTCCATGATTAACTCCCTGCAGCAGGAGATGGAGGTGGTGCAGACTAAGCTTAGAGATGTGGAAGCGCAGCTGGGCCATGATCACCAGGTACTGGGTCCGGCTATACAGGATTTGCAAGTCAGAGTGGAGGCTCAGGAAGCCGGCCCCACTACGTCCGTATCAGCTGCCGGTATGCCTAGGTTACCCCCATTCCGTTTTAATGGTGATCGTAGTCAGTTCCGTGGATTTATTAACCAATGTATACTGTTTTTCGATGTACATGCCGATTATTACCGTTCTGACCGGTCAAAGGTGTTATGTATCATCATGTTATTAACCTCACGAGCACTGGCTTGGGCTAATCCTATGATAGAAAACCGGGACATCCGTTTAAATCACCTAGATGACTTTCTGAACGCAATGGCGCAGATGTTTGATGATCCGAATCGCCGTGCTACCGCTGAATCTGCTCTCCTTTCCTTACGTCAGGGAAAGCGCTCTGTCATTGAATACGCCACTGAGTTCAGGAGGTTAGTGGTAGACACCGACTGGGGAAACAATGCATTATTGTCCGTTTTCAGAAAGGGTTTGTCCGGTACCATCAAGGACGAGTTAGCCCGTTCCGAATCCCCAGGGGATTTTGACCTGTTTCTCCAGCACTGTGTGCGCATAGATACCCGTTTAACGGAACGTAGACAGGAAAAATGGGCAGCTATAAACCGTATAAATAATAATACATTTCCTTCCAGAGAACCTGCTTTCAGGACGCCACGGGAGGCTGAGGACGTTCCTATGCAAGTGGACTCTCTACAAAAGCGAGAGACCAACGAACGTCGTGAACACCGGCTCCGTGAGCGTTTGTGTTTCTACTGCGGTCAATCGGACCATTTTTTAATCGACTGCCCGAAACGTCCGAATCGCTCAAATAAGGTATTGGCAGCCATGGCAGAGTGTGATAACACGGACGCAGAGTCTGATATCTCTGAGGCAAGTGGACACTTGGATGCGGTATTTCCCTTGACTGTAATGTCTACCTCACCGAAGGACTCAGAAGGGAAATATACCCATTGTTCACTCCCCATTCAGATCCGGTGGGAGGGACAGCTAATTCCTACCTCTGCAATGATAGACTCTGGGGCAGGGGGAAATTTCATGGACTTTTCTTTTGCTAGTAAACACGGTATCCGGACTCAGCAAAGATCCTCACCGGTTACCATGGAGACGGTAGACGGCTCTCCGTTAACATCTGGACCAGTGGATCGGGAAACAGTACCGCTAGAATGCATGATGAAACCAGGTCAGCAGGAGACTCTTATTTTCATGATGATCTCTTCTCCACATTTTCCGATTATTCTAGGTATTCCGTGGCTACGGTCTACAAATCCGGTCATCAATTGGGAAACTAAGGAGATATCCTTCCCACCGCAGAGTGATCCGGCCATTTGTCCAACTGTTCCGGTTCCGGTAACACCACATGCAGAAGGCACGGTACAGGTACCCGTTTTACCCTCGGTTTATCGTGACTTCGCTGACATATGCGACAAAAGAAAGGCCGATCGGCTTCCTCCGCATAGACCGTATGATTGCCCCATAGACTTACTCCCAGGGGCAGAAATCCCGTTTGGTCATGTTTACCCGTTGGCGGCACCTGAGCTAGAAGCCCTAAAGGAGTATATTGATGAAAGCCTGGCCAAGGGATTTATTCGCCCGTCTACCTCGCCCGCAGGGGCACCCATCTTTTTTGTGAAAAAGAAGGAGGGGACTCTGAGACCCTGTATTGACTACCGGGAACTGAATAAAATAACCATCCGGAACCGGTATCCGTTACCGTTGATTCCGGAGCTATTGGAGAGAGTCCAACAGGCAAAGATATTCACCAAATTGGACCTCCGTGGGGCATATAATCTGCTTCGTATACGTCCCGGAGACGAGTGGAAGACCGCGTTCCGATGTCGGTACGGACATTTTGAGTATTTAGTGATGCCTTTTGGACTTTGTAACGCTCCTGCGGCATTTCAACATCTAGTTAATGATATTTTCAGGGATATCATGGACCAATTCATGGTGATCTATCTGGATGATATTCTAATCTTTTCTGATTCTCTCCAGGAACACCAGGAGCACGTCAAGACCGTACTTACCCGGCTGAGGGACAACCACCTGTACATTAAACTGGAGAAATGTGAGTTCCACTGCTCACAAATACAATTCTTAGGTTATGTCATCTCTCCTCAGGGACTGAACATGGAATCTAGCAAGATACAAGCCATTCTCGACTGGCCGGAACCGGGAAACATCAAAGAGGTACAACGCTTTGTCGGTTTTGCCAACTTTTACCGACGCTTTATCCGTAACTTTTCAGAGATTGTTCGTCCCATCACCCTGTTGACTAAGAAAGGACAGAAGTTTGTATGGTCCGCCCAGGCTCAGGAAGCGTTCCATCGTCTCAAGGGATGTTTTACCTCAGCACCCATACTAGTGCATCCGAATCCCGCACTTCCCTTCATCGTGGAGGTCGACGCTTCCGACTACGCATTAGGGGCCATTCTTTCTCAAAGGACCGGGGACAAGAGTCTCCTGCATCCGTGTGCCTTCTTCTCCCGCAGGTTGTCCCCTGCGGAAAGGAACTACGACATTGCGGATAAGGAATTATTGGCGATTATTGCCGCCTTCAAGGAATGGAGACACCACTTACAGGGAGCCGCGCAGCAAGTGATAGTACTCACAGATCATCGTAATCTGGAATTTCTTAAGTCTGCCAGGTGCCTGTCTCCACGACAAGCCCGTTGGAGCCTATTCCTTAACCAATTCAATTTTGTTGTTACATACCGTCCAGGTTCACGTAATGGGAAAGCCGATGCCTTGTCCCGAATCCCTGCCGTGGACTCCGTGCCTGGAACCCCGTCGCAGACCGTGTTATCAGATGCCAATTTCGTTGGAGTAATCCAGGACCAGGACTTGTGGAAGGACATCAAGCTGGCCTATGATGGTGATGTATTTCTTGCTGCCCCCCCGAATGATGTAACTCTTGTTCTTCGGAATGGGGTGTGGTTAAGAGAACGACGCATTTATGTCCCGGAGGCCGTAAGACTTCGGGTTCTCAAGTTGGTTCATGACTCCGTGTTGGCCGGTCATAGGGGGGTACAGAAGACGCAGGAATTTCTGAGCCGGTTTTTCTGGTGGCCTACCTGTCTAAAGGATGTAAAGGACTATGTCCACTCATGCGTGGTTTGTGCCCGGTGCAAGGTCCCTCGTGTGGCTCCTACGGGACTCCTCCAACCGTTACCCGTGCCATCTCGCCCTTGGGGGTCTATCTCCATGGATTTTATTGTGGAGTTGCCAGTCTCAGGCGGGCATAATACCATTTTAGTGGTGGTGGATCGATTGACTAAAGCTGCTCACTTCATTCCGTGTACCGGTCTTCCCTCAGCCGCAGAGACAGTGGATTTGGTTGTCCAGAACGTATTCCGATTGCATGGGGTACCGGATGAGATCATCTCCGATCGGGGCGTGCAGTTCACGTCTAGATTCTGGAAGGGGTTTTGTACGGCACTCCAGATTGATGTCTGTTTGTCTTCTGCATACCATCCTCAGACAAATGGACAAACCGAACGGACGAATCAAACCCTGGAACAATACCTTCGCTGTTATGTCAGCCATCTCCAAGACGATTGGATGAAGATGCTTCCGTTGGCGGAGTTCTCCTACAACAACACTCAGAGCAGCTCCACTAAGGTAACGCCCTTTTTCGCTAACCTGGGTTACCATCCGACTATTTTGCCTAGGTCACCGGTTGCGGTTTCGGTACCAGCGGTGGAGGACAGAGTGACAGAACTACGACAAAATCTGGAGGTTCTAAAGAACACCGTAGCTACGGCCCAGGAGCGTTACAAGAGGTCGGCGGACACTCACCGGAAACCGGCACCCATGTATAAGGTAGGGGACTCTGTATGGTTATCCACCAAAAACCTGAGATTGGGTGTTCCTTCGCAGAAACTGGGACAAAAATTCATCGGTCCGTATAAAATCACCGGGATCGTGAGCCCTGTGGCCTGTCGGCTACGGTTACCGCACCATCTAAAGGTACACCCGGTCTTTCATGTGTCTCTCCTCAAACCCGTTTCCCCTAATACGTTTCATGGTCGTATTGTGCCTCCTCCTCCGCCTGTGATGGTCGACGGCGAGGAGCAGTTCGTGGTTGAGGACATTATTGACTCCCGGCTCCATCGTCGTCGGCTTCAGTATCTGGTACGTTGGCAGGGGTACGCCCCCGAGGACGATTCCTGGGAACCGGTGGGTAACATTCGGGCACCCCGGAAGATTGCTCAGTTTCATCGCCGGTACCCGGACAAACCTGGCCCTGATCCGTCCTGAGGCCGTCTCTGGGGGGGGGAGTAATGTCAGGTTTCCAGGTTTTCCAGTTCTCTTTTGACTGCCCTTGCCCTCGGTTAACATGGAGGTTACCGTTCTGTTGCCCTACTTCCTGTCCAGCGGCTTAAAAGGCCGCCTCCCAGCCCAGTCCAGTGCCTGAGTATACTGCCTGCTGTGTGCTCCTGCTGTGTTTTGCTGCTTATTCCGGATTGCCTCTGGATTCCCCTAAGAAGACTACCTACCGATTGATTCTGGACTGTACCCGGCTCTCAAGGCTGTGCCCGTATTCCGTTTACCATCTTCGGTCAGCACTCCGCCTGGTTCTCTTTGTGGTTCGTAACCATTTTGGACAAACATTTCCGTACGGACACTCATTGACTTTACCGCTTGCTCCTTATCCCGGCCGCTGCGCATTTAGGCCTTCCGGGGTAGATTGCCGGACAGTCCCTGTATAGGGGTTCGCTCCGGTGGTCTCCCTGGGGGAGTCCGGTGCGTGGTCCCGGGAATCCCCTGCGCGTCCATTCCGGAAAGTATTGTCTGTGTTATTGTATTGTTGTGTGTGTTCTGTTTCTACCGTGGTGACATACTATAAAACATCTTGTACCCGGAACTCGTCTCTGATTGTCATTGCCCTACGCTATCGAAATCCTCAGAACATAGAATAAGTATTACACACCAGCTACTAAAAGTACACGAATCTTAACACTCCCAAGATTCTATTCCTTCACCAAATCTTTATGAGAAGCAGTTCATCTGTAAAGGACGGGAAACAAGTGATCCCTTTTCGATCTGACCGCTGTTTCAAATCAAAATGTCATGTGTGCACGTGAGATTAAATAACGGACAACGAGTCAGTTACATCTATCTCCATGACTGGCACTGACCAAGTGGTCTTTATTGTTTGAAACTTTCCACAACTCTTCAGAAGTGAAGGGCGTGGACAAAATACAGTCCAATCAAGTATCGTGGGTCGGGGCTTCAAGACATATAGAGAGATCTGCATATCCTCCTTGGATTGGTCAGTCCAGGCTCCAGGAATTTCTTTGTTTATCATCTCCTTTGGGTGTAGACAGGATATAGCAGCTATCTTTAAATTACATATACTGATATATACTGTGTTAAGGAACAAAGACATGCATAAATATGTGTGTTAGTTCACATCTGCTAAACTATATCCCTGAGTCTATGAAATGGCTGAATTAAGTATTTTTGTATACTCAATTCTTAACCTCAACTGTCCCCCCTAAAGACTTATTTCTGCCATTTCTGAATTCTAAGGGTACTATGTTCCCTTAGGAAGAGAGGTAGAAATACCTGTTGGAAAAACCTGCCAAACTGAACGTTGAGGCATGGGCAGAAAGGGGAAAGGGGTTTTCTTCACCGGTTTGAGACCAAGGACTCCTAGGCGAGTCCTCACCCTTTGTAGTTGGGCTTTCCCATGTCTCAAGGTTCTCTAAGTCCTCTCTTCTAACTGTTCTGGCAATAATGGTATGAAACTGTACAGAGTTTTCTGAAAAGGATAAGTATGAGCAGAATGCTCAGTGCAACTCTGGTGGATTGACCCTTCTGCAATGCGAGGGGTGGATCCATAGATTTTTCTGCAGTTGGATCAGCTCATCTAGTGTTGACTCCTGGCTCCTTTTTGCTTGTCCTTTAGGATCAATCAGTCTGCTGACTGGAGACCATATGCTAATAGCTCTGATTTAAGTTCTGGAATTGGAAAATACACCTGTTTATCACACTATTCAGTCAATTATTTAAAAATATACATGCCTGTGCTAAACTAAAAACATCTTACATAAAGACCTGTTTATTATGAAAAGAAAACAAAACATACATTTTGTACACGATTTGCCAGTTGCCACTTTTCTATAAAATATACACCTTTTTATAAACCCATTTTTTTCTTTTACATACCACCTTCATGTGCTTCTCAGCAATAACGCCGTTTTCTGCACTGGAATGCCTCTGACCAAACCTGGAGAGAAATCTACACAACACGCACAGACTTGCATACAACGTGCTCATGATATACATCCAAAATCAGTTTGCAGTCTCTAAAAATGGGTAGAGCAGGTGCAGGGTGTTTCTACGGACTCTTTAACGTTTTTTCTCACTTCGTTTTAGGCACATGTCTTACAAGACTGGGTGAATCTGCCCACCTGGGTACTTAACCCTGGTGTCACCAAAGCACACACTGATATCCATAAAGAAAAGAAAAACCTTTTGATAATAAGAATAACTGAGACGTGATTAAATGACAGCTGTGACTGGGCGACTAACCTGCAACAATATATAAATTGTTTAGAAATAATCATAAAAACAGAAAAGGTGATAGAGTCACAAAATAAAAATATATTGTTCGAATAAATCGCCATTAAAAAACAAAACAACACAAACTAATTTGCATATCTTATGAAATCTAATTTTCTCTTCAAAATTAACTGAATCATTCAGGTATAAATAGGAAGCTAGAAATGTGAAATCCTGAACTCTAAGGGTTAAACCAAACTTACGTCACTATTGGACTATTGGGGAAAGACACATTCCATTCTTATCTCTTACCAAAAGCCAGAGAAAGAAAAAAAAAACCCTCATCTTTTGTTTTAAACCTTGGACAAACTTCTCAGCTCCGCTCCTCGGACACACTGCTCAATGCTCTTACAAATGGATATAATACCTCCTAACATCAGTAGGGGTAAGTCGTTTACAAATTTTGTTTTAAATTAACTAACACACTACAAAGATATATATGTATATATATATATATATATATATATATATTTACCTTCCTCTATTCTATGTTATGTTATATTACTGGACTTTTAGAATACCAATTATTGTATGTGGACAAATACCTCCCTCTACTTATCAATTCTGTCAATTCTGTAAAAGTTTCACTTATTTATCTTAGACTTGAATTTATTGGATAGCTGAGTAAGCAAATATACTATTTATACTTATTCAAATGTGTTAGTCATATATACCAGAGAACACCTCCCACCGGGGATGGGTGGAGAGTCTTAGACAAAGAACCACTGAGAGAGACGTGGCTGGAAAGGTGTAGCAAGATGGCAGCCACAGGAAGTTCCAGGCACCTGACTTCCGGGAGTATTGCCATGTTGTAACTCCCTGGGTGTACTGGGAGTGGCTGGAACTACGTAGTGAACCAGGGGTGTTACTTTTTTTTAGTGCCTGTAAACCAATTTGCATTCCAGCATACAAAGGAGAGATTTGATTAGTACCAGATATGATGACTTCTAAAGGAGAACACTAAGACACAGCTAGAGAAAAACATTAGTAATTCTACTAACAGCAACAGACAGTGAATGGGGTCTTTGTTCTTCATTATAAACTCATTAGAGATTAATATGGACTTCCATACATGGGTTGCAGCCTGCCATCTGGTGGTAGTCCAACTACTTTACACAATTCGTTACAATTTTTTGTATTTTTGTCCGCTCTCTTTTTTTTTTTTTTTTTTGGAACTAGGGCGACAGTGTTCTCAGCTCCTACTAAAAAAAAAAAAAAACATATTTCCTTTTGAACAGAGAGTATACAAAGTGCTCTAATTGGACTGGCCGGTTCCAACCGGAATTCTTTCCCGCCTCGTTATGAAGACCTACCCCTCATAACAGTGGCTCACGTTTAATACGCAGGGGAATCCGCTAATTCCAACACTTTTAACTTACCCAAGCTGGAATCCTTTCCCGTCACGTCTGCTACGCAGACAGTGACTCGCGTCTAAAACGCAGGGGAATACGCTAATTCCAACATTTTACCTGAACCCTTCCCCCAACTCGCCTATTTTTTATTTTTTTCAAATAGGCAGTGGCGCGTGCTTATTAGTAAACACAGGGGGCATACGCTGGTTCTCATACTTTTGTTCAAAAACAAACAATCGTAAAATACTAAAAAACACATAAGCCAACTAGTTTCTATTCCAATCCAAAACAAACTGTCATGCCTGCAAACAGTTCCCTCTGTCTCCCTCCTTCCTCTTCGGCTGCTCCTAAAGAATTCCTCCCTCACAATCACCCACACTCTAGCCCCCCTTTCTCCTCAGCTAAAAGACGGCAGGGACGTAGCTGTGTAATTCGATCTCCGCTCTGTCTCTGTCTCAAGAAGCCGGTGGACAATCGCTAACACACACTGACCCCACTTCCTGCTGCCCTCAGAGCAAAAGAATGTAGCTGCGTGAGTGAGTGACCCCCACCTTTTTCTTGCTTTCCTTTTAGTGGAGAAATGCAGGGACGTAGAGCTGCGCAGTTTCCAGACCCCCGGTCTGTCCCTGCTTAAGCAACCAGTGGGGGACTGACCCCCCTCCTTCCTGTGTATTACTGAGCCCTATATGAATAGTAACAGACAATCAACGCTTTGAGAACTAAATCAGAGCGTAGAATCTACAAGCTATCTATGAAGCTAAAAACTCCATTCACAAATCAGCAATAAAGACAGACGGTCAGATCCTTTTAACCCTTCCTTACCCAAGACCTATGGGTGTGGGGGTTTTTTTTTCCCCTTTGTTCTAGACCGGCAAAAGATTATGACCCGCTAAGGGTCAATAGTGTCAATACCCCTCTCAGATCATAGATCAAACCATTCGCCACAGACCGTCAAATCACAGATAGTAATCATATACATTATATATGACACTTACCTGCAATTTTATTGAGCTTGATCAGGTCTCTGTCGGCGGTCCGTGGGTACTGGGAAATGATCTGCACGATCCGAGAGAGAAGTTCGGCCAATCTTTCTTACGGCTATCTCAGCAGTGCCTCTAACTGTTAAGGACGGGAAACAAGTGATCCCTTTTCGATCTGACCACTGTTTCAAATCAAAATGTCATGTGTGCACGTGAGATTAAATAACGGACAACGAGTCAGTTACATCTATCTCCATGACTGGCACTGACCAAGTGGTCTTTATTGTTTGAAACTTTCCACAACTCTTCAGAAGTGAAGGGCGTGGACAAAATACAGTCCAATCAAGTATCGTGGGTCGGGGCTTCAAGACATATAGAGAGATCTGCATATCCTCCTTGGATTGGTCAGTCCAGGCTCCAGGAATTTCTTTCTTTATCATCTCCTTTGGGTGTAGACAGGATATAGCAGCCATCTTTAAATTACATATACTGATATATACTGTGTTAAGGAACAAAGACATGCATAAATATGTGTGTTAGTTCACATCTGCTAAACTATATACCTGAGTCTATGAAATGGCTGAATTAAGTAGTTTTGTATACTCAATTCTTATCCTCAACACATCATACACTTATGTTCCCCACTGTTAAGATCTACTAACATCTGTGAATCCCCCAATATAAAAGACAAGAGGAGGTTGATTAGTTAATTCTTTGTCTATAGAACGTCTCCAAACAGCTAAGTGCTGTACTCAGCGTTCTTGGATATGGGGATAGATAACAGAAAATCCAGTAACAATTATTAGGCATAACAATTGGCTTTACTCCATTTTTGATAAAAACACATGACAAGAAAAATATATGAAAAATTGAACACATGGACAACACGTGTCCAGCCAATTATTCCTATTTATTTCAATTTTGACCTCCATATACAAAATATAAACAGTTGTATGTACAGAAAAATTTGATGGATGTCATTACACAGGTGGTACCTACTTCATAACTTTTTTCTAAATAAAACATTGTTGATCCAATCAAAATTTTAAAGAGTCAAATTTAAAGTCATAACCGGATACAAAATTAAATATTTACACATGTCCCCAAAAATGTAATCCAACATGGAACTTAATAATAGTACATGAGATCAGTTTCATAATTAAAACCTAACAAAATCCAGGTATTTGCCTGAATGATCTAGTGTGCCTCAGGCCAGTAAAAATATTTCCAACATGATTCCTGCATTTGGTTGTTAATTTTTTCTACGCCTGTTACCTTTAAAGCACCACTCCAGAATTAGTTTTTGTTATTGCACCACTGGAGTGGTGCTTAAAATCTAAATTCCCTGCCCCCTATTTTATACTCATCTGCCGCCGCTTCATTTCTATCCTGCAATGTTCTACCAGGTAGTTGTAACCTCAGCCGCAGCCACGCTCTGCTTTTATAAATATCCACCTATCACATCACTCCATGTCGGCTATAGCTCATTCCTTAGCTGTCCAAGTTGAATTAACTTGTCTTGGCAGAGCTGTGTTGTTGCTACTGTTGCAGCTGCAAAGGTCTTGCTGTGTTGCTCGCTCGCTGAAAGTCCTCCTATGACCAGTCAGGAAATCTGCACTTACACCATGACATTAATGCCACCCCAGCAATTCAACAAAAAAATGGAGTGGTGCTTTAATGATGAAAAATTTCCGAGATGTGTTTCCAATATACGTTTAGAAAGGCGAGAAAGGGCATTTAATAGGATTGGAATTTTGTGTGTGAAGTAAATTCTATATTGTAAAGTTATAATGTATAGATTTGACCATATGTATGACGTTTTAAAATGATTGAATTATTTGATAGTGCATGTGGAACTCTCGGCCAATGAAAAAGTGATCAACATTACTATATACTGGCAGCTTTTATAGCGACTTCCTCCACATTGGTAGGCACTCTTACTGCTTTCCAAGCTTGCTCTTGAACAGGGGATAACTTTGGATTCTTGGAATACCCCTTTAAACTTATTATTTGATTTGCAGTCATATCAGAGACGGACATACCATTGGTGCAACTTGTCCAGCCACACAGGTGCCAAAGAGATAAGGGGACCCATTTCTACCTCCAAACCAGATGCAATGTTGCATTTTTATGAGATCTTAGGCTCCAAAGGGCTCATATCATATATTTTTCAAAGGGGCCCTTTTCTGTCTGTGTCCGCTAGTGACTCATATCATATGTTAACCTAATTTTATCTCCAAAACTTTCTAATGCAAAATTTAAGAAACTAATATGAAATACCAAGTAGAATGATTAAAAGAGAACTGCATAGCATAACTTCAAATATTTGATGTTCTTTGATGCTGTAAAGCAGATTTATCTGCAGACACAGTGCCGTTCTTGGTGTAAATGCATGTTGAATATGATCAAATTAAATATTTTTAAATACTTAATTAAAAGTATATGTCAGACTATGCAACTATTAAAATGTAGAAATTGTAGTGGCTTGACCAGTAAGACCCCAGCCTATTATTAAACTTTTAAGGCTTTTTTAAAAAATATATAATTAAGGCTGAAAAATAAAGCTCTTTCATGTCATTATTTTCAATACATAATATACAGTCCATGACAAAAGTACTGTCGCTTATCCATGTTATGTAAATAAAAGCTTTAAATTCATCCATTGGTTTCATAAATTACTCTTTTGAAAGCTGAAACTCTATCAAATTTGGTTTAGGTTATGAAAATAAAGTTGCTGCAAAGCTGAAATATTGATCATTTAATGAACACAGAAAGGTCAGATTTTGGCAAGACAAAAGTTTTGTCACCCACAGAAAGTAATGTGAAATTCAAACAAATAATTAACTTCTAATACAAAAATATGTTGCATAACATTGGTGAATGAAGTTGTTGTGCTATTAAAACCATATTTAATATTTTGTATGAATTCCATGAGCTTGAAAGACTGCATCCATGCAGTTCAAAAATGATTCATACAATTTATTGATGAAGTCATCAGGAACAGCAAAGAATGCAGTCTTACATGCCTCCCAGAGGCATGCATTCTGAGAGAGAGAGTTGGTATCTTATATAGAACCTTTTGTGTTGCTCATATTGTTGTTCAGCCTCTGTTTCTAAAAATAAAAGTAAATGGCAAAAAGCTCATATATTAGGAAAATTTATGTTCACAGACCCGTTATGGTGTTGTGTTGAATCCCTACAATTTCATATTGTAGTTCAATATGGCACTTTACTTTTTGGATTATAAAAGACCTCTCACTAAGTCAAAACTGGGCAGTTTTGCTCTTATTTTTTTTTCCACTGCTTCCCTAAGTGTTCTGGTTTATTTAATTTTTTAAATGTGCCATATTGTTCCAGAAATATGGGCCTTTGTATTGTGGCGACACTGCATAGCGGTGTATACCGCTCCTTGACACTGCTACTCCATGCTGTCTCCTGTTACTGGGTGCATCTCTGGTTTTGACACAATCTTAAAATTGTTTATATTACCATTTTCTTACTGACCTTGGTCTTTTTGCATAAGACGTTGCTCTATACTGTGCTAACATACATTGCTGCATATATTTGTTCCAGTACGTACAATTTTGTGAGTTGTTTGATGAAGGCCACTACGTGGCCGAAACGTCACATGTTCACAACAAAATTCTTTTGAAAATAAACTTTGTTTAAAGTATACCCTGAAGAGTGACTTGTTTTATCTTGGAACTCTGGAAACAAGCTCTACGCTTTGAAAGATAAAAACTTTCACAACATGAGAATTAAAGCAGTTAGAAGAAGCAACTGAATATCAAATTTGCTTATTTATGTTTAACTCAGTAAGCTAATTTAATAGGATGAGAATACATCTCTAAGATCCTATACAGCATGGAGCCAATATATAGAAGTGTGTATGACACCTGATATTGATGTTATGAGTTTGGATGGAAATATCACATACAATTGATCATTCCCAGAGGCGTATTTATTTCATATTAATAATATGAGTACAGTGGAACCTTGGTTTATGAGAACAATCCATTCTGGGAGTGTGCTTGTAAACCAAGTTACTCGTCTAGCAAAGCAAAACTTCCCATAGGAAATAATGCAAGCTTAGACAATTCGTTCCACAACTTATTCAATGTCCCATCCTGGTCCCCTATTGTGCCATTCCACACATGCACAAACAGACACAAACACACACATACATAAACACACACACACACAAACACACACAAACACACACATATTAGGCTCACTTTACCTTCAGTTCCATCGCCGGCCTCATGGTTCTTGTAGTCCGCCAGTACAGAAGGTGTATCGGGTAACATCGCGACCGATGCCCCGAAGCTTTCGCTGCCAGAGCGCTGACGTCAAAAGCATGAGCCGCTTGTCTCTGATTGGTCAGCGCGCTGCCTTTGAGTAGCGTCTGAAAGTGAAAGTTCCTCCATCGTCGTGATGGTTACCCGATATACATCCTGTGCCGATGATGGAACGGAAGGTAAGGTGAGCATAATATGTGTGTGTGTGTTTGTGTGTGTTTGTTGTAAAATGAACTAAAAATTTACAGCAAGCTTTGCTCGTATAGCGAAATGCTCACAAACCGGGTTACTCGTAAACCGAGGTTCCACTGTATAATAAATTAAACCTGCAATTAAGGTTCTGCTCACACTTGTGTCTTGGTTTTCATATGATCAGAAAACATTATGTTAAGGGATCATTCTCATGACAGTTCCATTTGTCCTGGTAAGTTCCTGTTTTTTGGCGGACCCACGGACAGGACCATCTTTTCAATGTCTTTTGTGTAGGATCGGATGGCACATGGAAAAACTTCCGTATGCATCCGATCCTACAAAAAAACACATCGGATGCCGTATGTCCGTTACGTTATTATGGAACATGTCCTATTCTGTTCCGTAATAACAGACTGTGACTCAATACAAGTCAATGGGTCAGCAAAATCCCCGGAAGCCACACGGAAGCACTTCCGTGTGACTTCAGTCGGGTGCTTGTGCAGTCTGTGTCCCGCTATAGCCCCAGCCCAAGCCCCGCAGCTGCCCGCACAGCAGTGTCAGCAGCTGCTCGCACTGTAGTGTGTCCGCAGCTGCCCGCACTGTAGTGTCAGCAGCTTCGGGGATGACAAGCGCTGCCATCAGGAGGTTAGTAAAGTTTATTACCTGCGGTGATGAAGTCCTGCCCTCCTGACGTCAGCACTGTCACTGTCTTCCATGGCCGTCGCTTGCCACATCACCTCTCACTGTTGACCCAAGACTGTGACTAGAGGTGACGTCATGTGCCGCTAGCGATATTTGGTTTGTGAAGGCGGTTGTCATTGAACTCAGCTCGCTGTACCTCGCTAACCTCCTGACAGCAGCACTCATCATGCCATGCAGTGACCTGGGCTGACCTATTGATGTTAGCTCAGGTCACTGCACGGCTCTCCCAGCTAATGGGGAACATTCTGTTCTTCATTGACTGGGGCATTGACTATGATATGGATCGTCATGGGACCCCCTTGGATTATACCAGACCTGTATTTGTTTTTCTTTCTAATAAATTGGTGAAAGAGGGAATGTGTTGGGGAGTGTTTTTTTCAAATAAAAATGTTTGTCGTCTATTTTTTTTTATTACTGACTGTGATAGTGATGTCGGGTATCTGATAGATACTTGACATCACTAACCCCAGGGATTGATGCCAGGTGACATTAAACATCTGGTATTAACCCCATATATTACCCCGTTTGCCACCTCACCAGGGCAACAGGATGAGCTAGGGTGAAGCACCAGGATTGGCGCATCTAATGGATGCGCCACTTCTGGGGCAGCTGTAGCTGGGGAGTGTCCAATAACAGTGGACCTCCCTAGTCTGAGAATACCAGACCACAGCTGTCCACTTTACTGTGGCTGGTGATCCAATTTGTAATGGTCTATTACTGGCTATTTCAGCTAGATCTTTTTCTTTTTCTATCAAATGCCAGTTTTTATATATTATAGATCTAATGAGATCTAATGATATCGTCCATAGGACTAAATTTAAAATTAAACATCAATCGTATGTTTGATTTATTTGTATTAGTAGCTAGCTGTCTAGGATTTTTTTTCTTTTTTTCCTCTGCTACTTTTTTACTGGCTTTTTCCTGTGCTGCCATTAGCCAGTAATAGACCATTAATAACGTATAGACGTTGTAAAAACATCGGAGCTATGTTAATAAAAAAACGTTATACACCAAGTCTGACCTGGCTGCAGCATCTAGGACCTGTGGGTAACCACAAATGTGGTAATTGTTCGTTTTGTCAATTCCATCTGACTGCAAAATCTTTTAAAGTAGGTAATGCCTGGCATACGACTAAACAGCTGATTACCTGTAAGATTAAAATGGTGGTCTATATCGTCTTCTGCCCTTGTGGTTTTTATTACATCGGAAAGACGATTAGACCACTGTTTGTGCGATTCCGTGAGCATTGAAATTCTATATCCACAGGAGTGGGCGCCACAAAAATGATCCAGCATGTAAAAAACTCACATGAAGCAAATTGCAATGTTTTAACATTTGCTGGATTAGAATTGGTGGAACCACCACCTAGAGGAGGAGATACCCACAAACTCCTGTTACAAAGAGAAGCTATTTATATAATGAAATACAATGCATTGGGCCCATTAGGCTTAAATGAAAAAAATGATTTAATAGTATTTCTAGGTTAATTTAACCACATTGTCATTGCATCCAAATTTGGTGATTTTTTGTCTTTTTGACTATGTTTTAGATTGGTTTTAACTCACTTGTTATTTGATTGGAGCTTGCTGCTTTTTTTTATAAATCTGTTAGTGAGGTCACCAACTGTAAGACCTGTAGAAGCCCCACCCCTAGGGGCGAAACAGCTGTCGTCTTTATGTGCTGACCTTCTGTTTTCCCTCCCTGTAACGCCGCAGCATGTATCCACGTTTTTTTAAATAAAAAACATCAGAGTGTTGCACAGCATAATATGGTGAGTGCTGGTTTCAATTTTTTTCTCTTTATCTAAAGTCTTATGTGTTGAACTCTAGAAATAAGCACCCCAAAGCTGCAACTCTGTCTTTATCCTTCCTGAGGTTCCCACATAGTCGCAGATATTGAAAGCGTATGTAACGCTGATTGCGACCGACTGCTGTGAGCAACTTGGCAGGTTATCTTGTTGCAGTAGTGCCCTGTTGTTTCCTTCTAACATTCTTTTTATAAAAATGTTTTCTGCAGCTTTCTGCACAGAAAAAAACAATAGCACTCTTTGCTTTTACTTTTCTTTTATGTAATTTCTCTTCATTTGATGCACTTTGGTGCAGATTTTATATAAACTTTTAATGCATTTTTTGGTACAGAATGTCTTTCATTCAGCACTTAAAAATGCAATGTTTCTTGCATGCATGCATTAAGGGTCCCCATAGAAACCAACATAGAAAAATACACTAAAAACAAAAAATCGCACAGTTCAAAAAACACAGCAAAAAGAAAATGCTACATGTGTACACCACCTAAATATGATATCTTCTATAATGGATAGACTTAGGCGGGCTTTGCACGTTGCGACATCGCAAGCCGATGCTGCGATGTCGCACACGATAGTCCCCGCCCCCGTCGCAGGTACGATATCGTGTGATAGCTGGCGTAGCAAAAATTATCGCTACGCCAGCTTCACATGCACTCACCTGCCCTGCGACCGTCACTCTGGCCAGCGACCTGCCTCCTTCCTAAGGGCGCGGGTCGTGCAGCTTCATAGCGACGTCACACGGCAGGCAGCCAATAGCAGCGAAGGGGCGGAGATGAGCAGGATGTAAACATCCCGCCCACCTCCTTCCTTCTGCATATCCTACGGAAGCCGCGGTGATGCTGGTAGGAGATGTTCCTCGCTCCTGCGGCTTCACACACAGAGATGTGTGCTGCCGCAGGAGAGAGGAACAACATCGGACCGTCGAGTCAGCGGAATTATGGATTACGCCGACGCTGCACCGATGATACGATTACGACGATTTTGCGCTCGTTAATCGTATCATCTAGGCTTTACACACTACGATGTCGCATGCGATGCCGGATGTGCGTCACTTTCAATTTGACCCCACCGACATCGCACCGGCGATGTCGTAGTGTGCAAAGCCCGCCTAAGCCTATGATACAGATGTGAACGTAGCCCATATTCAATATTAAGCATAATAAATTCCCATCTTTTTGACTTACCGTATTTGTTTGTATTGCCTGATTGTTATAGTTACATTTGTAACAATGCTCACCTTACTAATGAGCCATAGTTGGGATGACTATGGCAATGTACAATACATTTTTCAAATTTATATTTTAAAAATATATTTGTGACTTTTCCCTTAATGACAAACTTATAGGAAAAGATCAACACTTTTTTTTTTTTACTAACAGGAACATATAAAAAGCTAAAAGATAAATTAGCAAAGACAAGATACAGTTGTTGTTACAGCAATTAAGTAAAAAGTAACATATAAATAAAAGGCACCCCGGGAGACAAAATATCATCTGTTATAGATGCATAAATATCTCAAGGGAAAAAATAAGGCTACTGACTAAATTCTCCCTCCTATTTAAAATATAATGATCCTTTATTTATTTTCGTAAGTCTATGTTTTTGATGCGTTTAAAATTAAATGTAAATAAAATAAATTGGCAACATGCTGCCAAAGCCAAACAATATATATAGGAAAATATTATATACAATAAATAAATTACCTTCCACAGAGTGGAATGAATATTATATACAGTAAGGTTGTAAACGCTTTCTACAGCTAGGTGGCAACCAAGATCTTCACAACTTTCCAAAAGTGTTAAAAAAGGTAATTTAAAGATTTAAAGATCAACTCTAGTCCCAGTTGAAATTTCTAAATGCAAAAGTAAACAGTAATCAAGTTTATACTGTGCATATACATATATATATATATATATATATATATATATATATATATATTATATAAAGCTGAATGTGTGTATGTGTGTATGTGTGTGTGTATGTCCGGGATTGGCATCTGCACCGTTGCAGCTACAACCACAAAATTTTGCACACTCACACTTCTGGACCCCGAGAGTGTCAAAGGCCATGTTTGAGGGGAAATTTTAACCCCGCTCTTTACAGTTATTCGCCAAAAAACCTGCCTGCATTAAAGCGAATGGAGCTGGGAGCCACAGTGCAGCCAGAACTTCAGAAGAATGCGCAGCCACGCCCTTATAGGGAATGTTGGCATGTCACAATGCAGCCAGGGAAAGAGACAGACACAGACAGGAAAAGAGGCAGACACAGACAGGGAAAGAAACAGTCATAGACAGGGTAAGAGACAGACACAAAGAGACAGACACAGACAAATAGACAGACTGACAGGGAGAGAGACAGACAGGGAATGAGAGGGAAAGAGAGAGACAGGTTAAGAGACAGACACAGACAGGTAAAGAGACAGACACAGAAAGAGACAGACACAGGGAAACAGACAGACAGGGAAAAAGAGGGAAAGAGACAGACAAAGACAGGTAAAGAGACAGACAAAAAGACAGACACAGGGAAAGAGACAGAGAGGGAAAGAGAGGGAAAGAGACAGACAGGGAAAGAGAGGGAAAAAAACAGACAGGGAAAGAGACAGACATGGAAAGAGATAGATAGACAGACAGGGACAGAGACAGAGACAGACAGGGAAAGAGACAGACAGACAGACAAAGAGAGAGAGAGAGACAGAGATATATACAGAGGGGGAGACAGACAGAGAATGGGAGAGAAATAGAGAGACAGCTACTATCCCGGGCAACGCTGGGTGCTATGTTGTGAGGAGAAATTTTAACCCCACGTGTTCCAATTTACCAATCAATTTTGCCCCTATCTACATAATGGGGAAAAAGTGAAACGAAAAGTGTAGGGGGCAAATTGACAGCTGCCAGATGTGAACAAGGGGGACTTAAAGAATGAGAGCGATGGCACCAAAGAGTATATACCGTACAGTTGCTAAGGTGGGGCCCCGACATGGGATACTCACCACACTCTGGAATATGAACACACACACAAAATGCGCCACACACTACCATGTGCATGAACACATATACCACCCTCAGCACACATCTCACCACACATACACCAACCTCGCCACATAATCTCCCTAAAACACACAAGTCTGGTATTATCCTTCAAAAATAAAAATCTGATTAATAAGCAGCCAAACTACAAGAACAACAAATGTACCATATAGGAAATACAGCAGCTATCAGTTACATGACCTGTCTATTATGTGTATGTGTGAGCTAATATATACTGTCAGGGGGGAGGGCTTTCTGTTGCCTGGAGATTTATCAGGCTGCCAATAGCAACCAATCACAGCTTAGCTTCTATTTTGCAACAGTTAATTAATCTGAGCTCTGATTGGTTAATATAGGCAACAATTTAATAATTACATTTCTATCTATTTGTTTTGTGGTTTTTATGTGCAGAATACATTTTTGTTAATACATTCTATTTTATTAACAGCAGTTATTAACCCGGGCGAAGCCGGGTAGTACAGCTAGTATATATATATATATATATATATATATATATATATACATATATATATTAATATATATCATATATAATTCCAATGTTTGTATAAAACTTAGTAATATTTACTTTTTCATTTCTTTGTGTCAACTGGAACTGGAGTTGCTCTTTTTTGTGACACTTTGTGTTCTTTGTTTCCACCTACCTGTGCAAATAGCCTGCAGCCTTACCGTATATAATATTCATGTCACTAAAATCATGTACTATATATATATATATATATATATATATATAAAAAAATAAATATATACTGTATATAACAGATAGACAGATAGATATGCAAACATATCTATCTGTCTATCTGTTGTACAGACATGTACACTCTAAAATTAATTCTACTAACTCCACTTCTTTACCCACTGCACAAGGCATATGGTTTTATTGTGGATGAAGTTATTATCATCCCAGAGTATTACTTTTTATTAAATCCAATTTATCATTATGTGACGCCCCTGAGGCTACAGTCGCCACAGGGTACTGCACCTCACTTAAGGTGCGGTATTCATCTCGGGTAAGGAGGGGGTTAATCACCGGTGTTTCCACATTTCACTTTACATACAGCTTAGGTACCTTGCCACTGGGAAATAGACTAGGGTGGGCTAGGGGAGGCCATCATGAGGCATGGGACTTTCCCGGTCACTAGGACAACCACCTGGGGTCGGGCACTACTTGGGGTAGAAGTAGGAGCAACCTTTACACAATCCTAAGTCAAGTCGAGACTATAGTTCTAGCAACACAACACCACTTTCTTCTTCAATTTCTTCTCAGAGCCTGAGGCTTGGAGCGGTAAGCTCAGCCCGGGTTCTTCACTTCTACAGGGGCAAACCTTGAGAAAGGACACAGCCCTGAGGACGTCCCCTGGATGCAGCGGTGAAGGGCCAATGACTCACGGTATGGACACCCAATCTGTTACAGGTGCAGCAAACCCGGCCACTACTCCCGACGGTGTCCGTTAAACGAGCAACCCCTGGGACCACGGGCCAATCCTCAGTAGTAGAACCCCATGGCCCCCCAGACTGGCGGGACCGGTACATCGGGGCCCGGCCCATCATCCCCGTGGCTGTGAACGGCATACCGGTGATGGCTCTCCTGGACACTGGATCGCAGGTAACCACCATACCATACACACTGTATCAACGGTATTGGGGAAAAGACGAACTGGCTCCCCCAGATGCCAGTATGACACTGATTGCTGGTGATGGACTCCCATTGACCCAAGTGGGGTACAAGCAAGTGGCCATGACTGTGGGATGAGCTGAACTGCAACACCAGGGTATGATTGTGATAATGAATGAACCCAGTGATCATAACCCGAAGGTAGTGCTAGGGACTAACGTAATGGAGCACTGTATGAGTGATGTGCTCACCCTACTGCAGCAGCTGGCCGTCACGACGGCAGGGAGCCGACAAAGAGCTGTGCAGCGTGAGATCCGAGCCCTGATGTACCGCCAACATGTGAACTCGACAGGAGGAGAGATTGGTGGGGTGAGAGTGATGGATGTTGCCCCTTTGATTGTACCTCCCAGGAGCGAGATGATGATTTGGTGTAGGACAGCGGTAGGGCTCCAGGGGCGTGACTGCCCCGCCATGATAGAGCCCATGCCTTCTGAACACTGGCCCACAGTAATGGCCGCCCGAGGGGTGGTAGATGTAAAGAAGGGGAGAGTGCCCGTAAGAGTGCTGAACTGCGGGAGGGAAGAAGTCAGGCTTCCCCGGTATGCTACCCTGAGAACTACAGCTCTTTCAAGCTTGAACTCCTGGCACTGGTGTGGGCTATCTCCGAGCGGTTCAGCCATTACCTGGCAGCGGCTAAGTTTACCGCTTTCACGGATAATAACCCGCTGACCCACCTGGACACAGCCAAGCTGGGCGCATTGGAACAGCGGTGGGTGGCTATGTCGCGGGCTGAGGAGGGGACGCCGCGCTCTCCCACTGCTCGGGTCCGGCCGCTACTGCTGCTGCGGCTGCCGCTGCTCGGTGGTGGCTCGAGCGGTGTGCCGGATCCCGGGGACTCGAGCGGCGCTCCTCGCCCGTGAGTGAAAGGGGTGTATTGGTGGTGGGGGAAGGAATTTGGTTATTGTCCGTGACGCCACCCACGGTTGTGGTGATTTTTGGTAACACCACCGCTGCTCTGTATGGGGATCCTGGGAGCGGTGACAGGGAGCAGCTGAGTTGTTAGTTCTCCCCTCCATGGGTAGGGGTTGGTTGTCCCGGGGCCCAGTGATGGGGTAGAGGATGGGTGATGGCAGGCCGGGTGTGGGGCCTGGTGAGGTGCAGGGTCGCGGGGGCAGCGCTGTGCCGCACGGCACGGTGGTACTCACTCAGCCTGAGACGATGACACAGTTCTCGGTAAAACACACGGCTGGAAAGACGGTTCCCACGGACAGCTGCTGTTGCTTTTCCCCGGTAGTTAACGGTGATTGTCTCTTTCCCTGCACCTAGTACTTCTGTTGGTAGCAATGGGTTCCCACCGGTAACCCGCTCCCCGGCTTGGATATGGGCCGGAGGAGCCCCTCTTTGCCTGCAGGCGCTGGCCCTGAGAAACTGGTGCCTTGGCGGTGGCGGTGTCTCTCTCATACGATTGGACTGTTGCCTTCAATCAGGACTTAGTTGTTTGGAAACCCGGATGTCCCCTTCACTGACGGATTTGGCAAATTCATGGCGACTCCAAGCCTTGCCGGGATCCGAAAGGCCCCTGCCAATGGGGCTGGCTTCTCCTTGTATACCGGTCCGGTACCGCCGGGCCACCGCCTGTCCACGGTCCTTACGGCAACTCCGATAGGCCACTCCTGCAGACGGTCACCGCCGTCTGCTAACCTTGATGTCTCTGTCCGGGGCACACACCCGGACGCTCTCAGATAGTTGCTCTACTACCACTTTACTCCTCACACTCTCACGTCCAAAACTAATCTGGTCTCTTTTCCCGCCTCCAGGACTGTGATCTACTCGGTGGGTGGGGCCAACCACCTGGCCCACCCCCTGGTGTGAACATCAGCCCCTGGAGGAAGGCAACAAGGATTTTTGGGTCTAGCTTTGATGTGCCTAACCGGGGTGTAGGGTGTGGTGATGTCATTACCTATGACCCCTGGCTTGTCCAGGGTGTCACAGCTAGGCTAGCCAACTACGATTTCACCATCAAGTACAGGGCCGGCCGTGCCAACGTTAATGCCGATGCACTCTCTCGGATGCCCCACCTGTTGGAAGAAGGGCCCGAGGATGACGAACTCGAAGAGATTGAGTTGCCCGCATTTCATCAGCCACCGACTGAGAAGGTGCATGTCCATCAACAACGGGTAAACCTGGACCCGCTGCCCAGCCAGGAGTGGCAAGAAGCCCAGGACCAGGCACCCGCTATCCGCCAAGTCAAGATTTTGGTGGAACAACTATTCGGGTTTCCCATAGACTTACATTGCGCATCGAATATTCACAAATAGTCGAATAGCGGCGACCTATTAGTCGAATAGGGGCATAGCCGAAAATTTGAGGTATTTGATCATCCCTAATCATAATGTGTTTTACTAATGTGCTTTTTTTTACAGCCCCTGGACCCGAACTGTAACACGATATTCCCAGGAGAGCTCGTGTTCGAGAACGTGTGCACAAACACCATGTGTTCGGTACGGACCCCGAACTTTACAGTTCGGGTTTGCCCATCCCTAATGACAATCACTATACTAAAAATTAATAGAGATCCTTCATCCGTAATTGTTGCCAAAATAACTCATAATTGTGAGCAACAACAAGGAAACTAATTCTGACTACTCAGTGTAATCTAGTAAGTCTTACATTATTTTCTAAAAAATAAAAATTGGTCAGGGATTAATGTCTCTAGGCACATAGCATTCTAAATTTTCTCACTAACATCTTGCAATAATTGACAGTAATACTGCTATTAAATAAAGAAATTGACTCTAACTACTCAAAATAATGTTACTAGCTTGGCTCCATCTAACATAGCATAACTATACAGAGGAGCTATATCCTTAACCACAAGGGACCTTAAGGCTGCATCCTCTCAATCAGGGTTCATGGCATTTTGGACATTTTGGCATGTTTTTGCTGCATCCAAAATGCTGCGTTGTAAAGTACAAGCCCAGTAGATGGGATTTTAAGAAATCCCGTGCCTACTGTGCTTGTTATTCCCATAGCGTAAACTGACATGCGGTGCAGCTTACAGAGTCAAAATGGCACCATATCATTTTGACTCTGGAAGGCCAGTGCATTGTAGGCTATTATGCCCCTCTGGTGATCTCCTGATGAACCCCAAATATTATCGAGTTGGGGAGAAACGCGTCGAGATAGAGATAGAGATATGAAGCATACATATAAAGAAAAGGAATATCTCAATAGACATAATCCTGAGGGATAACAGATAAGTGATTCACTTTTTTATGACTAGGGCTTATTTATATTTTCCCCTACATATAATCTCTTTAATAATGGTACCCTGATGGGGAGCTTAGAGAAAGAACTAGGGAAAGCCGCTGAAGAATGGGGGCATCGTGTAAATTAGGATGATACACTCCATTGATAGGTAGGGTTGAGTGGTCTTGAGGGATGATCTAAGCACTTTAATAAATAGGTTCTGATTGAAACTAATATACCTTATGTGCTTCCTCAATTAGTAAAATAATTTATTGCCTCCCAAATAATTTTGTGGAGTGTATCTTATATACAATGTGATCTGTCACTTATCTCTTGTCTATTCTGTTCCCCATTTGGTTCTTGTGGATTAGGATATTTTTAGACTGGCTGTCTAAGGGCTCATGCGCACGTTGCATATTTTTTTTTTTTTGCATTTCAGCAGCGTTTTGAGCAGCAGCGTCACATTGTCAAAGTGCATGCGTTCTGGTTCCCCAGCAAAGCCCATGAGAATCATGCAAAATCCGTGAGCACGATACTTTTTGAAACGGAGCGTTTTGATTGTCAAAACTTTGACAAAATCTCTGCGTTTAGAAAAGCAGCATGTCACTTCTTTTGAGCGTTTTGGCAGCATTCTACACCCATTGAAATCAATGAGTTGTAGAAAAACGCTACCAAAATGCTAAGCAGTGCATTTGCACTGCATTTTTGTTGCGATCCGCATTTTTTTTAACATAATAAACGCAGGTCTTTCGGTCTCTCTCTCTCTCTTTGTCCATGTCAGTCTCTCCCTCCCACCCCCTCTCTCATACTCACTGATCCACGATCACCGGCACGGCGCTGCACGGCATTCCCACTTTGGTGGCTTCTCCTCTTTTGAAAATTACGGCCCCTCATTAATTCATCTTGTATTCCCTGCTTCCCCCGCTCACCAGCGCCTATGATTGGTTGAAGTCAGACACACCCCCGTACTGAGTGACAGCTGTCTCACTGCAACCAATCACAGCCGCTGGTGGGCATGTCTATATTGAGCAGTAAAAAATAAATAAATAAATAATTAAAAAAATGACGTCTGATCCCCTCCAATTTGGATACCAGCCAGGGTAAAGCCACACAGCTGAAGTCTGGTATTCTCAGGAGGGGGAACTCCATGTTATGGGGAGCCCCCCAACCTAGAAATATCAGCCAGCAGCTGCCCGGAATTGCCACATCCATTAGATGCAACAGTCCCGGGACTCTACCCGGCTCATCCCGAATTGCCCTGGCGCGGTGGCAAACGGGGTAATAAGGAGTTAATGGCAGCAGTCCATAGCTGCCACTAAGCCCTAGGTTAATCATGGCAGGCGTCTCCCCAAGAAACCATCCATGATTAACCTGTAGGTTAAAGAAAATAAACACACACATCCAAAAAATCTTTTATGTGTAACGAAAGACAAAAAAAACCCCCTCTTTCACCACTTTATTAACCCTTCAAAAACACCTCCAGGTCCGACGTAATCCACTCAAGGTCCCACAACGCTTTCAGCTCTGCGGCAACTGAAGTGAGTCACTCGATCAGCTGTGCTATCACTGAGGTTACTCAGGTGGAGGACTGCAGCTGTGGCCGCGAGTAACCTGAGTGAAAGCACAGGTGAGTCCTTCAGGTGTGACCTCAAATCAGGCTGCAACACAGAGAGAGAGCAGCATGATGTCAGTGAAATTGGGTGAAGCTCTGACGTCCCTGCTGCGGACTCCTGTGTCCTTGCACTGACCTTAGAGGTTCATCTAAAGTCATAAAAGCACACAGAGACAGAACCACGGGATGACAATGAAGTCGGGTGCAGTTCATCCGAGTTCATTGTCATTGCCCGGCTCTGTCTGTGTCTGCTGTCAGGGGGCATGTAGCAGAGCTTGGGGACCGCACTGACAAATATGCATCCAAAATGCATGTAAAATGCATGTAAAATGCATCCAAAATACATGCGTTTTGGATGCATTCTTTTTGTCAACACGCAGCGTCACGTCTGCCAGAGGGTGCATTTATTTCTGCACTGGCCAGGACGCAACGTGTGCATGAGACCTTAGAGATTGGATTGGAAATGTGTATTACCATGCCTTTTAAAGTTTGTTTATGATTTATACTGATATAATATAGGTAGGGAGGAGAGGGTGAGACGAGAGAAAGTCGTCAAGGAATGGGGGCATCGCTCAAGTTAAGGCCACTTTAGACACAACGATATCGCTAGCGATCTCGTTAGTGATGTGACACGCCCAGATCATTGTTAAGATTTGCTGAGATCGCTCAAAAGTCATTTTGTATTGGTCACACGTACCCATCTCACAAACGACGCTACATCGTTCGGCGATATATTGTTTGACCAAGGTGGTCATGTGGACACCGTCACACACCATTCCTCCCAACGATTCCGGAAACAACAGAGGTGTATAATTGTCCATAGCATACACCCTGGCGTGTGATTGCCTCGCCCTCTCCACGCCTCAACTTACATACTGTCAGAATCTCCTCCGGTCTTCTGTTACATGATTGTTTGTCTGTGAAATAAAAGGTCGCATTTGCGGCTGCCTCGTGTGACGCAACCACTGGTGCCGCACGTGTGATCTGTTTTGTGTGTGTGTGGCATCCTTTACACCTTTCTGTCTTCTCCAAGGTATGTTTGGGTTTTTTTAAGGTTTTTTTTAATCCTATTGTATTTTTGTAAGTTTAAAGTCTTATTAATTTCAGGGCCGTCATGTGCACCATCTGTCATGCTATACTACCCCATTTTCCTGTTTTGTTTTAAGTTTATGTTTACTGCATGCTTTTGTTTAGCTTTTGTCTCTTATTTTTAATTTTTTTTTTTTTTTTACCTTTTACAGATGTCTGGGCCCCAAAATGATTCATTCATAAGGGAGTTTATCGAAAAATAGCAAATACTACCTTGTTTGTGGAGGATAAAATCAGCCAAATACAGCAACAAGCTGCAAAAAAAAAAGCCGCATATTTACAGCTTGTTGCTGTATTTAAAAAGCATTACCCATCAGAACCTGCTGACGAATATGTTGTTAAAAAAAAAATTACAAGCCCTCTGCACAGTATTTAAAAAAGAGATGAATAAGGTTGAAGATTCCCAGAGGTCCGGGGCAGGCACGGCAGAAGTCTGTGTACCACGCCTATGGTACTATGACCTGCTTTTATTCACAAGGGACCAGGAGATTTCTCGTCCCAGTACCAGCATGGTGTCCCTGCAATAGAAAAGACACGTATCAGAGGTGTTGCACAGACACATTAAAGTAATCGTTAAGAGTGGACATGTATAGTGATATGTTTAAAAAAAAAAATTACATGCGACCAACATGTGCTTACAGGTGTATGAACATGTGAACAATGCAGGATAGAACTCAGTGTTTTTTAACTCCAGAAGTATGCACAAAAACAAGGTCTAAAATTCATTTTAAAACAAATATGAACCTACCCAAAAGATGCAATCAACCAGGAAAACAGATAGTAGCCAAAAATTAAATAAGGCTAGGGCCCCACTTGGCTTTTTACCTGCTTTTTTGCTGCTTTTTTGCTGCTTTTTCAACTGCAGCGTTTAATGCCAAAATGGATGTGTTCTGCTTTTCAAGCAAAGTCTATGGGAATTTGGTTTTCTTGAACCCACTTTGCAGTTCAAAAAGATGCCTTTTTGTTGCAGAACTTTGGTCAAAAACTCAGCTTTGCATGTCAGTTGTTTTTGCCATTTGGGTTTTGCACTGCAAAGCTGAGTTTTTGACCAAAAAAAGCAGGTAAAAAGAAGGTAAAAAGCAAAGTGGGGCCCTAGCCTAACACACACGTCACAGCAGAGTTCTGTAATGAAACGCACACAGGACCGCGGGCAGCCACAAAGGACGTCAATGAAACTTTGTGTCTGCCTTATCAACCATGGCTGCCAATTCAGAACGCAGTTGGGACCACCAATCAGAGCGGAGGAGGCGTGGAGCATTGGTCGTAACGACACGCTCACGTCGCTGATGACAGACGCACTAACAATGTTGTTCGTCATTGGCAGGGTGTCATACGTAGCAATATGTCTGCTGTGTTACAAACGATGAACAATATTTTGAAACTGAACGACGTGTCAACGATCAACGATTTTCGCAATATGTGTTGTGTTGCTTTTGTTTGGGTTAGGTTTTAATATATAGTCTAATAAAATTCAATTTTTTATCATATATTAGGACAGCGAATTAGCAAATAAAATCACTGTGACCACTCGGCTCTCGTGCCACCAGATCAAAGGAAAATCACCACGCCAAGGGTTAACTATAACTCCAAGGATGCCATAGGAGTTACAGGACATGCTTTAAATTGTAGTCTTCCTCAAATGCAAAAGGATTATTTTCTACCTCATGTGACATATATGGCACATCTGGAATTTTAAAGGGAAGCTGACAACATGCTGATACCTGCTGCCCTATCCAGACACTGCCTGTATGATTTTACTCAGTATGTTTGATTCTGAAATGCTGCAGCGTTTCAGAGGAAAACATCATTTAATAGCTTCTAGGGACCGAGGCAATGGGTAACTAGTCAGAAAGGCAGGCTCCTGGCGGTTTTTCCCCATGCACTCCCAAAAAGTGACAGTACTGCATGTGAGCACAGGCACAGACCTGTCAGTTGTTGCCAGCAAGAGGGAAGAAGCCAAAGTATATTTTTCTGTAACACTGCAGCAGTTCATCGTCATACATGCCTTCCCAAAGTGGAAGTGACTGGAGCCAGTAAAACCTTTTAAAAAATTAAAAAAAAGATTTAAAAATCAATACAGCAATCATTTTAAAAAAAAATATATCATAGCTTGATACTATTAAAAACTTCAGCTTGTTTCATTAAAAAACCTAACACCCAGCTCTAAACCAAAAAATTTACAGGTAAAGGTCAGTGATTTTTTTTTTAAAATTTTGTAAAAAAAAGTAGAGCAATGAAAAAATAAGTAAAACAATTTAAAATTGATATCATATCAACCATTAATTCAGAATTAAGTTAATTTGTCACTTACACTGCAACATGAGCTAAAAAAACAATTGCAAATTTTTTGACTTTTGTGTTTTTTAATAATCACTTATATCATACCAAAAACTGTTCGGAAAACTGGCATTTCCTCAGTGCAGATTGTTATAAAAATACAAAATTCTTTTGCGTCTTGTGTCTATTATTATCTGCATGTCTGATATCATGTAGCACTGTAGCCAATTAGTGATGGGTGAACCCTCCGATGTTCGGGAACGAGAGCTTTGCCTGAAAATTTTGTGAAGTTCATGTTCGGGGTTGGAGATAATGCGAACTTGCGTCCGAACCTCGAACTTAGCTTTTCAGTTATGAGATGGGCGGGGGAGGGGGTCTGTAAAATAAACAATATAGTTAATAATAAACATTGTCATTATACTTACAGGTCCCGCGACGTGTCTTGCAGACTCTGTGTCCCAGCCGCTTCTGCTTCCGTGTCCGATCATTGCTGTGCCCCTGGGTAACAAGCACTGACTACAGGACCTTCCATGATGTCATAGCCATGTGACCAGTCTTGTGGGAAAGTTGTATTACCTCATGGGTTACATACTGGTCACATGGCTATGACATCATGGCAGGTCCTGTAGTCAGTGGTGGATACCAAGGGGCACAGCAATGATCGGACCCGGAAGCAGAAGCGGCCGGGACACAGACTCGGGTGAAGTCTCTGACAACTCTCAGCTGAGTCTGTGTGAGCAGACCTGTGTTTGTCTCTTCACACAGATGTAGCAGAGCTGAAAATGCTTGCCTGCATTTGGACTATGTCTGAGGTTTTTTTTGAGTAATAAAGATGAAGTTCTAATTATCTTCTGTCTTATTTCTAATAAAATATATTTTTCTCTGTGTTGTTGTTTTATTTCACTGTTAAAATACAGACAATCACAGATGCTGTCACAGAGTGGGCATCTGTGATTGGATGCTGGAGTAACCTGAAACCAGCCCATACATTCTAGCATCTAAAATGTATGTGCAGATTCAAAATTACTCCAACAGCCAAACACAGACACCCATTCTGCATGACAGCATCTGTGATTGGCTCTTGGGTTCCCCAAACATATAGTAGTGTAAAAAAAATAATTTAAAAAAATGACGTAGCGCTCCGCAGTATTTTGATTCTCAGCCATCTGCCTGGCTTTACCTTAACTGGCAATCAAAATGCAGGAAGCCCATTATTTTTTTAATTATTTAAAAAAATAATTAAAAAAATGCATGGGTTCCGACCATATTTTGATCGCCAGACAGGTAAAACCAGGCAGCTGCAGACTGGGATTATGATTGTGGTAAGGTCCAAGGGTTCTAGCTCCCCCACGCTAAAAACCACAGCCCGCAGCTGACCCTAAAAATGGCACATTGTTTCTTAGCGCCATTTTAAGGCGCTTTACCTGGCTCATCCAGCGGCTCTGATGAAGGAGGCATGCTGGGTAATAAAGGGGTTAATACCAGCTTTGTATTCTCAGCTAATAAGCTAAGCCCAAAAATCATGCTGTCACACCAAATTAGACATGACCACCATTAATTTCTAGTAAATAGTAAAAAAAAAACACAACACAGAATAATTTTTTTTATTGGAAATAAAACACAAAAGCATTTACAGACTCCATCTTTATTATAAAAAATCCTTAGTCCGACATAGTCCACAGGGAAAGCAATGAGACCTCTGCTTCATTGCTCTGTAAAAAGAAGTGTCTCTACAGAGCAAGAAGCTGAGAGAGCATTGTCAGCTGTGCTTCATCTCTCTGTACAGACAAGTTTCTCTACAGAGCGAGAAGCAAGGATAGCTTTGTCAGCTCTGCTTGATTGCTCTGTAAAGACAAGCGTCTCTACAGAGAAAGAAGCAGGCTGACATTGAGGGTATGATTCCACTTGCATATGACTCATGCGAGTCTCGCACTGCATCACCCCGCACAGCCTGACACTCTCCGGACATGACCGCCTCAGCTGCATGGAAATACATGCAGCTGATGCAGTCATGTCGGGAGAGTGTGCGCAGTTCCAGGCGATACGATGCGAGACTCACACAGTGACAGTCAAAGTTCAATCGAGTCCATGGCAGCCATGGACTTGGGTGAACCCTGATGTCACTGCAAACACAGTCGAAAACAGTCGAAGACTGCCAAGTGACAAGCAGTGCAGTGACTACCCCTGGAAGTTAACAGAACCTTCCTAGACATCATAGCTATGTTACCAGTCTGCAAGCCAATGTCTGTACAACATTCACACCAGACTGGTCACATGGCTATGATGTCATGGAAGGTCCTGTAGTCAGTGGTGGTCAGTGTAGGCAGAAGCGGCCAGGAGACAGAGTTTGCAGGACCCATCACGGAACCTGTAAGTACAATCGTAATGTTTTTTAATATGTTTTTTTTTTTTATAGCCCCTGGACTGAAGTGGACCCAAACTGTAACATGAGCTTCCCAGGAAAGCTTGTGTTCGGGATCGTGTGTACGAACACTATGTTCGGGTTCGCCCATCACTAGATATACAGTATGTACTGCAGTCTCAGTGTCTCCTATGGGATATATGTACAGCAGTTTTAGTATCTCCTATTTGATGTGTGTGCAGCAGGCCCAGTGTTTATATAATTTGTAGATGTTTCATATTTCAGCCTTTGCAATGAAGGAAAAATGCAGAATTTCCTCTGAAAAAGCCTCTGTATTTGGAGAAGTTTTTGGTGCTGTGGTATGTATAAATGTCCCCTATATCTTTCGTTTATGGGTTTTTTTCCCTGATCCAATCCTGGCTTTAGTTGTAAAATAAGGAGACAATACAAAAATCAACTATAAATTGTGAATGTGTATATATAGTAGCTCCCACATTCTTTAGTTTGTCTCTTATGCACCAAAAATATTACTGTAAAAAAAAAACTATTGTTAATTATCTCTTCTCAATATACCAAAATTTATTTTACTCCAGCCATTCCTTCATGAAGCAAAGGTATGTCTTTCTAGCCAGAGGAAAGAATATATTCCTTTTTATTATGAAAGTGACACGAGTGACATGACTGTATGTGAAATATCTTGAAAGATATATTTTTATATTCAGTGAGTAATGCTGTAATTACTTATAAAGAAATTCAAGAGCATGGAAGTCATATTCATAAAATATAATCTACATCTATAAATTGGGAATGTCAATCTTGTAAAATAAAACTTAAATCAGGAAAATGGTAATTGCGTGTGTATCACATGACTCATTTTCAAAGTGTTCACTGTAAGTGAAGTTCTCCTTGATGAGAAATGGCTTTACCTTACACTCATATGTTGTCATACTATTAAAATCAACTCTATAACAAACCATTGAGCTGCATACAAGTACGAAAGTAAAAAATTCTAATTATGACTTTCTCATATTAGAAGAACAATACATTTAAGTTTCATGGAATCACAAATGAAACCAAAAAAGTGACTGTTGTTTCAATAAACTGTGCATAAATCAAGAGTATAAAGGAATATACTATAAGAGACATTTTTATATGTCTTATTACAGAAATATACTTCTTTATCCACTAAACTTTATTTGGCATGGAGTTAACTATAGCTTCACAGGAGCCACTGGAATCCTCTTTGACTTCTCCATGATGACATCACAGAGTTGGTGAATGATAGAGACCTCACACTCCTCCACCTAATATTTCAGGATTCCCAAAAAATAATCAATAGAGTTAATGGCTGTAGACTTGCTTGGCAGTCCAGCATCTTTACCCTCAGTTTCTTTAGGAAGGCAGTGGTCATTTTGGAGTTGTCTATAATGACGATATCATGTTGGATTACTGACAATCAGCCCAGTTTCCAAAGGGAGGTGATCATGCTCTGCTTCAGCATGTCACAACACATACTGGCATTCATGGTTCCATTGGTAAATTTTAGCTCCCCACAGCTGGCAGCATTCATGTAGCTGAAATTAATTACATCCCCAGCACCATACTTGACTGTAGGCAAGACACACTTGTCTTTGTACTCCTCATCTGTGTGCAACCACACTTCATTTACACCATCTGAAAAAAATAAATTGGTCTGAACCAAATAAATTTATGATGGTCTCAACAAACCACAGGACATGGTTCCAGTAATTCATCTCCTTAGGGGTACTTTGCACGCTGCTACATCGCAGGCCGATGCTGCGATGCCGAGCGTGATAGTACCCGCCCCCGTCGCAGCAGCGATTTCCTTGTGATAGCTGCCATAGCAAACATTATCGCTACGGCAGCTTCACATGGACTCACCTGTCCTGCGACCGTTGCTCTGGCCGGCGACCCGCCTCCTTGTTAAGGGGGCGGGTCGTGCGGCATCATAGCGACGTCACACACCAGGCGGCCTATCGGAGCGGAGGGGCGGAGATGAGTGGGATGTAAACATCCCGCCCATCTCCTTCCTTCCGCATATCCTACGGAAGCTGCAGTGATGCCGGTAGGAGATGTTCCTCGCTCCTGCGGCTTCACACACAGCGATGTGTGCTGCCGCAGGAGCGAGGAACAACATTGGACTGTCGCGTCAGCGTAATCATGGATTACGCCGACGCTGCACTGATGATACGATTACGACGCTTTTGTGCTCGTTAATCGTATCATCGAGCCTTTACACACTACGATGTCGCATGCGATGCCGGAAGTGCGTCATTTTCAATTTGACCCCACCGACATCGCACCTGCGATGTCGTAGTGTGCAAAGCCCGCCTTAGTCTGTTTGTCTTTAGCAAACTGTTTGTGGGCTTTCTTGTCCATCATCTTTAGAAGATGCTTCCTTCCTTGCAATAGCCATGCAGACCAATGGATGCAGTGTGTGGCTTATGGTCTGATCACTGACAGGTGGACCCCACACCCCTTTGACCTTTACAGCAATGCTGGCAGCACTCATATGCCTATTTTGAAAAGACAACCTCTGGATACGACATTGAGCACGTGCTCTCAACATCTTTGGTCGACCATGGTGAGACCTTTTCTGAGTGGAACCTGTCTTGTTAAACCTCTGTTTGGTCTTGGCCACCATCTTGCAGCTCAAATTTAAAGTGCTGGCAATTTTCTTATAGCCTAGGCCATCTTTATGTAGAGGAACAATTTTTCTTTTCAGATCCTAAAATAATTCTTTACCATGAGGTGCCATATGAACTTCCAGTGACCAGTATGAGTGTGTGAGCGATAACAACAAATTTAGTACATCTGCTCCCCATTCACACATGAGACCTAATAACATTAATGACTCACTTGACACTGGGGAGGAAAAATGGGTAATTGGGCACGATTCGGTCATTTTCAATAAGGGGGTGTACTCACTTATATTGCCAGTGGTTTAGATATTAATGTCTGTATGTTTTTATTTAGAGGGCACACAAAATGTACACTACTATATAAGCTGTACACTGACTACTTTATGTTGTATTAAAATGTTATATCTTCAGTGTTGTCCCATGAAAAGATATAAAATATTTACAAAAATTTGAGGGTTGTGCTCACTTTTGTGATATACTGTACCTCTATGTTGCTTCTGCTTTTGTCTGTGCACTGTGCAAGAAAATAATCTGTGTGTAGTGTATATGCTACATTATAACAGCCAGGAACCAACAATTAGCTCAGAAACAACTGAAAATTTAAGATGGAGCATAAAGATGGGAAATCTGGTGAAAAATACAAGATGTAAGTCCCACAATGGCCATGAGTATTGTTAATTTTTATTTACACACAAACAGAACAGCTAATTCTGAACAGTTGCCTGTAATAAAAGGTATGGTTTAATGACTGAAGCAGTTTTGTAGTCAATTTGGCATCTTTCTTAGTAACATTTAAGAAATAAAGAACTAGCTATGACCTTTGCAGCTTAACCCCTTAGTTTCCTTAGGCTGAAATTGCAGCAAAGGCAGTTAAGCATTAAGACATGGAGAATTAAACTCATTTGTCATCCATTCAAAAACCCATGACAAACATGCAAGGGTGCTGATGTGTTATAGTGGCCCCTGGAGACTTACTTCCATGACATTTTTAACTTTGTAAGCTTTTTAACCTTGCCACATAAGTACTACATTGTATAGAACCATCATTTAAACTACTGCAATTCCCCTAGGAAATAAAAATGTATAAACTTTTATTTGCTAATATTGAAAAGCTCAAAATATAGAAGTTAAAATGTCTGTGTTTTCCTATTTGTTGGCCAAATTTTTTTAAAAAGAATAAAAACATTTCACATTGCTGCTTCCATAGACATATAAACTTTTAAGAAAAAAAAATCTAGTAATATGTCGAACAGAGGCTTAATAAAATCCATTCTTTATTTTTCATATTAAAATATCAAGAAAATAAAAACATCATGTTGAAGGATTAAGGACAGGTTACGCTTTTCAGACTTAAGAGAAGTCCTTATTCATAGCATATTCTCATACAAATGTTGAAAACCTTATAAACATATATACACACCCCCATGAACCACTCACATGACGTGGTTTCCTTCTCTGCATTGCAACCACAGATTTAATCAATGGTGTTAATTTGTGTGGAAATATATCCCTTCATTGCCATCAGACAGACACTGCAAAGACATGATATAATACCAACAAAAAAGCACAAATATACAACAATATTCATGCAACTTGTTAGGAGCATCTTGCAATTCCAAGCATGATCATACAAGAGATGTGAGCTCCCTTGGAGCAAGGTCACATACTGAAGAGAGGAGATAGAATATGTTCCCTACAAAGCAAAGAAGCCAAATGGGTCCTGACATTAGATACCTGTACCCGGAAGGTACGAAGAAGAAAAATTAATTGATGTGTATTTATCAAATGGGGACATTTATTAGCATGACTATTGTTGTAAATATGTAATTTTTGTTGGTATGATATCATGTTTGATAGTAATGAAGGGGTGTATTTACACATAAATTAACATCATTGATTAAATCTGTGCTTGCAATCTAGGGAAGGAAACCACGTCATTGGAGTGGTTCATGTGGGTGTGTACATATGTTTATAAGGTTTTATAAACATATGTATCCGTTACTCTCTGACCTCCCCTCTCTGCCAATCCCTTCACTGGCTTCCCATTGCCCAATGATTCCAGTTCAAAACCCTAACCATGACATACACCGCCATCTGCAGCAAGTCTCCTCCATACATCTGTGACCTACTCTCCTTGTACTTACCTGCATATAACCTCTGATCCTCCCACAATCTCCTTCTCTACTCTGCTTGCTTCTCCTTTTCCCACAATTACATCCAATATTCCTCTTGTGCATCCCCCATACTATGGAATGCTTTGGCACAACATATTAGACTCTTACCTACCTTGTAAAGCTTCAGAAGGAACCTGAAGATCCACCTATTCCAACAAGCCTATAACCTGCCGTTACCTTCAGTCCACTATAGCGCTGCACAACCATCTCCACGATTACCTACTATCTTCACCCATCCCCTGTAGACTGAGACCTTGTAGGAAGGTTCCTCTCTCCTCCTGTACCAGTCTGTGCCTTGTTTGTTTATGATTATTCTACTTGTCCCTATTATGTGTATTCCTTTTCACATGTAAAGCGCCATGGAATAAATGGCGCTATAATAATAAATAATAAAGAATCCAGAAAGTGATCAGGAAGTGAGTGTTGTTGTTGGTGCTGCTGCAGATAAATGTTCTTATATTCTTTTTTTGAGTGTATGTGAGGTACAGCCAATATAGTGTCTGTTACAGGCAGTGTAGGTGGCCATGTAGATTATGTGTGCACTTTCACAATTGATTAGAGTTTTAATGGGGAAACTTCATTTTATTTTGTTATTATGAAAGCAATCTGTTTGTTGGATATAACTATATAATTTACATTTGTATTTACCCCTTTTGAAAAACCCTTATATCTCAGCCATGCTACTTTGTCTGTGGGCTGTGTAGTAAAAAGGCTAAAGGCCCCGTCACACACAGAGTTTTGGCAGATCTGTGGTTGCAGTGAAATCATGGACATATTGCTGCATTTGGACACAGACACAAGCTTGGCACTGATTGTCCACAATTTCACTGCAACCACAGATCTGCCGCAGATTTATCTCTGTGTGTGACAGGGCCTTTAGAGAAACATTGTTAACTATACTTTTTGATCTACGAGCCATACATTTAATGCCATTATTTTGAATTTTTGCTAATGTTTCGTCCTGATACAGGATCCGTTGTCAAACAAAGGATGGGTAAGAATGTTTTAACAATGCAGGAAATCTGTGCTGAAGGGGGTTGAGAAGACAGAGGGATTTTTATTATTCCCAGGAAAGTTCTATCTTTTTTGTGAGTGATTACTGTTTAAGGCCTCTTTCACACGTCAGTGATTCTGGTACAAATGTTGATGTTTTTTCACGTACCAGAATAATGGACATATGCAGACCCCTTAAAATAAATGGGTCTGTGCACACATCAGTGATTTTTCACTGACATGTTTCCATGCAGCACAAATGGGTGTTCATGTGTTCTGCATGGAGACAACTCCGTTATATTCTGGCATCACTGATGTCCCACAGACCACACTATGGTGTGATCTGTGAAAAACATACCAGAAAAATCACTTACATTTAAAATGAAAAGCTTTTTAAACTCATCTCCTCCAACACTGCTGTCTCCGGCCGCTGCTTTCACCTGCTTCCGAGCCGTCTAATTATTCTCATGCATATGCAGTTATGCACTATACAGCCGACCTGGAAGTAGCTGCAGAGGAGAGACAGCGGAGACCGGACACAGGAGACCGGAGATATCATCACAATGGATAGTAGGAGGATGGACAGGTGAGTAAAACAGATATCACACGTGTGCCATAATCACGGCACACGGAGGGATTTACACACCTTTGACACGTCAGTGAAAAACATCTGTTTGTATAATTTCATTTTCAGCTTTGGAACAGCACACCATTTTTGCAAAGTTAGTGCAAGTTGGAAAGTTAGGCTGCCGGTTAAATAGGGTTTGTCAGACAATTAAGAAAATTTGCACCAGGTGCCAGATAAACACCAATAACTTGCAGGTATCTGAAAGAATTCTGTAATTTTGATCAGTGTTCTTTTACATTTATCTCACATTTGTATTATCTAATTAAGAATAAATGCAATTTATGAAATAAGCTTAAAATACTGCTAGTTTACTCACGTTATAGGATATAATCACATAGGACTACACAATGACCTTAACATTTACGAAATTGTGTGTTGTTCTCTAATTTTGATCTGCCTTGTATATGGCTACGTCAGTGAAAAAAAATTATGGCTGCTTGAAATGTGTTAAGAACTTTTCAGGTTTTGTTATTAAAGGGTTAAAATTACCAATAACTACATCTCTGGAATAACGGTAATAAAAAAAAAAAAAATAGACATACAGTGTATAATTTTGAATTCACCAGACTGGAAGCTATTTTTTTTATTTTCATTAGCATTCACTTTGTTAATTCAATTAGTTCATGCCAATGACTGTTGATCTCTTCTCAAATTAACTTTAAAAATACTACATGCTATAATTAAGGCACAGAATTATTCCTGGCACTGTAAAAATGTAATTAACAGCCTTCATTTGTACTTTATATTGTTTTTATTATTCTCTGGTTGATGATATTGTCTTTGTATTGTTTGTATTATTACCAGCACTGTGGAAGTTGATCTTAAAGCAATACCCACACTAATGACTCAAATACTACATTACTGTATGTTACAGGGATAAATTGAGTTAATATTGACCAGTATTCCTGAATTACTAACAGAGATTGTTATGACTGTTCTCACCTCTGTGACCTTTCCTTTTCACTCTTCAATCATTCCGTTTATTCTATAGCGTCTCCTCCACACTGCTCAGTCTCTTGCCTGTTTGTTCATTATACTTGATCCTTCTTTTCAAAATTATTCTGTGATGGTTATCTTCTATTTTCTGCATCTTGTGAATCTAAACAACTTAATTTTAATAAAATACAAAGTGGTAAAGCAATGACAAGTGAATTATTTTAATTTTAGAGATATTGTCTTTTATAAAAGGTAATTGCTAAAGTAATTTATATTTACTTACATTTTCCAAACATTTAAAAAATAAACAAAAAGGCCATGCAAGCACAATTTTTCATAGCTCACAAAGGAAATAATCAAGAAAGCATAAAGACCATAGGGTAAAAAAGCAACAATGTAAAAGACTGTATGACTATTCAAAAAAGATAGTGTGTGTGTGTGTGTGTGTATGTGTGTGTGTGTGTGTGTGTGTGTGTGTGTGTCCACTTTAAGCCTTAAACAGGGATCTAGACTTCATAAGGACCTCAGCATTGCATCCAAGGAGTAGTGGCCGGTGGCCGGAGGAGCGAGCCTGAGGCAGAGATTGTCAAACAAAGCTAGGTTAGAATAAGGAGAGACAAAATTAATGTCAAAATGAATAGGAAACCAGAGTCAGGGAACTATCTGGAATCCGATGTAAGGTTGTCAGCTAAAGCAAAGTCAGGCTAGTAGGGGATTGCGTCAGGAGATATAAATGAGTAAACATAGTCAGGATCAGATATGTAACAACTAGAGTATTACAAGAGTACAAGTTGAAAATCAAGAAATATCTTGCAATTCCCAGCAGACTGCAGGCCATTTAAGTAGGGCGTGGTGCTTCCCCATGGGTCACAGTATGAACAGCATCATGGATGGGTAATACTCAAAGACCTAGACATATTATGAGTTGCTGGCTAAACAAAGCTGATGACTCCACCCAGTGATACCAAGAATTATGCTTCCTCCTTAACCAACGCTGCTTGGATTGTGAACAGATTTAACCAAAGGGTATTTAGCATACTGTATTTTTAATATTACATCTTTGCTTCACCCTCTCTTTCATGCAGATTTAACTTTAGCTTTTCTTTTGACCATGCCACTGTCTACTTATCTACTTATACTGTCATTATAATTAGAGATGAGCAAACCTGTTTGATAAAGGTTTGCCAATTTCAAATTCATTACAAGTCTTAGCCTGATCATCTCAGGCTCGGTAACCCAAGCCCTTTCCCCAAAAGTCGGCAATGTATTGCTTGATCCCAGCTCGCTTTTTAAAAAAATGATTTTCTACTAATGTGTTATGCTTTTGTATAGCATTGTGGTGCTGTATGATGAATGGGGGAATGTGTTTAATGAGTGGAAGGGGTAGGGACATAGAAGAAGGCAGAGCCGCTCAACACCATTTTTTAAAAACTTTATTTGTGGATGTTTCTGCAGCTAATCACGGCATAGCAAACATCCACAAGGTTCAGACACAAGGGCTAGACTCATTGGCTGCCTAAGTGACATCTCTGTCTGCATATAAAATGTGGACATGCAGACATGAGGCCTCGGCGTCATTTTGTGAATGTTAAACATTAGTGAAGGTGGTGCAAGACAGTTAGCTTAGCTAAGGGTTTAATGATAGGTAGTTGAGATAGATAGGAGAGCAATAGTTTAGAAAATGGACGTGCAGTGTAGGGCAAGGTGTATGCCACAAATTTCATGATAGAAATAGGGATTGCTACTAGTGAGTACCTGATAAAGTGTTGACAACGAAGGATCTAAATAGCTATTGCTACTTATTACTGCCTGCTCTAAATTAGCCAATGAAACACAGAATTGCTAGTTATTACTGCCTGCTCCAAAATAAGGAGTGAAACATGTTTCTAGGTATTGCTACATATTACGGCCTGGTCCAAATTAGGCAGTGAAACACATTTATAAGTATTGTTAGTTAGTACTGACTCGCTGTAAATTTGCTAGTGAGGTAGTTAAAAAGGTTCTGGAAGTTTTAATTGCCTGCTCAAAATTACTCAGTGAACCACATTTCTAGGTATTGTTAGTTACCTGCTGTAAATTTGCTACTCAACTAGGTAAAAAGGTCTAGGCAGTGTTCATTGTCTGTTCAAAATTACACAGTCAATCACATTTTCAGGTATTGCTTGTTAGTAGTGATGAGCGAGTATGCTTATCACTACTCGGTACTCGCACGAGTATCACTGTACTCGGGCTAATCGGCGGGTACCGAGTAATTTCGCGATACTCGTGCTGTACTCGTGGTCTTCATCCCTGCATGTTGGCGCTCTTTTGAGAGCCAGCCCTCATGCAGGGATTGGCTGGAAGACCACTGCAATGCCACAGCCCTGTTAGTTGTGGAATTGCAGTGATTGCAGAGCGTGACCGAGCCTTTATACTGGCGGGCGCGCTGTGCTCTGCACACAGCCATCTCATATTCCCTGCTTTCCCCGCCCACAGGTGCCTATGATTGGTTGCAGTGAGACACGCCCCCACGCTGAGTGACAGGTGTCTCACTGCACCCAATCACAGCAGCCAGCGAGCGAGTCTATACTGTGCAGTAAAATAAATAAATAAATAATTTAAAAAAACGGCGTGCGGTCCCCCCAATTTTAATACCAGCCAGATAAAGCCATACAGCTGAAGGCTGGTATTCTTAGGATGGGGAGCCACACGTTATGGGGAGCCCCCCAGCCTAACAATATCAGTCAGCAGCCGCCCAGAATTGCCGCATACATTAGATGCGACAGTTCTGGGACTGTACCCGGCTCTTCCCGATTTACCCTAGTGCGTTGGCAAATCGCGGTAATAAGGAGTTAATGGCAGCCCATAGCTGTCACTAAATCCTAGATTAATCATGTCAGGCGTCTCCCCGAGATTCCTTCCATGATTAATCTGTAAATTACATACACACCCGAAAAATCCTTTATTAGAAATAAAAAACACTAACAAAGTCCCTCATCACCAATTTATTAACCCCGACAAGCTGTGACTTTTGAGTGATAAATGCTTCAAGGCGTCTTCCCCATGCTGTTGCCATGTCATTTGAGCACTCTTCTGAGACTTTTGTGACATTTTTAGGGTTTCTACATGCTGCCGGGGGTCATTTCAGAAAAATACTCGGGTTTCCCTTAGGATTACATTGGGCTCGGTGCTCGGGCCGAGTACACGAGTATCTTGGGATGCTCGGCCCGAGCCTCGAGCACCCGAGCTTTTTGGTACTCGCTCATCACTACTTGTTAGTACTGCCATTTTAAATTTGCTAGAGAACTAGCGGCAACCTATTCGGAAAATATTCGCGAAGCCGAATATTTGACGTTTTCGATCATCCCTAGTTTTAAGCATCATATGTTGGTTATCCATTCCTTATTCAAGCTCTTTTACACATGACTTGTTTATGTATGTCTTATGATACAGCCTTCCATTATATTGTATGCCTAATATCATGCCATAATGCATTACTTTTCCTGTATATTAATGTCCAGGTTATCTATTAGAAGATTTACCCTTCTATTAGTGCCATTGTTGACAGTTTACAATATACCTTATATTATGTTCCTTTCTCTCCTTTAACCTTTTCATTTTCCTTTCCAAACATCCTGATCCAATCCCTCTTCCTATGTGCCCCAGCATTTGTTTCCTCTGACACCTGACACATCCACCCACCAGGTAGTAGCCTCCCATCCTCCCCACTGCTCCTCACTGTATTCTGTATGAGAGCTTCTCCCGGACTTCTGTGTTGTTAGCGTCATCGCTGACATTACAGGCATGCGCAGTAGCGTGCGTGTCACTGCGTTCCACCAGCAGGAACCAGAAATTAGGGGCGTAGCTTAACATTTAAAAACACGGCACAGCACTCAACATGCAGCTGCCGCCACTATCACTGCCAGCATTGCTTGGGACTTTATACATTATAGCGGTGGGCACACAAAGGTAATTAAAAGAGCAGCTCTGACTTGCAAACAACCCAGACCAGCGGATCAGTGCTCAATTAAAAAAAACCTGATCTGCTCTGAAATCTGGTGCACATATAAGTCAATGGGGACCAGAATCTGGAGATTAAAAATGTTGGTGGAAAGGATAGGGGGGTAGGAGAGCGTGCAGTATACTCACCAAGGCTGTGTCATGGCGGCAAACTCTTTCCGGATCACACATTTCCTACCGGAGCCGAAAATTCAATATTCACTGTTTTGCCCGCCCACCCTGAGTGGCAGCGTGTCAGCTGACTGCAACAAATCACAGGCGCCAGGACGGCCGGTGGACAAATGTAAGAGGAAAGAATTGCTGTATAATAGGGATCAACCAAGCAACTCCGTGTATATAGACAAAAAATATATATTTTATTGGTTCAAAAATAAACATACATAAATAGATGTCACATGAAGAGAAGAAAAGTGCAATATTAAAAACATTTAAAAAATGTCACAGATTAACTGTTAACAAACACCACAGATCTAGTACTATAATAAAATACTAGTGTGCTGATAATAAATGGCACATTTGATACAAAAGGCAAACATGCAAGCTATTGCACAATTAAACCTGCATGAATATAACCCATGCCATATTAATAGACCACTTTATCTGACACCACCAACCCTTTCTCAGTGTAGGATAAGTAGTGAGCCTGGTTGGAGTACACTAAGGCGGGCTTTGCACACTACGACATCGCAGGTGCGCTGTCGATGGGGTCAAATTGAAAATGACGCACTTCCGGCATCGCATGCGACATCGTAGTGTGTAACGGCTCAATGATACGATTAACGAGCGCAAAAGCGTCGTAATCGTATCATCGGTGCAGCGTCGGCGTAATCCATAATTACGCTGACGCGACATTCCGATGTTGTTCCTCGCTCCTGTGGCAGCACACATCGCTGTGTGTGAAGCCGCAGGAGCGAGGAACATCTCCTACCGGCGTCACTTCGGCTTTCGTAGGATATGCGGAAGGAAGGAGGTGGGCGGGATGTTTACATCCTGCTCATCTCCGCTCCTCCGCTCCTATTGGCCGCCTGCCGTGTGACGTCGCAGTGACGTCGCACGACCCGCCCCCTTAACAAGGAGACGGGTCGCCGGTCAGAGCGACGGTCGCAGGACAGGTGAGTCCATGTGAAGCTGCCGTAGCGATAATGTTCGCTACGGCAGCTATCACAAGGATATCGCTGCTGCGACGGGGGCGGGCACTATCGCGCTCGGCATCGCAGCATCGGCCTGCGATGTCGCAGCGTGCAAAGTGTCCCTTAGAGTAAAGAACTATGGTGAAAACACCATCGGTATAAGGCCATGTGCGCACTTTGCTTTTTTCATGCGTTTCCACAGCGTTTTGAACTGCAGCGTTTTAATGCAAAATTGCATGCGTTTTGATTTCCAGGCAAAGTCTATGGAAAATAAGGCTTTCTTGTGCGCACAATGCTTTTAAAAACTCAGCGTTTTTGGTGTCATAAATTTGTCAAAATCTCTGCATTTGAAGAAGCAACATGTCAATTGTTTTTGCCTTTTTGGCAGCGTTTTGCTAACATTGAAGCCAATGAGAATTATCAAGACGCATCCTAAAAGAAATTTCTAGCGTTTTACATGCTTTTTTGATGCTTAACGCATGCTTTTTTGACAAAATAAAAGCATGCCTTTTTGGCATTATAGTGAGGTCAAGAGGTTTCCATTTGCCCTCACATCCATTACGACTTTAAAAAATGAGTCAATCAATAATTTTACTTTATTTTGAACAGAATTATTAAATCTCATTAATCATTTTCGGAAAATTATCATTACAGTGCTTGATTTATAGTTTACACTTTTTTTTTTTTCCTACTGTTTGAATGTTCAAACTTTATTTAGTTATGTATTTGTATTGAAAACGCATCTCAATTTAAGCAATGAAAATGCATGTAAAACGCGGTCAAAACGCGGCAAAAAACACTATGAAAACGCTAGCATATTTCCTGCATTTATGTGGTCAAAACCAAATTTGACAATGACAAATTCTGCCAGAGGATGCGTTCATTTCTGCAAGTAACTGAACGCAACGTGCGCACATAGCTTTAATAAGTAAGTCAGACCAAATAATTCCACCCTAGGTCCAAACCAAAAAAGAAAAATGGCCGGTGGGTGGGGAAAACAATGCAAGTGTCTGCAGCTCAATATGGTGAGCGTGCATGTAGACAGAAACACATGCGGCCTGCTCCTGTCAGATGAGTGTGCGGCTTTGCTGGTGATGCGATGTCAGACTCATGCGAGTTTGGCATGACATCACCCGGCAAGGCCTTCCGCTTTCTGAACATGAGTATGCATGTACCTAGAAACACATGTGGCCCGCTCCTGTCAGAAGAGTGTGTGACTGTGTCGGGTGATGCGATGTCAGACTCGTGGGAGTCCCTTGCAAGTGTGACTCCGGCCTAAGAGAAACCTCATGCGGCTTTTTTTAATTTAAATAAATAATTAATTATAAAAAAAACAGCGTGCTCTTCCCCTAATTTTGATACCCAGCCAAGATAAAGCCAGCTGGAGGCTGGTATTCTGAGCCCGCAGCCGCCCGGTATTGCTGCATAAATTAGATGTGACAATGCCGGAGCTTTACCAGCTCTTCTTGGTGGCCTGGTGTGGTGGTAATCATGGTAATTAAGGGTTAATTACAGCTCACAGCTGCTACTAGGCCGTAGGTTCGTGAAGGCACAGGCATCCATGAGATACTTGTATCACTAACCTGTACATAAAAGTAAATAAACACAGACAAAAATCCTTTATTTGGAAAAAAAATACAAAAACACACCCTCCTTCACCACTTTATTAACCCCAAACACCCTGCCGGTCCAACATAATCCACACGAGGTCCCATGACGAAGCATCCAGCTCTGCGACATCTGAATATCACAGCGAGCGGCCATAGAGCACGACCACTCGCTGTGATCTCCACTCAGATCATTTGCGGTCACAGATGGAGGTTCCCATGGTCCTTCGCCTATGATCGCAGGTAACCTCACCTCAGGTAGAGGTCACTGAGTTTTTTGCCGTGGGTTTTGTTGAATTTTTTTGTTCTTGCTGTTTGCAGTGATTTTTGCAGCGGTTTTGTGCCAGGAGGTGCACATTTGGAGCTGAAATTTTCTGCACCAAATTTCCACCTCTTGGTAGAAAAAAAAAATAAATAAAAATTGCATTTTTGGTTCCAGGGATGCAAATTTAGTGCTGAAATTTTACCCCATATTTGTGCACCCAATCTACACCTACTGGCAAAAACACACGTTTTTTTGACACATTATTTTGCCACGGTTTTTGCCGTAGTTTTCTGTTCTAGTTTTTGCCGCAATTTTTGCTGCGGTTTTGCGCCAGGAGGTGCACATTGGATGCTGAAATCGTCTGCAGAAAAATTCCGCCTCCTGGCAGAAAAGAAAATATTTTTTTTGCATTTTTGGGCCAAGGGATGCAAATTTGGTGGTGAAATTTTTACACCATATTCCTGCACCCAAACTACATCTCCGGACATAAAAACACGTTTTTTTGATGATTTTTTTTTTGCCATGTTTTTTGCCATGGTTTTTGGTTCTGGCTTTTTGCCGCGATTTTTTCTGCGGTTTTGTGCTAGGAGGTGCACATTTGTTGCTGAAATCGTCTGCAAAAAAATTCCACCTAGTGGCAGGAAAAAAATAAAAATTTGCATATTTGGGCCAAAGGATGCAAATTTGGTGCTGAAATTTTTACACCATATTCCTGCACCCAATCTACACCTCCTGGCAAAAAACTGCATTTTTTTACACATTTTTTTTGCTGTGGTTTTTGCTGCTGTTTTTTGTTCCAGCTTTTTGCCGCAATTTTTACTTCAGTTTTCTGCCAAGAGGTGCACATTTGGAACTGAAATCATTTGCACCAGATTCCAGCAACAAATTTGCATTTTTTGTTATTTAAAAAAAAAAATGACTCGCAGCCCCCCCCCAATTTTCATCCCCAGCCATGATAAAGCCAGCTGGGGGCTTGTATTCTCAGCCCGTGGCTCCCCGGTATTGGATCATCCATTAGATGCGACAATCCTGGTGCTTTACTGGCTCTTCTTGATGCCCTGGTGTGGTGGCAATCAGGGTAATAAGGGGTTAATAACAGTGCACAGCTGCTACTAAGCCCTAGATTTGTGATGGCACAGGCGCCTATGGGATACCTGCATCACTAACCTGTACATGACAGTAAATAAACACAGACACAGACAAAAATCCTTTATTTGGAATAAAATATAAAAACATACCCTACTTTACCATTTTATTAACCCCCCAACACTCTACAGGTCTAGCGTAATCCACACGATTTCCCACGACATAGAACCGCAGACTCTGTGTGTAGACAATGACTGAGCCGCAATGAGCATTGACTGCAGGCAGACGCTGTCACAGGCTGGGGGCACATCTGACTGCAATCAATCACAGATGACAGGACAGCCGATGGGGTGGAAAGCACGGAAAGCTGTGTGTATTCAAAAGCCTACTGCACAGTACATGAAGTGAATGCGCCACCCAGAAGCAGTTTGCTGCCATGACACCAAGTCTGGTAAGTATGAAACTCTCAATTCCTGTTTTCTTTATTTTTCAATTAATTTCTCCATTCCTGATCGTGTACCCGGAATCCTGGGCCCGGGATCCGGCACTTGAGCATCTTTGAAACCGCGTGGATCTGGATTTTTACAGTCCGGATCTGCTCAGCCCAAGTAATTAACCTTTGATTTATCTCATGCCTTTTCCCCAGAAGGTCCCTCTTGCTTTACAAAGCTCTTCTCTATCCTCTGCATCCTATCCGTTCTAATCTTGCATATGGTATGCTGTACATTGCTGTTTTACTTTGTCATACATTATTAAAGTTCCATGTGATCACAGATTCCTATGAACCTTTGACCTCTGTGTAAATCTCTATGTACGGTTTGATCTCTCCATATACTTACAGTGATCCCTGTTAGACTTGATTTCTGTGATGTTTTACCTCATATAATGTCCATATACCTTTTATATTAGTGCTGTGCTTTGATCTTTAATTTATTTACTAATAATTTATGTATTATTTACCATTTATAGATTTGTCTCTGCATTCTTGGGTACCTTACCCATACCCCAGACACCCTGAGCACCGTCTGATGTGGCAGATTGTTTCCCACAAAACCCTCAATGCTTTATACGTGTGTCCACCTTATCATATTCGTCTGCTATGATTTTTTACATGTTGTAAATATGAATTGTGTTCACTTTATGATGTTTTTATTTTATATATTTAGTTTTTTCTTCTTTGTTTAGGCAAAACACCGATGAAGGCTTCCTAGAAGCCGAAACGTTGTTTTGCATAGGTTGAGGTGCACCCTTTTTGCAACAAATCAAAAAATAAAAAATTCAAAATTCTATTTGACTCTGTCATCTCTTTAGTGCTGCAGTTATTCTTTATGATTACTGACATTTTCTCCAAACCACCTATTTATATCCTGTTGAGCTGGACCCTATTGTGTATACTTAAGCAGCCAATGACACAAGCTCTTGTGCCTGAACATTGTGGATGTTATATTTTACCCTGACTGGCTGCTGGAATGTACACACATAAAGTTAAGAAAAAAAAACTAAAACAGTTTGCCGCTCGTCTCGCCTCTCCTCACCCCCTATATTCATCATACAGCATTACTAACATAGCCAATGGGATAATAAGGTAGAATAAAAGCATTATGCAATTGCAAACAGTTATCGAACAAAACCGATCTTTGCTTGATTTCTTAGAAAAGTATTTGTGAATCTGATCCCGATCCAAACGAGCAAAAGCTTGTATAGAATAGAGAACAAGAGATTTTAAAGTGCAAAAAAGTACAACATTTTTATTAGCAAGACAGGTGATCATCCAATTTGGTTAAAATCTATTAAAAAATACCAGGATTGTACTTCAGGGGGTAATATCATCAGTGGGGCTCAAATGGTACAGAAAATACTATAAGAACACATAGGGCAATCAAAAACTGTTTTGACAAATCAGCATAATGTATCACCATTATGATTGTACCGATACGTTGCAATGAGAAACCCACATGTCCTATGAGCAAACACTTATAATAACAGCATTGTATTGTCAACCTGTCATATCTCCATATTGGAGTGTGTTTGTGTCGCGGGCGGAGGAGGGGACGCTGCGCTCTCCCACTGCTGGGGTCCAGCTGCCGCTGCTGCTGTGGCTGCTGCGGCTGCTGCTGCTCGGTGGTGGCTTGAGCGGTGGGCCGGATCCCGGGGACTCGAGCGGCGTTCCTCGCCCGTGAGTGAAAAGGGGGATTTTTGATTGTGGGGGTTTTGATTATTGTCTGTGACGCCACCCACGGTTGTGGTGATTTTGGTGACACCACCGCTGCTCTGGACGGGGATCCCGGGAGCGGTGACAGGGAGCAGCTTTGTTGTTATTTCTTCCCTCCGTGGGTAGGGGGTTGGTTGTCCCGGGGCCCGGTGATGGGGGTAGGGATGGATGACAGGCGGGTTACAGGGCCTGATGAGGTGCAGGGTCACGGGGGCAGCGCTGTGCCGCACAGCACGGTGGTACTCACTCAGCCAATGATGAGGACACAGTTCTCGGTAAAACACACGGCTGGATGGACGGGTCCCACAGACGGCTGCGGTGTTGTCTCTCCCGGCAGGTTGATGGTGACTGCCTTTCCCTGCACCTATGTACGGTAGATGGTTCCAATGGGTTCCCACCGGTAACCCACTCCCCGGCTTGGATATAGGCTGGAGGAGCCCCTTTTGCCTGCAGGCGCTGGCCCTGAGAAACGGTTGCCTTGGCGGTGGCGGTGTCTCCCTCACTTGGTTGAACTGTTGCCTTCTGTCAGGACTTGGCTGTTGGGAAACCCAGGAGGTTCCCTTCACTAAGGAGTTTGGCAAATTCACGGCGACTCCTAGCCTTGCCGGGGTCCGTAAGCCCCTGCCAGATGGTGCTGACTTCTCTTTGTGTACCGGTCCGGTACCGCCGGGCCACCGCCCGTCCATGGTCTTTACAGTAGACTCCAATCGGTCACTCCTGCAGATGGTCACCACCGTCTGCCAACCTTGCTGTACCGCCCGGGCCACACACCCGGACGCTGTCAGTTAGTTGCTCCACTACCACTTCACCTCCTTCCATTTTCACCTCCAAAACTGAACTGTCTGTTTTCCCGCCTCCAGGACTGTGAACTCCTCGGTGGGCGGGACCAACTGCCTGGCCCACCCCCTGGTGTGGACATCAGCCCCTGGAGGAAGGCAACAAGGGTTTTGTATTTGACTTCGGTGTGCATGCTGGGAGTGTGGGGTGTGTGGGTGTTGTTCTCTGTGGCCCCTGGCTTGTCCATGGCGCCACATTTGCAAAACGAATATAGAGTCTTGCAGTGGATGGAGAGTATACCAAGATGAGTTGCTGTAGTAAGGCCTACAGTCACGGTGAGATGAAGGGATTCACTGAAGTCAGTCACTGGATTGAAGCCTTACGAAACTCCCCAACGCACGTTTCGATGTGTGATATGTTACATGGAAAGCAGAAATTGAAATTTGCAAACCTTTTTTTAAGTTTGCTCATCCCTACTTAGTACCACAGATGTAAACATAAGTGTGAACAATATTTATGAGAAAAAGACATTTTGTATACATAGAAAACGTCTTACATCTTAGAGTTCAGCTCATGAGTGTTACATATATATTTTTGTTCAGTTTAAACACAACTCCTGATATAAGCACAACTTGAAACATATTTGTGTGATATTTTTCTTTGTAAGTAATAAACTGTAGTAAATGCATTGTACCCAACATTTAATGTAGATACATTTTGTCAATAAACATGAAATTGCTAACTTTAAGTTACGTAAATTCCTATTTCAACCATGTAGTACGCTAATTATCATTGCCATCTGTATGTGATTAATTTGTTACTACTAATTAATGTGCACTTTGTAATGTGATTAATTAATTAGTGTTCATTAGTGTTTTCTTTTTGTCTAATGATTTTTGTCTTTGATTAAATTATAATGTTTGAAACGCATTTTGTCAGCTTGATATATCTTCTGATACATTTTTCAAAGCAGTCGTTAATGTTATTACATTTTAAAATACATAGAAAAATGCATTTTTAAGGTACATTGAGGTGCAAAGATCAGTGATGAGTGGACAGGATCGAATCCAAGTGAGTAAAATTGACATGAATTTATATTTTGTGAGATTCACAGGTCAATGGGAATTTAAAAAGTGTCATTTTGAATAACACGGATGCAACAAAAAAAATTAAAAAATGACCAGCGTTATTTTACCTACTTTTTAAGACTTACAAAGTGGGCTAATTCTATCATGCACAGCCAGACGACCCTCTACAGCACACTAAAGACTACAGATATCATATCACATGGTCTAGCTCATCCAATCAGGGAAGACTATCTCAGCTGTAGCTGCATTAAAAGTGTGACTGTAAACTCCTTGTTTTGTGATATATAATGCATGAATAACATGTAATCTTAAAATCAGCATTCTTTTCTATTTTTGTATGCTGCAACTGCATGCCAAGATGACAGTTTAATGACATATGATGCACTATGTATGTCACATGCTGGCTCCCTGCCTTTTATGCGAGCTTGCAATGTTTCCAGTCGGATTATGGCTGTAATATTCAGGCACAATCTGCCACTAAAGCCATGTGTGTACTTTGAGTATTTGGTGAGTTTTTACCTTTGTATTTATAAGCTAAAACCAGTAGAGGGTAAAAAATACAGAAGTGGTGCCCATGTTTCTATTTTACATTGCCTCTGATTGTTGCACTCCTGGTATTGGCTTGCAAAAATGAAGTAAAAAACTCATCAAATAATCAACATGTGCTCATGGGCCCGCATCTTTGCCAGCAGATGATGGCTGAATTATTCAGTCATCAGCTACCTATAACAGCTGCAAACTGAGTTATTCATCTGTTAAATGTTGATGTCAATATGTGACAGGGGCATTTATTGCATGTCCGCAAGGGGGGTGCACTGTTCTAGCCCAGCAATGCGTTGGTGCATGACCGTCAGAGGTCTGCTCAAGACCACGGTGTCTGTCATCACAATACTCATGTAAAAGCCAGCATGTGTTTTTCATTCATAGGAGACCATGATATCTCCTATATACAGCTGTACTCTGGCACTGGTGTGCAGTATATAGCACAAGCGATCAGATGGGACCCTGATGCACTGCTGATGTACTGCTGATGTACTGCTATGCATAGTACAAGTGATAATGTTGCAGGTGGGGGACAGACTGTGGCAGGGGGGCTGCTCAAGATGCTCGGATCCGGGGTTGTTGCGGTGGCTTGACGGGAAGCTGGACCCGGGCCTGAGCACCCGTCCGTCACCCGCAAGTGAAAAAGGGGAAGTTTATATATACATGGGAGGTTTGTCAGTGACTCCACCCGTGGTGTGCGGTGATTGTTGGTGACACCGCCTCTGCCACTGGAGGTGATGCCCTGGACTGATGGAGTGGGGCAGCTGGATGTTATCCCCTCCACGGGTAAGGTACGTGTTGTCCCGGGGCCCTAATACAGGTGGGATGGTGCTGCGGAGCGCAATCTGCAGGGTTGGACCGGGCGGTGTTGGTGTACTCACAGTTCTAAAATAATTTGACACAGAGTCCAGATGGTAAACCAAACTGCCGGCAACCGGTAGCCTCCGGAGGGGTGTGCTCGGGTTCCACACACTGGAACAGCAGAACAGGAGCCCTTCCTCCTGCACTCCCTGCAGCATCGATCATCTTCCTCTTTTTGTCAGCAGCAGCGCCACTGACCTGTGTGGAGCCTTTCCCCTGCAGCATCGTGATGTCCTCCTGTCTGCCGGCTCGCTGATATGTGTGGAGGCTAGCGATGCGCACAGAGATGATGTCATCGCTGTGCTCACCACTCTCTACACAGATCAGCAGGATGGCAGACAGGAGGACATCGCGATGCTGCAGGGGAACGGTGACGGGTGAGTATACTGTACTTATTCACTGCCCCCCATGCAGGTGATGCACGGGGGCAGTGAATATAGCCGCACACGATCACTCCTGGCTGTAGTTGCTAGGGATGATCACGCGAGTAGGCTCTTTACTATGCGCGCACCCCCCGCCCATCATCCCGCCCACCTGTAAGCGCTTCAGTGCTGGGAGATGATGGGTGGAAGACGCATGCATATGAAATGAGGTGGCCCACGTGGTCCCTGCAGGCGCTGCTACAGCTTGCTCGTGCCACCAATGACCCGCTCCACCGCAGCACCCTTATTCCCTGCAGCCCTACATTCAGACTAGAAGACGCACACCCCACTTTCCCACAACATTTGGGGGAAAAAAAGTGCGTCTTATAGTCCGAAAAATATGGTAATAAAAAATTAATAATACCTGGTATTGCTGCTTTTGTAAAAGTTTGAGCTACAGTATTAATATATAAAATAATGAATCTCATCAGCAAATGGCGTAATGAGAAAAAAAACAGAATTGCGGATTTTCGGCTGCCGCAATAAGACAAAAAGGGTAATAACAGGAGATCAAAATAGCCTATCTATAAAATCATTGGCTAAAGGCACAACACTAAGCTCTCCCTCAGCTTTATATCCAAAAATGGTAAATGTTGTGACTCTTTGAAATAGCAACACAAGTAAATTTTTTTTTTTTTACAGATTTCTGATTTTGTTTTCACTACTTAACCCCTTAAAGACTGCTGATGTGAATCAAAAGGGCAGTCAATAAGAGGCTTTATTCCCTCATTGTGATTTTTAAGTGGCAATAAACAATAAGAGTAAGGTGGCAAAAATCTTGCAGGTGAAAGCTGTACATGACAGACACCCACAAGTATCGACACTAACCAGTTATGGAACTAACTGAGGCTTATTAACACTTCAAATACATCTGGAGCTTGCAGTGGCTAAAATGGGGTTAAAAGATCCCCTTTGACAGAATCTGCCTCCTATGATCATAATCATGGGTGGCAATAGTTGCCATGGTACCCTGAGGCCATCTGGTTACTCCCAGTTATGGTGGCCTGTTAGATTCTGCAATAAGCATGGTCTAACAGTCACAGTCAGTAAAAAAACTTCTGTACACTAGGGATCAAACTGAAAAATATTCAAGTTCCACAGTGGGGCTAAATGGAAAAAGTAAAAATAGGTAAATAAAACAAATAAAAACACAGAACAAAAGCTCACACAAATCACGAAAACACATTTTACCATTTTACCACTGTAAAAGTATTTTTGTGTTAAAACACCCCAAAAAAATAAAAAAAAATACACATAATTGGTATCACCAAGTACAGAACGACCTGAACTATAAAACTGTCATTATATATTCCACATGGCCAACACTGTAAACAAAAATGAAAACACACCAAATATCTCATTTAGTCATACTGATGCACCAAAAATGAATAAAAAACAGCCAAAAATTATATGTAAAAAAAATGGCATAGATTAAAATGGCAAACCGTCTCAAAGAAAAAAGTACAATAAGAGTCATTCAGCAAAAAAAAAGAAAAAAAAGTTTAAGCTCTCAAATTATGGCGATAGAAAACAAATTAAATTTTAGTAAAACATTTCTTTTAGTTTATAAAAGTAGCAAAGGCAAAAAAGTTATAGAAATCTAGTATTACTGTAACCATTCTGATCTAAAGAATAACTTGATCTTTACCACCCAAAAAAACCCAAAATCTTAAATGCTGTTTTTTATTCCTTCTGTGCCACAAAAATCTGAATAAAAATCTGTGTCTTTATTTTGCTAGTAAACAATCAAAAAATGTTGTTTATCCCAAAATGGTACCAAAAAATCTTTATCTGGTATGGTAACAAATAAGCCCACATACAGATCTGTTGACCAAAAATAAAAAAGTTACAGCTCTCTGAATATGAAGACGAAAAAAAAATATTTATGACTTTATGAAAAATCATTTTTACTGTAATTCGCGTTGGAAAAGTGTAGCATTTTTTAGAAAAACTTCTGAATTCTTTTCCACCCTTAGGTAACAGTAAACCTATACATGTTTGGTATCTACGAATTAATACCAGCCTGAAGAATCACACAGACACATCAGTTTTTCCAATTTAGTAAACACGGTGAGGAAAATACAACCAAAACAATTGTTCAATTGCACTTTTTTTTTTACAATTTTTCCACACTTGGAATGTCTTTGCTGTTTACACTCTTCGGTAAAACTCAGGGTTTCATTTAAGATTACAACTTGTCCAGCAAAAAACAAGCTCTTATATGGCAATATTGATGGAAAAATTAAAAATGTACAGCTCTTAAGAAGGGGAGCCAAAAACAGATAATCGCCTGGTCATGAAGCGGTTAAATCTGAGTAGGTGCATAAAGAAATTGGTTTTGTAAACGTCTTGAAAAATTGAGAAATTACTGCTAAACATTGAACTCTTCTAACATACTAACAAAATTAAATGATGTTTGAAAAATGATGCACATGTTAAATAGACATGTGAGAAATGTAATTTCTTAACTATTTAGTACAACATAACAAACTGGTTTAAATGGAACCTGTCACCAGATTTGTCCCTATTAAACTAAAAGAATCACCTTCTGCAGCTCCTGGGCAGCATTCTATGAAGGTGCACCTTGGCCCTGACTCCTCTTCCAGACCCCAAAAATACTTTATAAAACTTGGCTTTAGGTATGCTAATTACCTGTGTTGGCCAGATGGGCGGGCTCATTTTCTGCTCCAGTCCCCCCTCCTGCCGCTGATCGCCGTCCTCCTGTCTTGATTGATGGGATGACACCTCCATCATCATCCTTGTCACGTTTTCAAAATTTGCGCCTGTGCAGTTCTGTCGGCTCGTGCAGGCGCAGTTCGCTCTGCAATATCGCGGACAGAGCAGAAAACATAGCTTCCCTCACTCGCGCCGGTAAACTAAGGCCATGCGCGCACGTTGCGTTCTATTCCGCAGCGTGTAAGTCACTGCATGTGCATCTCAGAATGCAGCAGAAAAAGCTGCCTTCTGAGACGCATTCGGCAGAACGCAACTTGTGCACATTCCTGGAGAATTCATGCGTTCTGGATGCTTGCTCTGCCATAGACAGAGTGGGAAAGCATCCAGAACGCACATTTTTCACAGTGCGGTCCCACTCGGCTCTGCAGCATCCCCATAAACTTGCAGCAGAGCCGATTGGGACTGCACTGTCAAAAAGAGCATGGCTGGCTACGATACAGTGCCGCGCAATCCAAATAGGTGGGTATGAGCATGGCACTGGAGAGGTCATGCAGAGCGCCGACCATAATCTTGCACCTGCACATTTAGGCTATGTGCACACTTTGCTTTTTTCACTTCAGTCACTCAGGGGATTTGCGATCACACGTGAGTCCTTCACGTGTGACCGCAAATCAAGCCATGGCACATGCACAGAGCCGCGCGATCACAATGAAGTCGGGTGAAGTTTATCCGAGTTCATTCGGATTGCACGGTACTGTCTTGCAGCCAGCCATGCTCTTTTTGACAGTCCGTTCCCACTTGGCTCTGCTGCAAGTCTATGGGGATGCTGCAGAGCTGAGTGGGACCGCACTGTGAAAAATGTGCGTTCTGGATGCTTTTCCCACTCTGTCTATGGCAGAGCAAGCATCCAGAATGCATGAATTCTCCAGGAATGTGTGCACGTTGCGTTCTGCCGAATGCGTCTCAGAACACAGCTTGTTCGGCTGCGTTCTGAGATGCACATGCAGTGACTTACATGCTGTGGAATAGAACGCAACGTGCGCACATGGCCTTAGCTCACTGGTGCGAGCGAGAGCAGTTATGTTTTCTGCTCTGCCCGCGATATGGCAGAGTGAACTGGGCCTGCGCGAGCCGACAGAACTGCACAGGCGCAAGATTTGAAAATGCGACAAAGATGATGATGGAGGCATCATCTCATCAATCAAGACAGGAGGACGCCGATTAGCGGCAGGAGGGAGGACTGGAGCAGAAAATGATCCCGCCAATCTGGCCAACACAGGTGATTAGCATACCTAACGGCCAAGTTTTATAAAGTTATTTTTGGGGACTGGAAATGGAGTGAGGGCCAAGGTGCACCCTCATAGAATGCAGTCCAGGAGCTACAGAAGGTGATTCTTTTAGTTTAATAGGGAAAAATCTGGTGACAGGTTCCCTTTAAGTACATAAAAATTGAAAGTTCCAAAATTGTAAAATGTTCAAAATTTTAGATAAACTTCTGACATTTTCACAAATAAATGCATGAAATATTGATCAAAATTTACTACTAACATAAAGTACCATGTGTCAGACAAAAACTATCTCAGAACAATCCCCCCAAAAAAAAACAATAAAAAAAACAGTTGCAGAATTTCACTTTTTGTCTATTTTACACACTTGGAATTTTATGTTTTGCTTTCTAGTAGTTCATATGGTAACATGTATGGGAGCTTTCAAAAATCTTCACTAATTGTCTATTTTGTTTACTATTTGATGTGTAATCGGGCTCACAGCAGCTTTGTAACTCTTTACTAGAGATGAGCGAACCGGCCGTGGTTCGGCTCCAGTTCGGTTCGTCGAACGGAGGTCCCGTTCGAGTTCGGTTCGGCGAACGTTCGACGAACCACTCGAACCGCATAGGAAACAATGGCAGGCAATCACAAACACATAAAAACACCTAGAAAACACCCTCAAAGGTGTCCAAAAGGTGACAAACAACACACAACACAACACAAACACATGGGAAAGTGACAAGGACATATACTCATGCGAAAACAAAGGAGCTGGACAAGGAAAAAGAGGAGGAGACACAGATATGAGTATATGCCAAGCTCGTTGCCTTGGAGGGACCCTCGACTCTGCTCTATCCTTCAAGCCACACATCCAAGCCCTCTTCAACTCATGCCGATTACAACTCAAAAATATCTCCCGGATCCGTGCTTTCCTTAACCAAGAATCTGCAAAAACATTAGTGCATGCCCTCATCATCTCCCGCCTCGACTACTGCAACCTCCTGCTCTCTGGCCTACCTTCCAACACTCTTGCACCCCTCCAATCCATCCTAAACTCTGCAGCCCGCTTAATCCACCTCTCCCCTCGCTACTCCCCAGCCTTGCCACTCTGCCAATCCCTTCACTGACTTACCATCGCCCAACGACTCCAGTTCAAAACATTAACCATGATATACAAAGCCATGCACAACCTGTCTCCTCCCTACATCTGTGACCTAGTTTCCCGGTACCTACCTGCACGCAACCTTAGATCCTCACAAGATCTCCTTCTCTGCTCCTCTCTTAACTCCTCTTCCCACAATCGTGTACAAGATTTTTCCCGTGCATCCCCCATACTCTGGAACGCTCTACCTCAGCATATCAGACTCTCCACTACCGTGGAAAGCTTCAAGAGGAACCTCAAGACCCACCTCTTCCAACAAGCCTACAACCTACAATAGCCCTCAGTCCAGTAGACCACTGCACAACCAGCTCTGTCCTCACCTATTGTACCATCACCCATTCCCTGTAGACTGTGAGCCCTCGCGGGCAGGGTCCTCTCTCCTCCTATACCAGTCTGTCTTGTATTGTTAATGATTGTTGTACGTATACCCTCTTTCACTTGTAAAGCGCAATGGAATAAATGGCGCTATAATAATAAATAATAATGATAATAATATGCCATTACTTTGCAACTTGAGCCTGCTCATTTTAGGCTTCCAATCTGAATAAATTGCCTGAGCTCACCACGTACGCCTTGGGGATCTTGTTGTGTCCCACAGCCAGCGTTTTCTCGGAACGTGTCCTCAGTGCTGCTGGGGGTGTGCTGACAGCTAAACACACGCATCTGTCCACTGACAATGTGGACAGACTAACGTTCACCAAGATGAACAAGTCATGGCTCTCAGAGGACTTTTCTTCCCCTGGCTCAGCCAGGAGAGGCGAAAGGCACATGTATTTTTGAGAGTGATACATGCAAAGCATCTTTTTCATCTTGAAAATGGGGGTCAACTGATGCCAGTCAAATGGGGTGTGTGTGGCCCAATTAGTGGAAACGAGGGAGACTGTGGTTGGAGTCCCCTCGCTTTTGAAAAAAGAACCAAGATGAACAAGTCATGGCTCTCAGAGGACTTTTCTTCCCCTGGGTCATCCAGGGGAGGTGAAAGGCATGCGTATTTTTGAGAGTGCTTCATGCAAAGCATCTTTTCCTTCTTGAAAATGGGGGTCAACTGATGCCAGTCAAGTGGGGTGTGTGTGGCCCAATTAGTGGAAACGAGGGAGACTGAGGTTGGAGTACCCTTGCTTTTGAAAAAAGAACCAAGATGAACAAATCATGGCTCTTAGAGGACTTTTCTTCCCCTGGCTCAGCCAGGGGAGGTGAAAGGCACGTGTATTTTTGAGAGTGCTTCATGCAAAGGATCTTTTTCATCTTGAAAATGGGGTCAACTGATGCCAGTCAAGTGGGGTGTGTGTGGCCCAATTAGTGGAAACGAGGGAGACTGTGGTTGGAGTCCCCTCGCTGTGTTTTATATGCTTTTAGAAGGGCATGACATGGCTTAGAGGTTGACTTTCAGCATCTGCAAACTGTTGGCTACCAAAATGCTTCCTTTTCATCCTTTTTAACCGAGGATTTTCGAGACCTTATGCCCATCGCAGTGCCCCAAGAGCCGATGCCCAGGCGCCACTCCTTCTCCAACAAAGGCGTGCACGCGCTACACCAGCATGTCGCACCAAACATTACCGCTTCTTTGAGAAACTGTGTGACAGGGTGCATTTCACCACAGATACTTGGCCCAGTAAGCATGGACAGGGGCGTTACATGTCGCTGACTGGGCAATGGGTTACTATGGGGAGAGATGGAGAAGGGTCTGCTGTACAAGTCTTGCTGTCCCCACGAGTTGTATCAATCCTTCCTCTGTATGTAGAAGTTAATACACTGCTTTTGCCTCCTCAACCTCGTGTGGGTCCTTCACCTCGGCCCAAACCCTGTGTGGTCAGGGCACCCTTCCTTGTAACTGCGCACAAGGAAAACCACACACCTCCTTACTATGCTGGCAGCAGAGCTCAATGCCATCATGCGGTCAAATGTTTACTTTGAAATGTATGGGAAATGTGAGTCACACCGCTGAGAAGTTGTGGACGGTTAGCTCTGGAGACCAAGTTTCATCAATGGTTTTCTCCACTCAACCAGCAGCAAGGGAAGTCCGGGTGTGACAATGATGCAAACATGGGTGCGGCCCTTCGCCGTGACAATGTGACACACGTGCATTGTGTGGCTCACGTGTTGAATCTAATTCTCCAGCAATTTTTAAAACACCATCCCGGCCTACATGGCCTTGTGCATCGGGTACGCTCGCTATGTGCTCACTTCCATCGTTCACACACAGCAGCTCAACAACTTTCGTCGCTCCAGAAGTCTTTAGGTCTGGTGGTTAAACGCCTGAAATGCGATGTGCCGACACGCAGGAATTTGAATCTGCACATGTTGCAGCATTTGTGGCAGCACCGCCGAACCCTGCTGCAATACGTTATGACATATAGCCTGGCCTAATTTGATCCAGAGGTGGCGCAGATCACGCTGCTGGAGTGGTGTCAGATCAAGGACCTATGCACCCTTCTACACAGTTTACAAATGTCGACAAAGATGTTTAGCACTGGCAATGCCATTCTCAGCGTGACAATTCTGGTCATCTACATGATGGAGCACACTGTAAGCATTATTCGGAGTCAGGTGTTGGGACAAGAGGAAGGGGAGGAAGTACAGGAGGAGTCATATGCGGAAGGGATAACAAGATCTACGAGGTCCAGATGGTCAGCGGCACCTAGGCGGCAGTCATGGTGGGGGAGAGGGATTAACAAGGGCGCATAGTATCAGCAAAAAGTGTTGAGGAAGGTGCAGGAGCCCATGAAGAAATGGAGGATGAACTGGCGATGGGCATGGAAGACTCAGCAGATGAGTGAGAGCTTGCTCACATTTCGGTTGTGCGAGGTTGGGGGGAGAGGGCAGAGGAAGGAGGCACGATTCTCACCTCTCTGCCACCAACACACCAAGGACTTGGTCCTCCTGGATGCACAAGACACATGAGCGCCTTCTTGCTGCACTACCTACAACATGACTCTCGGATTGTACGAATTCGAAGTAATGCTAACTACTGGGTTGCCACACTGTTATATCCCCGGTACAAGACAAAATTTGGCGAAATAATTCCTGCCATAGAAAGTGACGCACGTATACAGGAGTATCTGCAGAAGGTGGTACGCAATCTTAGATCTGCTTTTCCACTAAACACCAGTGCTGCACAGAGTGAATCTCAACGCTTTGTCATGGATAGGAGGAAATGGTCTTTTACTTGTCCACATCTGAGGGACCGAGGGCTGGCTGCTGTGCTGAGATGGCATTGAGTACGGTGTCCCTGCAGAGATGCACTTTTGGTAATATACAAAATGAGTTGAAAAAGGACAGATGCTGGTGGAAAGGGGAAAAAAGTTTTTGTCCGTGGGTTTGGTGGTTAAGCAAAAGTAACATTGCTGAAGAAACACCATCTGTTACGGTGGGACTGGCAGATTTGGATAAGGTGGTATATACTATGTTACCGCTATATAACGAAAATTAATAAGAAAAGAAAGAGAAAGGTATACATCCCCATCAGCAGTCAGTGTCCACCGTGCTCCCAGAAGGAAAAGGAGAGGTTGGCAACTGGAAGGTTAGGTGGAGGATACAGAGCTGTCTGGCTATGAAACTAATAGTAGCGTGAACCGAGTTAGACGCCACTCGGATCTGGAGACTGGGAGCCCTGTTAGCGTCACAGGGTCCACATGCCCACCCAGCCCAGGAACTCCCTATTAACATCACAGGGGCCATTGAGTACGCTGACCGTGTGCATTGGGGCCACACCTGTGGACAGCAGGCGCATCAGCAGCAGCAGGCCTGTTAATGCCACTGGGCTGCACAAGCAGGACTGGTAGGACAGGAACTGGTCTTAACCGTTCTGCGTTACCAACTGTGGTGGCGGCCTGCATCGACGCCCTATCCCTTCCTACCTCTGGCCTAAAACCCGCAATGGGTTTAACACATGGAGGTGTGCTCTTTCGGAGCATAATAGAAGACTGCGCACCTCCTTGTTGGCTCCAGCCCATTTTATAACCTAGGTCCGCCCCAAACCAGGGTGGACAACAATGTACCTCCTGGAGACAAAAGCAGAGTGACACGTCATGAGTGGCATAACTAGCGTCCTATTTGGAACCGCAACTTCAATAATGACCTCATGGCTGCCACGACACAAACACCTCACCAGTCATCGTCTGACCATCAATAATGAGGTGACAAGTCATAGGGGCGGGCCTCTGCAAGCCATTTGGGGGTGGTCCGGCCACATCGTCAGGACACCTGATGCCCTGTGGTATATATATGGGCCCCCCACATCAGGGGCAGGGCCAAAGAGTTCATTACCGGACCTAGTCTCTGATGCAGTAAGTGCCTGAGCATGCTCAGTAGCATGAAATACAGTCTGTTAAAAATCCACTTGTGACTTTTAGGATCGCTACTTCCAGTAGGTGGCGCTGTGCTAGAGTTTGTCTCCTTTACTGGAGAGACAATTTGAATATTTCTTAGAGGGGCGTGGCAGCTATAAGTCCCCTTACTTGGCAGCCAGACTGGCTTGCAAAGTCTCCTTAAGGAGAATAGTGTTCCCCCGTGGTACCCACATAGCTTTCTCATGAGCCAGATCAGACACCCCCATACTTTGCACTGACGAGGGGCAAGCACCCCGAAACACCGTGTCTGCAAATTGGGATTCTGATCTGGCTTATATATCCTGAGTCATATTGCAAAGGATTGTTAAAAATCCACTTGTGACTTTTAGGATCGCTACTTCCAATAGGTGGCGCTGTGCTAGATTTTGTCTCCTTTACTGAAGAGACCATTTGAAAAAAGACTATCAGCTTTAGCATGGTGTCTAGGCACAAAACAGGACTTAGACCCGGCACGGAGTGCAAGTACCTGTGCAAAGAGGCTTTTCGCACTATGTGTGGGAGCTTGCGCTGTATCCCGAAATGAAGACTTAGCCTCAGGAATGGCACAGTCAGGCTGAACATACTCACTAGGCGAAACACTGTAGTTAGGCTGCGGCTGGGGTAAATCGGCACACGCATGCGCACTAGCTGCCTCTCCACACTTAGACGTGGAGGAGAAATTGCTCTTCGGGTGTGGACTTGGAGATGCTGTCTATGAACAGAAGGAAAAGCTGAAGGTGTGTGTTACAGCAAGGAGCCACCGCGGAAACACTTCATTCAATTGTGAGGGGAGTCATTTTGGAGTTTGGTGAGGAGTACCGTAACGCCAGTGAGCAGCATCCTGTGCCACAGACCAACATTCTTACGGTGCTGTCTATACTGCTTACCGTGAGAGGAGCGTAAAGTCTGTATTTCTGGCAACTGGACATCACAGTACCTGGGTACGGTAGGCTGTGCCCAGACAATAATGCGGGCACGCAACACTTTGTTTTATTAGCAAAACACATATCTGTTCTGGGTAGGCCGACTATTTATAGACAATAAGACTTGCTGCCTCTGCACTGTCAAATTGTCACGTACAGTTTAAATCATAGAGGGACAGCGACACATGTTTGCATTGACTGTTGATTTTCAAGATTTCCATGACTGTGTTGCAGAGCTGTGTGGTTTGCATTAAAACTGTTATCATCTGCCTTATCTGTGAGGCTTCAGCTAACAAGGGTATTCAGGGGGGGTAATGTGTTTTGTCTATGTTTACGTAGATAACTGGGAAGCTCTTGTGATGCGCCACTGGTAAGTCGTGTTCGCACACACACACACACACGCACAAACACACAATTACTGCTACGCAGAGGGATTAGCAGGTAGTAGGCAACAGAATAGATTGTTCAATTATTTAAATTGTATGCATGGTTCTTATTGTTTGTTTTGGTAAAGTTAAACAATCATTTATCAACCCAGCTGACTGGAGTCCTTTTAGTGTTGCCTGGTTTTGCTGCATACTGGGGAGCCCACCCTGTACACGACTTAAAATGAAGCATAAGTCGCAATGTGAATTTCACTGTGCTACAATGCGGCCTAGCGTGCCTGTGCAACCACCGCCTGCCCCATCAAGTGCATCTGCGTGCTCTTCATCCTCTGTGACTGTGGGGACAGCAGTCTCACATGGTTTTTCACACTGAAATTCCACCCCTTTACACGCAACAGGGAGTGTGATTGGCAGGTCAACATCACTTGTTTTGGAAGTGGAAACAGATGGTATTGTTGAGCTGTCAGACATCGAGAAAACCAACATTGGATGCAGGCTACATTATATCCACACCTGCACCTTCGTCACAGATTGGCTGGACTACCTGCAGTTAATAATTGCATTCCAGAAATGGAAAGGAGTGTAGAATGCACATGTGTTGTACCTTGCTTGGCAGCAAAGGAACACTAACTTAGTATTACAGACAATTTTAGGAAGGCAGAAAAAGAGTCAGCTCTTTGGGCAAATTAAATAGCGTGGCAAAAGTGGACAGGTGGGTACAGTGGCCATGTTCTGTGGGTACCAGGACAGTAAAGGAAGCCTCACTTTCTATCCCTCCGAATGATCAAATGCAGCAAGGAATTCCTTGAGTTTGCTATAAAATTAGCGTAGCAAAATGTGCATGAGGGTGTCATGCAGAGGTGCTGCAAATAGCTTTTCTCCAGTGGGACACTAATGGAAGTCCAACAGCCACTTTTAGAATGCCGCTAAGTTTACTCAGTGTTTGCTAGTATAATGGCTTAGTAACAATGAGTCTGATTGTGCAATGCAGAGGTGCTGGAAATAGATTTGCAATAGTGGGGCACTAATGGAAGTCCAACAGCCACTTCTTGTATGCTACTAAATGGCAGCATTTTTTGCTATTATTATAGCTTATTAAAAACAGAGCAGGAGGGTGTCATGCAGAGGTGCTAGAAATAGCTTGGCACCAGTGGGGCACTAATGGAAGTCCAACAGCCACTTCTTGTATGCCACTAAATGGCAGCATTTTTTGCTATTATTATAGCTTATTAAAAACAGAGCAGGAGGGTGTCATGCAGAGGTGCTAGAAATAGCTTGGCACCAGTGGGGCACTAATGGAAGTCCAACAGCCACTTCTTGTATGCCACTAAATGGCAGCATTTTTTGCTATTATTATAGCTTATTAAAAACAGAGCAGGAGGGTGTCATGCAGAGGTGCTAGAAATGGCTTGGCACCAGTGGGGCTCTAATGGAAGTCCAACAGCCACTTCTTGTATGCCACTAAATGGCAGCATTTTTTGCTATTATTATAGCTTATTAAAACAGAGCAGGAGGGTGTCATGCAGAGGTGCTAGAAATAGCTTGGCACCAGTGGGGCACTAATGGAAGTCCAACAGCCACTTCTTGTATGCCACTAAATGGCAGCATTTTTTGCTATTATTATAGCTTATTAAAACAGAGCAGGAGGGTGTCATGCAGAGGTGCTAGAAATAGCTTGGCACCAGTGGGACACTAATGGAAGTCCAACAGCCACTTCTTGTATGCCACTAAATGGCAGCATTTTTTGCTCTTATTATAGCTTATTAAAACAGAGCAGGAGGGTGTCATGCAGAGGTGCTAGAAATAGCTTGGCACCAGTGGGACAATAATGAAGTTCAACAGCCACTTTTAGGATGCCACTAAGTTTACTCAGTGTTTGCTAGTATAATGGCTTAGTAACAATGAGTTTGAGTGTGCAATGCAGTGGTGCTGCAAATACCTTTGCACCAGGGGGACCCTAATGGAAGTCCAACAGCCACTTTTAGCCACAACAGCCACTAAGTTTACTCAGTGTTTGCTAGTATAATAGCTTAGTAACAATGAGTTTGAGTGTGCAATGCAGAGGTGCTGCACATAGATTTGCACCAGAGGGACACTAATGGAAGTCCAACAGCCACTTTTAGGATGCCACTAAGTTTCCTCTGTGTTTGCTAGTATAATGGCTTAGTAACAATGAGTTTGAGTGTGCAAAGGGCAGGAGGGTACAGTGGCAGGGTTGTGGGTCTGGGTAGAGGAAAGGAAGCTTCCCTTTCTATCCCTCCTAATGGGGAAATGCAGCGAGGAAATCCCTGACCTTAGCTACACAGACGCTGTCATCTTGTGTAGCTGTTAAAATCTGTTTTCACGGACCTGACTGTCACCTATGGCTCCGACCCTGCTGGTATTAGCCCTTACAAGGGCTGAAAGAAACTTCTATCCCTATTCTGTATAGCGCTGTGTATAGAGCGTACACAGCAGTATCGGAGACAGGAGCTACGCCAGTGGTGACTGACACCAAGACGCAGAAGGCAGATAATGGTATGCTGGAGGAAAATGTCCGTTTTTATAATGCAGGGACATGTGACATGGACATCCTATCACACATGCCGTTGCTTCTCTGGCTAAAAGTCCACTTAGCTGTGTGTGTGTCTGGGATTGGCTGACATGCTGGCCCGCCCCACTACACGCGCGCGCTTAGGGAAGGAAGACAAGGAAAAAAAAAAATGGCGATCGCCATTATACAAACAGCAGTGATCTGAATGCGCTGTTCCCGCACACTATACGCTGCAATTTCATAATAGTGTGAGTCACAGAGTAACTTACACTATTACAGCGGAAAGCCAGCTAGTAATTAGCTTGTCTTTTTGCTGCTAGAACCGTTCTCGAACGTATCTAGAACTATTGAGCTTTAGCAAAAAGCTCGAGTTCTAGTTCGATCTAGAACAGCCCCCAAAATCACTCGAGACGCGAACTGGAGAACCTCGAACCGCGAACCGCGCTTAACTATACTCTTTACTAATTTTTTGGTGCATGCTTTTTCTTATGGTCCTTCTTCGTGTGTAATCTCATTGCACGCTTACTGCCGCACACTATTGTATGATTAAGCACTTTATTGCATGAGGACAAGGTTATAGTTTTAATTGGTTTTAAATTTTGTCTAATAAAATTCTTCTTATTAGATACATAGATTATGTGAGTTGAGTGCTCTTTTTCATGCCTACGCTTTTTCCTTTTGATTCACATTTTAGCATCTATACACATATAGTAGGGTAAAAATAAATAAATATAAAAATGATGTAGCACTCCGCGGTATTGTTGATTCTCAGCACAGATAAAGCGGACTATGAGCTGCCACCCCCATCTGCCTGGCTTTACCTTGGCTGGCAATCAAAATACAGGAAGCCTATTAATTTTTTTTAAATTATTTAAAAAAATAATTGAAAAAAAAATGTGTTGGCTCCCACCGTATTTTGGTCGCCAGTCAGGTAAAACTAGGAAGCTTGTGTCTATGAATCTCCATAGCCCGCATCCATGCTTGGAAATGGTGCAATGTTTTTTAGCGCCATTTCCAGTCACTTTACCCAGCTAATCTAGTGGCCCTGATTAAAGTGACATGCTAGGTAATGAAGGGGTTAATACCAGCTTTGTATTCTCAGATAGTACTAAGTTCGAAATTCAAGGTGTAACGCCAAATTAGACATGGCAACCATGACCTTCTAGTAAACAGTAAAAATAAAAACACAACACAGAGAAAAATTTTTTTTATTAGAAATAAAACATAAAAACATTTAAACTCTATCGTGATTATAAAAAAATCCTTAGTCTGACCCGTAACACACATCCGTTTTTTTCGTACGTGTGCGGTATGTATTTGCACGTACCGGAGACACGGAGACCCATGTTATTCAATGGTAGATGGCACACACGTCAAATCACACGGAACGTGTGTCCGTGTGGTAAGTACGTGTGTGCGCTTTTCTACACGGACGACATGACCGTTTTTGGCCGGCAGCACGCAGGCACAGACCCGCTTTAGTCTATGGGTCCGTGCCTGCACGGACCGCACACGGAGTATGTCCGTGTTCAGCACGTACCCTCCGTGTACATTTTTCATCACAAAATCTGAAACACTTGTTACCAATCTATCAGGTCAATTGATGGTCATTCATTCTAGCGCCAAAACATACATTTCCTGTCTCGTTTGCACGCCAGACAGCAGCTGGGCACCTGTCCTCTCACTGCAGGGGAACTTTGAGCACAGAGAACAACACAGGTACTGAGGATGGCACCCAGAATCGATACAGGGAGGCTGATTGGAGAAGTAGAGAGGCATCCAGAGCTGTGGGACACACGTGTTGATGGCTACCATGACAGGTTAATGCTGGAACGAGCATGGATGTCTGTGGCAGAGCTAGTCTACCCTAGGAATGGATGGTCTCAATGTACCCCTGGAAAGAAAAATAGATATGGTGAGTACAGATATTTGCATTGCTTCTGTCTTTACCTACATGTGCTTATTCTGTAGGCAGATTATATCCATATTTGTATAGTTTGATTGGCATGTATTAATGGGCCTGACTCATTTTGAGCTACACTGGAGACTCACAAACAGGATAGTGTAGTTTTTTGGCCTTTTGAACTATTCATTGCAGTTTTCTAGTATTGTCAGCATGTGTATATGTGGCCTGCAAAGCATTTTATGCATGTACAAAAGGCATTTCAGGGTGGTCAAGCAACAATTAAACATGTTTGAAATATATTTGTGTTTTCAATTTTGTGCTATTTCTATTGTAAATGTGCTGTGAAATGTCTATACATTTTGAGTTGTATTTTCATGTTTGGTTTATTCTGCATGTCCCTTGGTGTCACCATGTCTGCAATGGTAACAGTAATGTGTAGTGTATAATGGAAAATCTTTGTGGAACATATGGCACTTCATGGGTTGATAGACATTTTGTTTCTCATGGCTTACTGAAGGTTATTTTTATTTTTGTAAGTAAAAAAGGAGATAAATGATTATACAGTGGTTTAATCTTTTCACTGGAGATCTTGTTTACTTTGTCATGCTTATTGTGTTATTATGTCACTATATGGCTATGTGCGCACACTGCGTTTTTTTGACGCTGCGTTTTTGTGCGTTTTTGGCCGCTAAAAACGCACAAAAACGCACCTGCGTCGAAAAAACGCGGCAAAAAACGCACGCGTTTTGCCACGATTTGGTGCGTTTTTTTGCTGCGTTTTGCTGCGTTTTTGCTCACTGCGTCCTTATGCGTTTTTTATCAGTGAACAAAAAAAAAAAGGTCTGATGTCATTTCCTTCTTCAATGTGTTCTTCATTCTCCACTAGTGTATGCAGAAGAGCAGACAGCTGCAGAACTACAAGGCTCAGCATGCTCCATCCAGGACTGTATGCTTGAGGGAGAGTCAGGGGGAGCAGACCTACAAGGCTCAGCATCCTCCATCCAATAGTGTATGCAGGAGAGCAGACAGCAGCTGTCAAACTACAAGGCTCAGCATCCTCCTTCCAGGACTGTATGCAGGATTTCTTTGCCCCCCCAAACAAAAAAAATGACGTGGGCTTCGCCATATTTTTGTATGCTAGCCGGGTACAGCAGGCAGGTACGGGCTTCCCCCAACCCCCAGCTGCCTATTTGTACCCGGCTGGGAACCAAAAATATAGGGAAGCCCTTTTTTTTTAAAATTATTTCATGAATTTCATGAAATAATTTTAAAAAAAAATGACGTGAGCTTCGCCCAATTTTTGAGTCCAGCCGGGTACAACTAGGCAGCTGGGGATTGGAATCCACAGTGCAGGGTGCCCATGCTTTCTGGGCACCCCCGCTGTGAATTGCAGTCCCGCAGCCACCCCAGAAAATGGCGCTTTCATAGAAGCGCCATCTTCTGCCGCTGTATCCAACTCTTCCAGCTGCCCTGATGCCGGGTGGCTTGCCGGGTAATAATGGGGTTAGGGCTAGCTGTATAGCTGGCCCTAAGCCCGAAATTCATGGTGTCACGCCAATATTAGACATGGCCACCATGAATTTCTAGTAAAGATAAAAAAAAAACACAACACAGAAAAATATTTTTATTAGAAATAAAACACAACACAATTAGTGACTCCATCTTTATTGAAATAAAGAACCCCCCTCTGCAGTAATCCTGGGTCAGGGTCCCGCGCCGTTCAATCCGGATCCAATATCATCTGATCGGTTTGCTGGAAGGCAAAGCGATCAGATGATGTGTCAGGTTAAACTACGTGAATCACATCACACATCAGCTGATTGTATCAAAGCCGATTATACAATCAGCTGATGCATCGGTGCAAAAAAAAATAAAAAAAATAATACTCACTTATGTGCTGATTACCGGCAGCTCCTGGAGCGATGGGGCGGGAGTCTGATCCCGTCCGATCGCTGCAGCAGCTGCCGGTAATCAGGGATGAAGTCTCCTGACGAATCCGCTGATACCGGCCGGGCGCCCGCGTCACCGCGATACTTACGATCAGCTGATGCGTCAGGTGACTGCATCAGGTGATCCATCGCCAGGTCCTGCATCCATCGGAGGTTTCCCGGCCGTCTGCACACAGCCGGAGCGGGGGTGGCGATACCGTGAGAGGAGCTGGGAGCAGGCATGGCACCGGGACCCTGCAGACAGGTGAGTATAACTTTTTTTTTTCTACTGTTAACTTTTGTTTTCGCAGCCGCTTCCACCTCCCGCCCAGACATGGCGCCGCACGGCAGCATACATGCACAGAACGGGAGGTGGAAGAGACGGTGACGGTATCGGGAGGATTCACGCTTCTGTATATACTGACAGAAGGAATCCTCTTCCTGTACACGTCACTTTACTACCCACCTCCTGCGTTTATAGCTGCGTTTTTGGTCTTAGAAACGCACCAAAACGCACCAAAACGCAGCTATTTGCGTTTCTCATTGCGTCTTTCAACATCCCGATGAACTCAATGGATGAAAAGCGCAGTGAAAAACGCGGGAATAATTGACATGCTGCGTTTTTGTGGCACCACAAAAATGCAGCTGAAAAAAAACAGATGTGTGCGGACAGCAAAAATGAAAACTCATAGACTTTGCTGGGGAAGCAAAGTCCTGCAGTTTTGAGGCCAAAAACGCACCCGAAAAACGCGCAAAAACGCCGCGAAAAACACACTGTGCTCACATACCCTATGAGTGTCATGGGTTATTGTTTTCATACACATGGATGTGTGTTCCAATTTATTTAAATTGCTGCAATACAAGAATAATGTTTTATTTTTTTATTTTTCAATTGTTATAATTTGTGACCTTATTATACAATTTTTTGTTTTTAAACAGTGGATCTTGTTAAACGGCGATGGCGCTCAGCTTGTGACCAGTTCAGAAGAGAATATAACCCAGTGGCAACCACAGCTGCCGCAGACAAAAAGAAAAAATATGTCCATTATGAAAGACTCAGCTTCCTCATGCCCATTATGGAAGTACCAAAGTAAGTTTAAACCATTACATCACATGGTGGGTTTTTTTGAAAAGCATACATTAATTTTTTTTTTCTTTCTTCAAAGTACAGAGGATAATCTAAAAGATAGTGAGGAAGCCCAGTCAGCAGTATTAACAGTGACCTCTGCTTCCGAGATGGAGCCTACCTCATATCAACCACCAACAATCCCCAACACCAGCCAGCCAGACGCAGAGGAAATGTCCTCTGATTTGGGTTTGGGAACAAGTCAATCCACTAATGTAATTCCAGGCCAGTCTACAGGGCAACAAAGTGGCCCTTCACCAGTTATTGCACAGAGTAGTCCACAGCAACATGCAGGCACACAGCCAAGAATAACAACTAATACCATGCGCACAGTAGCCCAATCTATCCGTGGTCGCAGAGATAGGCGTTATGAAGATTTACGTTCCCTGCCAGATATCATTGATACCAGAATAATACACATGATGAATTCACTGATACCAGAGAGTGATGGAGAGAGATTTTGCCGCTCCCTTTCTCCCTTTCTTGCATTGGTTGCACCTGATAGGCAGGACAGATTGAGGGCGTCCTTAATAACACTAATATCTGCTACCCAACGTGAGCCAGAACCCATATATTGTTTTGAAGTGATAGAGCAATGGAGAGCTAATCCACGTGGTCCACACATAAACACAACCCAACAAACTGTGGAAACCCAAACTGATGAACATTACTCTAATTTTCAACTAAATCCTGTGGTGCAACAAACACATATACAGTGTCCATCTTCTTCTATGGGAAGTGATGTACAAATTAGGCCAACAATTGTCCCACACCAAACAGGTACATTAATGACACAAAGGCCATCTCAACAGCCAACATTTGTCCCACAAGTACCCAAACAGACACCAATGCAAACCTCTTTTAACTATCCTAGTAATTTTAGTAATGTTCATAGACTACCTCAAATGTTTCAACAACCAACATCCTACCATGTTCCTAATAATCTACAACAACAGCACATTCAACATCAGACTTACTCAACTAACTTCACATACACACATACTCAGCCTCTTTCAACACATCAATATGTACCACCTACACTTGGTCTTCCATCTGCTCAAACAACTGCATCATTATTTGTTCCAAGTACAACAACTGTTACTAGTGGAAACACTGATCAGTCACTCACTACAAAATCTAGTGTTGTGCAGCAAACATATTCTGTAGGTGTCAATGCAATGGAGACTACACAGGAAAGCATCACTAGCCTAGAGGATTTAGTTGAATCATAATGTGATATTGTATGTATTATTTTACATTTTGGTATGTTTTCTAGGGTATAGCTGGTCGGAAAACATTTCAAAATGTAACACATTACTTACTCTATGTGCATGGGGTCATATTTGTGTTTTCCTTTCCAAAGATTCAATAGAAATTACTCTATCACTTCAAAAACATTACCTGCCTGTTAGAATGTTGCCTTGCTCTGGACCAAGAATGGAATGTTGTTTGGACCATCCATTAGAAAAAACTGGGTTTAGGGAAAAAATGCATGCACATAAACTACTACACTAACATTCAGACACCTTTATTATTAAAAATCCAGCCACTATGCAGTATCTGCATATGGTCTGGTCCCATACTTGTATTCCAATAGTGTCAAACAAATTATGTTTGCGTTACATTATTGCATAATAAAGTATGGTGTTTTGTGTGGGCTAATGTCCCTGACAAAATTCTGTAAAAAAATAATAGAATACAGGGTGTTTTGCAAAAGATAACAGACATACATAGGTTCAATAAAAAATCTGGACTAATTTTTTCAAATCCAATTTGCCATATTTTTATTAGTCATGTACATTCAGTAGTACTGTTACTTGCAAAACAAAAAATCCCGATTTTATAGCAATAAAGTTAAATCACAATAGCTGATTGGGACCACAAACACAACCAACCAACAAAAAAACCCACAAATTATATCTATGTATAGTCATTTTCTCTTTTGTATTACATATCTGTTTGTGATTATGTAACCAAGTGATAAAAAACTATAACAATGTCAAATTTATACATGACTATGGCGATTTAAACTAAAATAATCTTTAAACTGATTCCTCACTTGTAGACCAGAAGTGGACCCAGTGGTTCTAACACTACCATTCTCTACAAATGGTGCATTTAAAGCTGGCAACTGCTCAATGTCTTTGTCATTGCTTTCATGTAATCTACAGTAATTATGTAACACTACTGTAGCTTTAATGACAGCCTTGATGGTGGTTGGTTGGAGTTGGATGGTGGTTTGATAAATGCGCCATTTTGAGGCCAAAATGCCAAAGGCACGTTCAATATAGCAACATGCTCTGGCCAATTTGCTATTAAATAGGGCTTTTGATCTGTCTAGCCCCCTTCTGGGATATGGATGCATCAAATGCCTAGACAATGCAAACCCCTGATCTGCAACCATGACAAAAGGAACAATAGGGCCATTATTACCAGGCAATGGTCTTGGTGCAGGCAAACTTAAACTATCAGACATTAATCGTCTTGCTAAACGTGAGCTTCTGAAAATGCGTGCATCTGAGGCACTGCCATAGGCCCCAATATCAGCAAATAAAAAGCAGTAGTTTGTATCTACCATGGCCAAAATAACTACAGAAAAGAACTTATGATAATTAAAATATCTTGATGCAGATTTAGGTGGTTTCTTCACTCTAATGTGCTTTCCGTCAATGGCGCCAATACAATTAGGGAAAGCTGTTTTCTCCAAAAATTCTTCTGAAATGTGCATCCATTCCTGTGTTGAAGGCAGCTGCATGACATGATACCTAAGGGTCTCCCATAGCACAGTGCAGGTATGCAGGATAATCTGGCCAATTGTAGACCTTCCCAATAAGAATTCGAAATGTAGACTGCTGATGGATTGCCCAGGTGCAAGGTAACTGAAATATAAAAAAAACATGACATTACTTTGACTATTCATGAAAGTTGTTTTTCAAAACAAATATTTGTGTTATCCAATGACTGGCGAGATACTGTGTATGACTATTATTTTATTGCTTTTGTTGGAAAAACATGTGTGTACTGTTGATATGTACTTTCCATATTGGAAAAATAATTACTTTTCTGTTTAATAAACAAGATTGTTTGATTTATGACTCTTGTTTCTTTAATTTTGGTAGCGATAGAATGGTAGATGTGAGCAGTCAGATCATATTTCAAGATTACAATGAGGTTATGTTATCTATATAAATTTTCAACAAATACCTAAATTTAAAATTACATAATTTCTACAAAATGATGCCTTTGATATTTAACATGCATTTCAAAATAACAGATAAAGCATGAGTATACATGACAACGCCTACCGTAAAGTCACCAACAGTCGTTCCTCAGGGGAGATGCTGAGGTGCATACAGGTGTACTGATGCTTCAAACGATGGTACACAAGGCCAAGGATGTTGTCAAATGAATTCATGGTGAGATGGCAGTAGGCTTGGAATTTTGGTGGAAATTTCCGCATTTCGCCATAGAGAATATTAAAATGCCCATGTGTTTTCCTGAGGTTCACAAGGGGGTGAATCCACATCCTTCTCTCCAGTGGTGGCTCTTCTTCAATCATATGTCGCCTAACCCCAAATCTCCTAGATATTAACCTGAGCAAATACATGGTTGCTTCATTGGAGAGAGACATTTTGGAGTGTGTATAATGTGAGAATGAGAATCAGAAGCCATGTTTTTAAAGGTTTTTTTAAACAAACTAACCAAATTGGGTAGTTAATTGAACAATTTAACACACCAGGAGCACATTATGATGGGCTAACAAGGGTATTTGTGTGAAAATACGGATCTGAAAAAACGGACGGCACACGGACTGCACACGTACGCATTTTATGTCAATACGGACATTCCACACGCACACACGGCTCGCATACGCCATCACACGGATGCCATACGTACCGGAGGAAAACGCCGCTAAAAAAACGGAACACGGACCCGAAAAATGGATCGTAAGACACGTCCATTTTTTTTGCGGAAGTGTGTTTTAGGCCTCTGACGTAGTCCACAGGTAGAGCAATGTAAATTCTGCTTCATCACTCTGCACAGACAGAGTGAGAAGCAGGCTGACACTAAGGCCAGAGTTCAACTTACGTATCACTCATGCAGTCTTGCATCGCCATCACCCAGCAAGGATTGACACTCTCTGGATACGAACACTTCAGCTGTATGGATATACATGCAGCCGACCGCTCCTGTCAGTACAGTGTGTGGCTGTACTGGGTGATGCAATGCGAGACTCACACACTGACAGTCAAAGTTCAATTGAGTCCATCAGCCATGGACTTGAGTGAACCCTAAAGTCACTGCGAGCGCAGATGAAAACACCCGAAGTTTGCGGAGTGACGAGCAGTGCAATGCATACCCCCGAGAGTTAACAGGACCTGCCTTGACGTCCTAGTCATGTGACCAGTCTAACCCAATGTCTGTACAACATTCACATCAGACTGGTAACATGACTATGATATCATGGCAGGTCCTGTGAGTCAGTGGTGGTTACTGGCAATACAGCAATGATTGGACACGGAAGCAGAAGCAGCCGGAGACAGTCTGCGGGACGCATCATGGGACCTGTAAGTATATTCATAATGTTTTTTTAATAATGTGCTTTTTTTTTTACAGCCCTTGGACCGAACTGGACTTGAACTGTAACAAGAGCTTCCCAGAAAGCTCTTGTTCGGGATCGTGTGCACAAACACCATGTGTTCGTTACAAACCCCGAATTTTCAGTTCGGGTTCACCCATAACTAATAATGGCATCCTGCAGGTGTTCACTTTTGGGACATGAAACTTACAAGCTTTAAGTGTATAGTTCTTTTTTTTTTTTTTAGAATGTAGCATTTTTTAAAATTGTCTATGTACTGTATATAACAGACACTTTACACTTTTGGAATATTTATTTTAGTAGTCCAATTTATCAATTTTACACCAACCATACTGCATGCGGTTGCTGTATTTTCACGTTCAGGCATGAATCTATATGTACCTACTTTGCAACGTAGCACTTTGGCTTACATTGTATTTTGCTTAACCCCTTCACGACCGCGGGCAGTAAAATTACGTCCTATTTTAACGTGACTTAACGACCAGGGACGTAATTTTACTGCCTAAACTTCATTTGATTGCCGTGACCATAGCAACGGCTTTCAAATGATGTCCCCTGCTGTTTCTTACAGCAGGGGACCTTTGCTTGACCCCAGGGGGGATGGCATCGCCACCCCCCATAGGCGATCGATGTGATTGGCTGTTCAAATCGGAACTGCCAATCACATTGATCACACTGTTTTTGGCAAAAAAAAAATGCCAAAAATGATGTGATCCCATAAAATCCAGCTAGGACAGGGGCTGCAGCAGCTCCAATCATTGGCTGGAAGCAAGCAGACATGGTGGCCCCCCCCGCAGCACTGATTGGAGCGATCGTGCTATGACATGCAATCGCTCCAAGCAGCATGCAAAGGGGGCTGTCTGACCTGGCGGTGACCGCTCTCCCAAGGCTTGTTTTAGCCTGGAGACCCCTCCCCCAGCCATTCTGCGCTGAGCATCCGCTGGGAGTTGTAGTGCCATGCTGCCCGCTGCTGCTTTCGCTTTCACTTTCCAACCGCCTGATCTCTGCTGCCGCCGCTTCATTTCTGCTGCCGCCGCTGTCTTTGCAGGTGCCCGACCTCTGCTGCCCCCCCTGATCTCTACTGCCCCCTTTCCCCCCCCCGATCTCTGCTGCAATCCCCCCCGCCCCCCCAGCCCCGATCTCTGCTGCCATCGCCACCTTTTCCGGTGCACGACCTCAGCTGCGGCGTGATCTGTGCTGCTCCCCAGTGATCTGTGCTGCTCCCCAGTGATCTGTGCTGCTCCCCAGTGATCTGTGCTGTCCCCCGATCTCTGCTGCCCCTCCCGATCTCTGCTGCCCCCTCCCGATCTCTGCTGCCCCCTCCCGATCTCTGCTTCCGTCGCCACCTTTCCCGGTGCACGACCTTAGCTCAGCCGCCGCATGATCTCTGCTGCCCCTCCCCGATCTCTGCTGCCCCCCCAATCTCTGCTGCCCCCCCGATCTCTGCTGCCCCCCCCCGATCTCTGTTGCCCCCCCCGATCTCTCTTGCCCCCCCAGATCTCTGCTGCCCCCCCATCTCTGCTGCCGTCGCCACCTTTCGCTGCCTGATCTTTGCAGCCGCCGCTGCCTGATCTGCCCCTTCCCCCACTCTGATCGCTCTGTGCCACCCCCCCTCGGCTTCTCCTGTCCCCCCCTTGGACTCTCCTGTCCCCCCCTGTCGTCCCTTTAGCCTGCTGATGCTGCTGTCTGGATCCTCCTGCATCACGGATCTGCATCCGAGCTCAGTTTAGCGCAGGATTTTTTTTTTCCCGTATCAGTGATTGCTTTTTGCACCTTATCCGCCGAGCGCAGATCCATGATGCATATCACAGATCTGCGTCCGAGCTCAGTTTAGCGCAGGATTTTTTTTTTCCCGTATCAGTGATTTCTTTTTGCACCTTATCCGCCGAGCGCAGATCCATGATGCATATCACGGATCTGCATCCGAGCTCAGTTTAGCGCAGGATTTTTTTTTTTCCCCGTATCAGTGATTGCTTTTTGCACCTTATCCGCCGAGCGCAGATCCATGATGCATATCACGGATCTGCGTCCGAGCTCAGTTTAGCGCAGGATTTTTTTTTTTCCCCGTATCAGTGATTGCTTTTTGCACCTTATCCGCCGAGCGCAGATCCATGATGCATATCACGGATCTGCGTCCGAGCTCAGTTTAGCGCATGATTTTTTTTTTTCCCGTATCAGTGATTGCTTTTTGCACCTTATTCGCCGAGCGCAGATCCATGATGCATGTCACGGATCTGCGTCCGAGCTCAGTTTAGCGCAGGATTTTTTTTTCCCGTATCAGTGATTGCTTTTTGTACCTTATCCGCCGAGCGCAGATCCATGATGCATATCACGGATCTGCGTCCGAGCTCAGTTTAGCGCAGGATTTTTTTTTTCCCGCATCAGTGATTGCTATTTGCACCTTATCCGCCGAGCGCAGATCCATGATGCATATCACGGATCTGCGTCTGAGCTCAGTTTAGCGCAGGATGTTTTTTTTCCCGTATCAGTGATTGCTTTTTGCACCTTATCCGCCGAGCGCAGATCCATGATGCATATCACGGATCTGCGTCCGAGCTCAGTTTAGCGCAGGATTTTTTTTTTCTTTTATGGACGCCTTTTTAGTATGTTTCTTTTTTATGATTCCAAATTTTAAATCTAGTTATTTTCTTTTTCTCTCTAGGTTTTTTATTTGTCTACTCAAAGAAAATAAAGAAACACACACACACACACACTAATAAAGTTTAGTTTGTTGGTTTTTTTTGTTTTTTTTCCACGCCCCACACACCCTACACAATGTCCCACTTGCGCCGCTCATCCCGACTACAACTTTTTTCAGCCCAGGAGGCATATGCCCATATTGCCTCCGAAACCGAGAGTGAGGGAGAAGACCCCACATTCTTGTACTCCTCCCACTCCGACTCCTCTTCCTCTTCCTTCAGTGAAGAAGAAGTACGAAGAAGCCGCAGAAGAAGTGGACATCAGCCAAGAGTGAGTGACCCCCAATCCAGCACTAGTGCTACTGCCCCCCAATCCAGCACTAGTGCTACTGCCCCCCAAACCAGCACTAGTGCTACTGCCCCCCCAATCCAGCACTAGTACTACTGCCCCCCCAAACCAGCACTAGTGCTAGTGCCCCCCAGCCTAGCACTAGTGATCCCCTCTGGTCCCCGGCCCCTGCAAACTTTGCACCACGGATTCCGGATTTCATCCCCCAATCAGGAATCCAGTTTGAGACTGCCAACCTCAGTGAACTAGATTTTTTCAAAGTCTTTTTCACTGAGCAGTTCATAAGTCTCATGGTGGCGCAAACCAATTTGTACGCCGAACGTTTTTTGTCTCAAAACACTGCTTCCTCATTTTCTGACTGGTCTCCCATTGACGCAGTTGAAATGATGAAGTTCTGGGGTCTGGTTCTTCATATGGGGTTGGTGAAGAAGCCTGAAATCCGCCAATACTGGAGTGTAGATATTTTATATAACACTCCAGTATTTCGCATGGTAATGACCCGTCACCGTTTCGAGTCAATCCATAAATTTCTTCATTTCAGGGACAATTCGGAGTGTCTTCCCCGAGATGACCCGAATTTTGAAAGACTTTTCAAAATTCGTCCGGTCATCGATCACTTCAGCAACAAGTTTGCTGAAGTGTACATTCCCGAAAGGGAAATCTGCGTGGATGAAATCCTCATCCACTTCAAGGGAAGGGTGGGATTCCGTCAGTACCTGCCCAACAACAGGGCCAGGTATGGAATCAAACTCTATAAACTCTGCGAGAGTACCTCAGGGTATACTCACAGGTTTAGAGTTTATGAGGGAAAAGACACCCAAATCGAACCCCCAGAATGCCCACCTTCTCTAGGGGTGAGTGGGAAAATAGTGTGGGATTTGGTGCACCCACTGCTGGATAAGGGTTATCACTTGTATGTTGATAACTTTTATACCAGCATCCCACTATTCAGATCCCTCTCTGCCAGAGCTACTGCAGCGTGCGGTACTGTGCGCAGAAACCAGAGGGGTCTCCCTACGTCGCTAACTGGGCAGCTGCTCCGAAAGAGCGAGAGCAGACCCCAGTGTAGCGACAACATGCTTGTGGTCAAGTTCAGAGACAAGAGGGACGTCTTTTTCTTGACCACAATCCATGATCCTGGCACCACCACCACCACAGTTCGGGGTTCTCTTTCACAGGTCCAGAAACCTAACTGTGCCCTGGGGTACAACCGGTACATGGGGGAAGTTGATCTTTCTGATCAAGTCCTCCAGCCCTACAGTGCAGCACAAAAGGCTAAGGTGTGGTACAAGAAGCTGGCTGTGCACCTCGTACAGATGGCACTGTACAACGCGTTCGTGCTATCACGATGTGCAGGCAGCAAAAACACCTTCCTTCACTTCCAGGAGGTAGTGGTCAAGGCCCTGATGTTTGGAGATCAGGAGGCAGCTGCCCCCAGTACCTCTGGAACTGAAGGTTCTCGTTTTGTACGAGGGCAACATTTTCCAGGCAAGGTCCCGCAAGCAGCCAGAAAAGGTAGGACACAGAGAAGGTGTAGAGTGTGCCACAGGAACGGAATTAGAAAGGACACAACATGGCAATGCGACACCTGTCCCGACACACCGGGACTCTGCATCCCGGACTGTTTCAGAATCTACCACACATACATGCCAACCTGACATACTCCCCACAAGTCACACAGCATACACACACAAAAAAAAAACTGCACTCACACATACCATTCTGACTTATTCCCCTCAACTCACATAACACACACAGCCAAAAAAAAAAAATTAAAAAAAAAGCACTCCCATGCCAACTTGACATTATCTCCAACACATGCCAACCTGACGTTCACTCCCGTAATAAAAACACATACTTTCATCTTCAAGACGCAACACTAATTTTGGGATGGGGCATTGATCCAGGGAACTAGTCTGATTGCCTTATGAGGAGTCGGGAAGGAATTTTTCCCCTAATGTGGAGTTTTTGATGCATGGGGTTTTTGCCTTCCTCTGGATCAATATGGGTGACATGGGGGTTCAAAGTGCTTAGCACATATCTACATAGGTTCCTTGGGGGTTCTAGTTTCCAAATTGGGGTCACATGGGGGGTTTCCACTATTTAGGCACAAACAGGGGCTCTCCAAATGCGACTTGACACCTGCAGATCAGTCCATCAAAATCTGCACTCCAAAATGTCACTTCTTCCCGTCTGAGCCCTGCCATGCGCCTAAACAGTAGTTTTCCACCACATATGGGGTATCTGCATACTCAGGAGAAATTGCACAACAAATTTTACAGGGCAATTTTTCCTGATATACTTGGGAAAATTAAAAATTTTTAGCTCAAAGAACATTTTTGTGGAGAAAATATGATTTTTTTATTTTCTCGGCTCAATGTTCCAATCTAATGTGAAGCACCTGGGGGATAAAGGTGCTCACTAAACATCTAGATAAATTCCATGAGGGGTCTAGTTTCCAAATTGAGGTCACATGTGGGGGGTTTCCACTGTTTAGGCACATCAGGGGCTCTCCAAATGCGACTTGACACCCGCAGATCAGTCCATCGAAATCTGCACTCCAAAATGTCACTTCTTCCCGTCTGAGCCCTGCCATGCGCCTAAACAGCAGTTTTCCACCACATATGGGGTATCTGCGTACTCAGGAGAAATTGCACAACAAATTTTACAGGGCAATTTTTCCTGATATTTTACTTTCTCGGCTCAATGTTCCAATCTAATGTGAAGCACCTGGTGGATAAAGGTGCTCACTAAACATCTAGATAAATTCCATGAGGGGTCTAGTTTCCAAAATGGGGTCACATGTGGAGGGTTTCTACTGTTTAGGCACACAGGGGGTCTCCAAACGCAACATGGCATCCGCTAACGATTCCAAACAATTTTGCGTTCGAAAAGTCAAATGGCCCTCCTTGCCTTCTGAGCCCTGCTGTGCACCCAAACAATTGATTTCCACCACATATGAGATATCAGCGTACTCAGGAGAAATTGCACAATACGTTTTATGGTGTGTTTTTTCCTAATACCCTTGTGAAAAAAAAGCTACCTGGTTGAAGTAACAATTTTGTGGTAAAAAAAAAATATATATTTTCTCGGCACAACGTAATAAACTTCGGTGAAGCCCCCAGGGGTTCAAAGTGCTCATTAAACATCTAGATAAATTCCATGAGGGGTCTAGTTTCCAAAATGGGGTCACTTGTGGGGGTGCTCCATTGTTTAGGCACCTCAGGGGGTCTCCAAACGCAACATGGCATCCGCTAACGATTCCAGACAATTTTGCGTTCGAAAAGTCAAATGGCCCTCCTTGCCTTCTGAGCCCTGCTGTGCGCCCAAACAATTGATTTTCACCACATATGAGATATCGGCGTACTCAGGAGAAATTGCACAATACGTTTTTTGGTGTGTTTTTCCTAATACCCTTGTGAAAAAAGCTACCTGGTTGAAGTAACAATCTTGTGGTAAAAAAAAAATATATATTTTCTCGGCACAACGTAATAAACTTCTGTGAAGCCCCCAGAGGTTCAAAGTGCTCACTAAACATCTAGATAAATTCCCTGAGGGGTCTAGTTTCCAAAATGGGGTCATTTGTGGGGGTGCTCCATTGTTTAGGCACCTCAGGGGGTCTCCAAACGCAACATGGCATCCGCTAACGATTCCAGACAATTTTGCGTTCGAAAAGTCAAATGGCCCTCCTTGCCTTCTGAGCCCTGCTGTGCGCCCAAACAATTGATTTCCGCCACATATGAGCTATCGGCGTACTCAGGAGAAATTGCACAATACGTTTTATGGTGTGCTTTTTCCTAATACCCTTGTGAAAAAAAAGCTACCTGGTTGAAGTAACAATTTTGTGGTAAAAAAAAAATATATATTTTCTCGGCACAACGTAATAAACTTCGGTGAAGCCCCCAGGGGTTCAAAGTGCTCATTAAACATCTAGATAAATTCCATGAGGGGTCTAGTTTCCAAAATGGGGTCACTTGTGGGGGTGCTCCATTGTTTAGGCACCTCAGGGGGTCTCCAAACGCAACATGGCATCCGCTAACGATTCCAGACAATTTTGCGTTCGAAAAGTCAAATGGCCCTCCTTGCCTTCTGAGCCCTGCTGTGCGCCCAAACAATTGATTTTCACCACATATGAGATATCGGCGTACTCAGGAGAAATTGCACAATACGTTTTTTGGTGTGTTTTTCCTAATACCCTTGTGAAAAAAAGCTACCTGGTTGAAGTAACAATCTTGTGGTAAAAAAAAAAAATATATTTTCTCGGCACAACGTAATAAACTTCTGTGAAGCCCCCAGGGGTTCAAAGTGCTCACTAAACATCTAGATAAATTCCCTGAGGGGTCTAGTTTCCAAAATGGGGTCATTTGTGGGGGTGCTCCATTGTTTAGGCACCTCAGGGGGTCTCCAAACGCAACATGGCATCCGCTAACGATTCCAGACAATTTTGCGTTCGAAAAGTCAAATGGCCCTCCTTGCCTTCTGAGCCCTGCTGTGCGCCCAAACAATTGATTTCCGCCACATATGAGCTATCGGCGTACTCAGGAGAAATTGCACAATACGTTTTATGGTGTGCTTTTTCCTAATACCCTTGTGAAAAAAAAAGCTACCTGGTTGAAGTAACAATTTTGTGGTAAAAAAAAAAAAATATTTTCTTGGCACAACGTAATAAACTTCTGTGAAGCCCCCAGGGGTTCAAAGTGCTCACTAAACATCTAGATAAATTCCATGAGGGGTTTAGTTTCCAAAATGGGGTAACTTGTGGGGGAGATTCATTGTTTAGGCACCTCAACGGGTCTCCAAACCCGACATGGCTTCCAATAATGAGTCCAGCTAATTTTGCTTTCAAAAATTCGAATGGCGCTCCTTACCTTCCGAGCTCTGCCATGCGCCCAAACAATTGATCTTTACCACACATGGGGTATCAGCGTACTCAGGAGAAATTGCTCAATAAATTGTATGGTGCACTTTCTCTTTTCTCCCTTTTAAAAATGTAAATTTTTATGGCTAAAGTAACATTTTCGTGTAAAAAAGTAAAATTTTAATTTTTTCCTTCCACATGGCTTTGGTTGCTGTGAAGTACCTAAAGGGCTAATAGACTTCTTAGATTTGGTTTTGAGCAGTGTGAGGGGTGCAGTTTTTAGAATGGGGTCACTTTGGGGTATTTTCTGTCACCTAGGCCTCTCAAAGTCACCTCAAATGCGATGTGGTCCTTAAAAAAAATGGTTTTGTAAATTTTGTTGGAAAAATGAGAAATTGCTGATGAACTTTGACCCCTTCTAACTTCCTAACGAAAAAAAAAATTGTTTCGAAAATTGCGCTGGTGTAAAGTAGACAAGTGGGAAATGTTATTTAGTTTCTATTTTGTGTGACATATCTCCCAGATTTATAGGCATAAAATTTCAAAGTTTAAAAATTGCAAAATTTTCAAAATTTTCGCCAAATTTCCAAAATTTTCACAAATAAACGCAAAAAATATCGGCTTAAATTTACCACTATCATGAAGTACAATATGTCACGAAAAAACAATGTCAGAATCGCCGGGATTTGTTGAAGCGTTCCAGAGTTATAACCTGTCAAAGTGACACTGGTCAGAATTGCTAAAAATGGCACGGTCATTAGGGTGTTTTAGTGGCCGGGGGTGAAGGGGTTAAACTTATATATTAAAAATAAATAAAAAATGGTTAAGGTTTAACAAATGTTTTAATTGATGAATTGAATAACAATACTACACTGTTACAAAAAATACTGCTGGCTGTTGCCACAAATTGTTTTATGTACAGTATGTCTACACAACCAGTAACATTGTACTTTATAATTACAGTAGGGTGGAGGAGTGGGAGGGGAAAAAAAAAGAAATGAAGTTAAGGTTTTACAATTTTTCAAACAAAAAGGATAACATTTTTTTTTGTTTTGTGTTTTTTAAAAAAGACATTTGAAAAACATTATACCGTATATGCGTTTGAGCACTCCAGTTTATCAGCTGTATACCCACAGCTTAACTATGGGCTGTTGTGCTGGATTTGAGAATGTTAGGCTATGTGCCCACGGGTGCTCATACCTTCGGATGTATCCGTAGGTACGAGCGCATGTTTCCCGCAGCTGCCCGCCGGCATCCGCAGCTATTTTTAGCTGCTAGATTACAGCGGAATAGCTGCGGGAAACATGCGGAGATTCACGCGGCTTACCTGCTGACGTCTCGGCCTCTCATCTCCATAGCGGAGGTCCGGGACATCCGCAGGTAATTCCGCATGAATAATTGACATGCAATTATACATGCGGATGCCTACATCCGCACCATGTTCGACAGCCGCACTTTCCGCAGCGTGGACATAGCACTCCCCATGTCCCATAGGATAACATGGGGAGTGCCTGTACATGCTAAAACCTGCGGATTTATCTGGAAAATCCAGAAAAATCCGCAGGTTTTCCGCGGCAAAATCTGCACAGGCTCCCGTGGGCACATAACCTTAGACTGTTTTTAGGGCTAGTAGTGGTCTACATACTGTTGCAGGCTATTATACAGTATGGAGGTTTATGCTCATCTAATTATACTATGTGGAGGGTTGTGTGGGAGACATCATACTGTGTGGCTGTGTAGAGGACTTGTAAGGGCCAATATACTGTATGGAAGGCAAATATTCTGTATGAAGGGCCATTGCACTGTACGGAGGGCCACTATGATGTATGCAGGGCCTTTTTACTATATGGAGTGCCATCATAATGTGTGCAAGGCTTTGTGGTCGCCATCATATTGTGTTGGAGTCACTATGGGCATATTATATTTTGCAGTATTTTTACACTACAATCCTACGGAATATGAATTACTTATTTATTTATTTTTATTTAATTAATTGGAGGAGGTGGGGCAATTAGGAATTTTACTATGGGCAACATGATTTCTACATATACCCCAGCTCTATGCATTTACTGATCACGGCTGTGAGGGATGGTGTAGAATAAAGCCTGAAGATTTAATCCTATTTCGGATGTGCCCATCCTTCACAACCCCTTTTTTATGCAAATTTACTGTTGGTCAGCATTTGTAGAGTGGGATTCTGTATGATAAGAGCAGGGCTTTCATCTACTACATGATGAGGAATATACTTGTTCTTTCGATACTTTTCTATTACTCAATGCAACACAAAAGAATACTCATACATTTTACTTTATTTTGAGCTAAGCAGAATAAAAGTATGAAAAGGCAGGTGCATGAAAATATCACTCATTCAGGCATCAACACCTACTTGTTTTTGGCTGAATCAGGCAAGAAGAAAGCTTCCGAGCAGCTGAAAGGACGTTAAGTCTCACAACTTAGCTTCTTTATATTATTAAATACAAATTTACGGAACAACTTTGAAATGACACAATAGAGATACTTCACCAATTTTGTTAGATTTGTGTTTAATCCTTCTTTCTATGAACATATTGAAGACATGGTTTAAATAGGTTATTCCAGGACTTTGCTTATTAAGAGCAAAATAAAACATACAATTAAATAAAATTGTTTTCAATGTATGCAGCTACATCTATTATTGATAACTCTGATATCAAGTCATGGAAGTTGTATTGATATATATTTATATACAGCGGGTGAAATAAGTGAAACAAGTAAGTGTTACCCTATTACAACAGCGCAGTGCACAATCACAACATAGAAGTGCTTCATACTAGTAAGGATAAAACATATAATGGAAATATTTGGTGTTTATTGAAAAAGCCTCCTGCAATAAAATATGCCAAGAATGCTATGAGGTGTTTAGATGAATAGTTATGGATGTTCTTTAATTGAAAACATTCTACCATCATCATTCACATAGAACCTAAAGACAAGATTAAGGGTGGCTTTACACGCTACGAGATCGCTACAGCGATCTCGTTGGGGTCACAGAATTTGTGACGCACATCCGGCCACTGTAGCGATCTCATTGTGTGTTACTCCTAGGAGCGATTTTGGATCGTTGCAAAAATGTCCAAAATCGCTCCTCGTTGACATGGGGGTCCTCTCCCAATTATCCCTGCTGTCGTTTGAGCGAAATTGATCCTCGTTCCTGCGGCAGCACACATCGCTCCTTGTGACGCCGCAGGAACGAGGAACCTCTCCTTACCTGCCACACGCCAGCAATGAGGAAGGAAGAAGGTGGGCGGGATGTTCGTCCCGCTCATCTCCGCCCTTCCGCTTTGATTGCGCGGCAGCTTAGTGACGTCGCTGTGACGCCGAGCGAACTGCCCCCTTAGAAAGGAGACGGTTCCCAGGTCACAGCGACGTCGCTATGCAGGCATATGTGATGCTGCCTTAGCGATAATGTTCGCTACAGCAGCGATCTTCACATATCGGCATAACAATAGGGGCGGGTGCTATCACGGTCGCCATCGCTAGCATCGGCTAGCGATGTCGCAGCGTGTAAAGCCCTCTTAAGGCTATGTCCGCAATTTGTGTTGTCCTAGTTGCAGATCTAAACATCCTCTGGCAGTAATTGATTTTGCCAAAGTTGCTTTTGACCACAAAATAGAGCTAAAAACGCGTGCGTATTTACCGTGTTTTGGCCACGGTTTTAGCGCTTTTTACATGTTTTTCCATTGCGTTTAGACAGATGCGTTTTGAACATAAAGACAGTGCTAAATAAAGTTTAAACAGTCAAACACAATGAAAAAAGGGAAAAAAAGGAACACAATTTTTGAAATAGTGATGAAAATAGTTATATTTCATATAATTATGGCGGTTTTGTACTATTTATCTCTAAAATAGCAATAAATTAATATTTTTCATTAATTTAATTGTTGGAGTATGTGTGTGTGTAAAGGGACATATCATTTCATCATTTTGATGTCAAAAACGCATGCATTTATGTAGTCCAAAACGCATGTTTTCTGCACCTAAAAAGCATGTAAAGCTCTGGAATTTTGATGTTGCTTGCTTTTTGCAACTTCTCATTGACTTCAATGTTATCAAAACGCAGTCCAAATGGCAAAAACAATTGACATGGTGCTTCTTTGAACGCTGAGTTTTTGCCCAAAATTATGCAAATTAAACGCTGCATTTGTAAACGCAAAGTGCAGACAAGAAATTAACAATTCCCATAGATTTTGCTGGAAAATCAAAACGCATGCATTTTGGCATGAAAACGCTGCAGTTCAAAATGGATCCAAAACGCAGGTGAAAACGCAAAGTGCGGACACAGCCTAACATTTGTTTGATACCTAGGTAGGCAACAGGACTTCTGAAAAACTGACCAAGGCTGAGCTGGGCCCAAATCAGGAGACAAGCTTAGTAAACACAAGAGAAATCCTGATATTAATTGCATGTTATTGCTATACTTAGTGAGGAAGAGCAGGGTAGGGGTCAGATAGGAGAGCTAGGAAGCAGGAGGGACTTAGTTGTTGAGATTAAACAAACAAACCTTTTATTGTTAATAACCCTCTAACAGCCACTACGCGTTTCAACAGCTATTTTCTGTCTTCATCAGGTGTATAGAAGGTGAAAGTGCGGAAGTCACATATATAACTAGAAAAAAACACAGCAATTGGATAACGTACCTAACCATAATTGAATAAAGGATTAACCTTTAAACCGCTGTAAAAAATACATGAACAACAATACAGTTAAAACATCAAATTAATAAAATGAAAGAAATTAAATTAAAAGAAAATAAAATTGTAAAAAGAGGTGAGGACAGGCTGATACATGCACATCAAAAAAACGTCCACTGATATTCATGTCGCCATGCAATTTACCCAGAATTATTTATATGAAACCTATGCAGCTAGCACTTGTTTACACAGCAACTCTAACCCTAAGGGAACCAATGGGGAAAAAACAAAATTGATTTAACCATAAAGATGGAAATGTTAAATTAATGTTTTGCAACATTGTTGATGGTGAGATTGTGCCCTTCAGGCGCTAACGTCCTTAACTTAAAGATCCAATAACTCTCTTTTCTTATTAAGCTATTCAAACGGTCAGAATCAGTGTCAGCTATTCTATCTATAATAGTGAGTTCCATTAATTTAGGATCTCTATTGTGAAAGATGTTATGTTTGGACAGGCTATGCAGTTGACAGCCTGTCCGAATATTATGCCGGTGTTTGTTGAGTCGAGCATGCATGGTTTGCACTGTGCGGCCCACATATTGAAGGCCGCACGTGTATTCCAACAGATAGACTACATACAGTACAGACAAAAAGTTTGGACACACCTGCTCATTCAAAGAGTTTTCTTTATTTTCATGACTCTAAAAATTGTAGATTCACATTGAAGGCATCAAAACTATGAAATCAAACATGTGGAATGAAATACTTAAAAAAGTGTGAAACAACTGAAAATATGTCTTATATTCTACAGTCATGGCCAAAAGTTTTGAGAATGCTACAAATATTAGTTTTTACAAAGTCTACTGCTTAAGTTATTCTAATGCCAATTTGCATATACTCCAGAATGTCATAAAGACTGATCAGCTTAACAGCAATTACTTGCAAAGTCAATATTGGCTAAGAAAATGAACTTTAACCCCCTAAACACATTTCAACATCATTGCATTCCTGACTTAAAAGGAGCAGCTAACATTGTTTTAGTGATTGTTCCATTAACACAGGTGTGGGTGTTGATGAGGACAGGGCTGGCGATCAATCAGTCATGATTAAGTAAGAATGACAACACTTTTTTGACACTTTAAAAGGAGGCTGGTGCTTGGTATCATTGTTTCTCTTCAGTTAACCATGGTTATCTCTAAAGAAACACGTGCAGCCATCATTGCTCTGCACAAAAATGGCCTAACAGGGAAGAGTATTGCAGCTACAAAGATTGCACCTCAGTCAACAATCTATCGCATCATCAAGAACTTCAAGGAGAGAGCTTCCATTGTTGACAAACAGGCTCCAGGGTGCCCAAGAAGGACCAGCAAACGCCAGGACCTATCTTAAAACTGTTTCAGCTGCCGGATCGGACTACCAGCAGTGCCGAGCTAGCTCAAGAATGGCAGCAGGCTGGTGTGAGTGCTTCTGCACGCACTGTGAGGTGGAGACTCTTTGAGCAAGGCCTGGTTTCAAGGAGGGCAGCAAAGAAGCCACTTCTCTCCAGAAAAAAATATCAGGGACCAACTGATATTCTGCAAATAGTACAGGGAGTGGACTGCTGAGGACTGGGGTAAAGTCATTTTCTCAGATAAATCCCCTTTTCGATTGTTTGGGACATCTGGAAAACAGCTTATTAGGAGAAGAAGAGGTGAGCGCTACCACCAGTCTTGTCTCATGCCAACTGTTAAGCATCCTGAAACGATTCATATGTGGGATTGCTTCTCAGCCAAGGGAATCGGCTCACTCACAGTCTTGCCTAAAAACACAGCCATGAATAAAGAATGGTACCAGAATGTCCTCCAAGACCAACTTCTCCCAACTGTCCAAGAGCAGTTTGGCGCCCAACAATGCCTTTTCCAGCATGATGGAGCACCTTGCCATAACGCAAAGGTGATCACTAAATGGCTCATGGAACAAAACATAGAGATTTTGGTTCCATGGCCTGGAAACTCCCCAGATCTTAATCCCATCGAGAACTTGTGGGCAATCATCAAGTGATGGGTGGACAAACAAAAACCAACAAATTCTGGCAAGATGCAAGCATTGCTTATGCAAGAATGGAGAGCTATCAGTCAGGATTTGGTCCAGAAGTTGATTGAGAGCATGCCAGGGAGAATTGCAGAGGTCCTGAAGAAGAAGAGTCAACACTGCAAATATTGACTTGCTGCATTAACTCCTTCTAACTGTCAATATAACCTTTTGGTACTCATATCATGATTGCAATTATATTTCTGTATGTGATGTAAACATCAGACAAACACAATTAAAAACCAGAGGGCAACAGATCATGTGAAAATATAATTTTGGTGTCATTCTCAAAACTTTTGGCCATGACTGTAGGTTCTTCAAAGTAGCCACCTTTTGCTTTCATTACTACTTTGCACACTCTTGGCATTCTCTTGATGAGCTTCAAGAGGTAGTCACCGGAAATGGTTTTCCAACAGCCTTGAAGGAGTTCCCAGAGATGCTTAGCATTTGTTGACCTTTTTACCTTCACTCTGTGGTCCAGCTCACACCAAACCATCCTAATTGGGTTCAGGTCTGGTGACTGTGGAGACCAGGTCATCTGGCATAGCACCCCATCACTCTTCTTCTTGGTCAAATAGCCCTTACACAGCCTGAAGATGTGTTTGGGGTCATTGTTTTGTTGAAAAATAAATTCTGGTCCAACTAATCGCAAACCGGATGAAATAGCATGCCGCTGCAAGATGCTGTGGTAGGAATGCTGGTTCTGTATGCCTTCAATTTTGAATAAATCCCCAACAGTGTCACCAGCAAAGAACCCCCACACCATCACACCTCCTCCATGCTTCACGGTTGGAACCAGGCATGTAGAGTCCATCCATTCACCTTTTCTACAAAGACACGGTGGTTGGATCCAAAGATCTCAAATTTGGACTCATCAGACCAAAGCACAGATTTCCACTGGTCTAATGTCCATTCCTTGTGTTCTTTAGCTCAAACAAGTCTCTTCTGCTTGTTCCCTGTCCTTAGCAGTGGTTTTCTAGCAGCTATTTTATCATGAAGGCCTTCTGTACAAAGTCTCCTCTTAATAGTTGTTCTAGAGATGAGAAGGTGTGTCCAAACTTTTGGTCTGTACTGTACATAGATTGACAGTTCAACTTATGATTAATGAGATAGGTCATACCAGTGGTATAAGAAGTGAAAGATTTTTCTCCCTTAATGATGACATTACAGCAGAGACATTTCAGCGTGCCACAAGGATGGCAGCCAAGGATGTCCCTTTTCCGATTGCCATTATTAGGAATAACATTGCCTTTATTTAGGAGCTATCATGTTACGCAAACATTTGTTCTTTCTATAGATGATTAGGGGTTTATCTGGTAATTTTTTTGAAAGTATAGGATCACCCCTTAAAATAAACAAGAATATATTCAATAAATCTTGGATGACTCTTCTAGATCAGCAAAAAGTGGTCACCAAACTCCATTTTCTGAAATTGGTTGTCCTTTTTGTGTATCTTTCTATTGCGTTTATCGTCTCAATACATGAGTCTTGGGATAAACCTCTAGTTTTCCTGAAGGCATCTTGTAAAAGTTTCAAGGGATACCCTTTTTGTAGAAAAAATTGCGGATTCTTGGATGAAATCCCGATCTCTGGCACAGTTCTTACTCACCCTCAAGTATTGGCCGTAAGGGATGTTGATGACCCATTTGGGAAGGATTCCACTATCAAAACCCAAGTAGCTGTTGACATCCACTGGTTTGAAATAGGTGGAGGTGAACACTCTCCCCTCTTCATCCAAACGTACCAAAAGGTCCAAATACCGGAATGAAGTGGTGGAAATTGGGGCTGTAAATTTGAGGCCCCAGGGTTAGTATTAAGGTCAGCGATGAAATTGAGGGCTCCTCCTCAGTCCCTTTCCATAGGAAGAAGAGGTCATCAATGTACCTACGGTAAAATGCTATCCCCTTAGAGAAGATGGACGGCGCATTGAAGATGGACTCAAATGCACCCATGAACAAGTTGGTATAGCTGGGTGTGAGTCGCGTCCCCATCGCGCCACCTCTTCTCAGATGGTAAACAGTATCCTCAAAGGTAAACACTTTTTTGGTGAGAATGAAATTAATGGCCGACAAAAGAAATTTACATTGGATACTAGATATGGAATCATCATCCTCCAAATATTTACGAATTTCAAACAAGCCTAGTTCGTGGGATATGTTGCTATACAAGGCAGCAACATCAAGGGTGAGAATGATACAATCTGTCATGGGAGGAAATTCTCTAAGTTCTTTAATTAGTTGGGAAGAATCCCTAAGATAAGAGGGCAGAGACAAAACATACTTTTGGAGGAAAAGGTCAACATAATGGGATAAATTGCTGGTGATGGAATGTATACCCGAAATTATAGGGCAGCCTGGGGGGTTGGTGGGATGTTTGTGCAACCTACGGAGAAAATAAAAATAAGGGATTTTATAACATGTAATGTCTAGAAATTTCCATTCTTTTTTATTTAGGATGCAATGGGTGAAAGCTCCCTTTATAAATTTTTTATACTCAATTAAGATTTCTATAGCGGGATCATGATCCAACTTTGCATAGTAGTCAGTGTCCCCCAAAATCCTAACTCCCTCCCCTATCTACCAGGTCCTGTTCTTCAGGACTACACCTCCCCCCTGATCAGCATTCTTAATTATCATGTTATTATTAATGCGAAGGGACAGAAAGGCTTTTCTTTCCCCAATGCTTAGGCTATCTTTATATCTAGGGTGGGTTAGGGAGCTGACTTCTTTAACAACCAGCTGTTGAAAGCTTTCTAAGTTGTAGCCCCTAGGATGCAAGGGGTATAAATTGTTTCAGCAATTTTTCACTTCCACATGTACATACAGTACTTGTCAGCCCCAGGGTTGGGGGGCAGGTAGGATTTTTGGAGTGGATCGACTTCCTAATGGTTTCCTCAATTAAAAAATGATTTTGTATTGTGAGTTTCCAAAAGAATTCATTTTGATCTATTTATAAAGAAAAGGCATCAAGAGCGGAATTAAGACAAAAGGACAAACAACGACTCAGCACTGCTGTCTCATCACTAGTGAGTACATGATCAGAAAGATTATATAGCCCTACATTTTGATTTATACGGCTTTCGATCTCTTTAAAGTTAAATCCTTCTCCCGTGGAGCTCGGTCCAAGGGTTCAGCCACTCCTTCTACAACCCCGTAGTCTCTTTTTCTTTTTGGGTGACGTCCTGGAGCAACCTGAAAAAACTGTGTAGTTTTTGAGCCTCTAAGTATGGACCCAGTGTTTCTGGATTCATTTGCTAAGGCTCCTTGGAATTTAGCCAGAGATGTTATTAAGCTACAGATCTCCCACAAGGACAAAAATATAAAAAAGTCCCCATTTTCTGATGGGTCGGCTTTACTAAGGAGAGGGGTGGCTGTGGACCACAGAAACCCTTCTCCTGATTGCATAACTGTATCAACAACTAAGATTGAGACCGCAGTGATTCTTATCCTATTCCTATATTCCAAGTTCCAGTCACGAATGCCTCTCATTAGAACATGGTAGCTCCTCCATTGATTATAACCCTCATGTTCCACCTCTAGATGTGGGTGTTCATAATGCACCCACATTTTCATCCACACAAATGGGGGACTGTGTAGATGTTGTCAATTGGTCGCTCTTTACCACACATAGTGATAGTTTTATATCCAATACCATGAGAGATCAAATTAATCCTTTTCCTCTAAATAGATCCTTTCAAGAACCCAGTCCCCCTGAACATAATAGTTTTAGTACCGATACAGGAAACATCTCCTGTCCAGATGATAATACAAATAATTCCCCTATTGCTGTTTTTTCACAGGTCAAACAAACTAATAAAGTATCTGATAATATAGGCACACTTGTCCCAACTAACAATGCTAGCACATCTTCCTCCTCCCCTGGGGTTAGTGTTTCTGTTGTGAACACACTTTCCAGTTTGGGGCTCCCTCTTGTGGTCAGTGCTGGTGGTGCAGTTGAATTGTGGAATGAGAGCCACACACCTGTAGAGGACTGGCAATCAGGCCTTTCAGATTGGGACTATATAACTGAGTAGTTTTCTCCTGTTATTTGCTGGTACTCAATTGATTTCCTGTGTGTTTAGGACATTCTAAATCCAGCCCTGCTCTCTACCAGAACTCCTCTCAAGATAAGTTGGTCTTTGTACCTCTGCTTATTGTTTCCACTTTCTTGTTGTTTTTTCTGTTTTGATACTATTGCTTGATTCCTATTTAGCCTGTGTGGAGTTCCTGGTGGAATTGGATCATTCCCTGCTGGGAGTGTCTCTATCTTTAGCTCCATAATTCTGCAATGTATTGTGTTTTGTCATGCTTGGTATTAAATTCAGTCCCTCATATATAATAATGTTTTTAGATCCCAGTAACATCAGAGGACTGATATAGTGTGGGAGAGGCCGTGTGGTCTCAGGGTTTTTCCATGTCAGGCGTGCTGAGATTTTGTAGGGTTTTTACGGCTGCAGACAGTGCTCTCTCCTATCCTTTCCTATAAGGATAGTTTGGGTCTCATCTTTGCTGAATCTGTTTTATAGCTTTGTATTGTGTTTTCCTATATGACCCTAGTCTTTACAGGTGGGAGGCTAGCTATATCTTTGGGGATTGCTCCGAGGCAGATTAGCTTTTCTTATATTTATTTCTGTAAGAATATTTAGCTCTTCGGCTGTGTCGAGACGACTAGGTCATTGTAGGCTCGTCCCACGGCTCCTTCTAGTTGTTTGTCAGGATTAGGTCTGCAGTCCGTTAAGGTTCCAGCCACTCTGGTTACTTTTTGGGTTTCCACATTTTTTGATCCTCCTCGGTCCCTGGGTCCCTGAATCATAACAGTAGCCCTGGCCTCACATAAGATTCCAGGGTACTCAGAAGAAGGAAAAAAAAAGTGTGTCAGAATTTTTTTGTGTGTGTTTTTTCCTATTTTTCTCTGGGTGCCGTAGAGGTTCTTGTCTTGTATGGAGGTTACACAATTAGCTAAGCAAGTTGATCAGCTTACGTCTCAGGTTAAGGATATATCCGATCATCTTTCCCAGACTAATGCTGTTGAACCTGAGATACCTTTACCTGATTTGTTCTCTGGGGATCGGTCTACATTTTTGAACTTCAAGAACAATTGTAGGTTATTTTTTGCCTTTAAACCAAAGTCCTTAGGGTCTATCAGGAAGCAAGTTCAGATTGTCATCTCTTTGCTGCATGGTGACCCCCAGGATTGGGCCTTTTCCCTGGTGCCTGAAGATCCTGCTCTTGCTGATGTGGAATTTTTTTTTCAGGCTCTGGGGTTGTTATTTGATGAACCTAATGTTATTGATCAAGAAGAGAAAACTTTATTGGCTTTGATACAGGGTCAGGAACCTGCAGAAGTATACTGTCAGAAATTTCAGGACAGTCCTTACTGAGTGGAATGATACGGCGCTTGCAGCTCTCTTTCAGAAGGGGTTGGCAGAGCCTTTAAAGGATGTTATGGTTGGCTTTCCTGTCCCCTCTGGTCTCAATGACTCTATGTCATTGGCCTTTCAGATTGACAGACGTTTACGTGAACGTAAAACAATGCGAGCAGAGGTCTCGCTCTCAGAGTAGTCTCCGGAGCCTATGCAGTATGATAGGGTCCTTACCAGGGTAGAACGGCAGGATTTTAGATGGCATAATAAGCTATGTTTCTTCTGTGGTGACGCCTCTCCTACAATTTCTGTCTGCCCTAAGCACGAGAAACGATTTGCCCGTTCGTTTACTTTGGTCGGTATACAGTCTAAGTTTCTTTTGTCGGTTTCTTTGATCTGTTCCCTATCATCATTTTTGGCTATGGATTTTATTGATTCAGGAGCTGCCCTGAACTTGATGGATTTTGGGTTTGCTGAGCGTTGTGGTTTTCCTATAGTACCTTTGCATGCTCCTATCCCTTTGAGGGGTATTGATGCTACTCCTTTAGCTGAAAATAAGCCCCAGTTTTGAACCTAGGTGACAATGCGGGTCGTGCCTGACCATCAGGAGGTTTGTAAGTTTTTGGTTTTGCATAATTTTCATGACATTTTGGTACTGGAATTCCCTTGGTTACAAGCCCATAATCCAGTTCTTGATTGGACTTCTTTATCTGTGACTATTTAGGGCTGCCAATGTGTGCATGATATTACTCCTGTTTTGTCTATTTCATCTCAGACACAAGAGGTCCCTGACTATTTGGCGGATTTCATGGATGTATTTAATGAGACCAAGGCTGAGTCCTTGCCTCCGCATAGGGACTATGATTGCGCTGTTGAATTATCGCCTGGTTGTAAATTTACTAAGGGACGGCTTTTCAATTTATCTGTACTTGAGCATGTTGCTATGCGGACTTATGTAAAGGAGTCTTTGGAGAAGGGTTACATCAGACCGTCATCTTCACTAGAGATGAGCGAACCGGTCCCGGTTCGGCTCGAGGCCGGTTCGCCGAACGGGGGTCCCGTTCGAGTTCGGTTCGTCGAACGTTCGACGAACCGAACTCGAACGTATAGGCTATAATGGGAGGCAATCACAAACACATAAAAATGCATTATAAATGTACACAAACAGTTAATAAACATTGCCATAACACTTACCGGTCCTCGCGATCCCTTCTGCACTCTGTCTCCTGCCGCTATTCCATCCGATGATCGCTGAATCCTCCCGGTGACCTGCACTGCCAGCAGAGAAGCAGGACCTATCGTGACGTCAAAATAGCCATGTGACCAGTCACGTGGCTATTATCTCATTGGCTACAGACTGGTCACATGACTATGACACGTCATGTAGGACCTGCGAGTGCATCTCTCCGGTACACGGTGCACATATGTGTATCGCCGTGTACCGGCGACATGCTCTAGCACACGGTCGACTCCCCGTTCCGTTAGGGACCGGCTGACACAGCCGGTCATTAACGGAGATCACCGTTGCCATAGCAACGCAGTTAGCGGTGACGTCACCGCTAACCGCGGCTCCGGGAGCACCGTTGCTATGGTAACGCGTCTGTCAGCGTTACCGCTAGCAGCCAGCAGTGATCACTCACGGAGTGAAGGCTGCACGCTGCTTCCCGATTGTAGTGAGCATTGTAGTTAGGATGGAGGTTCCCCAGCCCCAAGTGATGCTCCTCACTACAATCGTCACTACTACTACACTAGAAAGAAAGAAGACAGAAGAGCAGGATCGTGGAGGGCTGACAGGGGTAATAAAGATGGAGTCTCTAATGTGTCTGTGTATTTATTTCTATTAAAGTATTTTTTCTCTGTGTGGTGTCTTTTTTTAACCCTTTATTGGAGATTCTTAATGGCCGGGTCAAACGTGCCTGACATTAAGAATCTCTGGCTTAATACTGGCTGGTAAAACAAAGCCAGTATTAACTCATGATTACCCAACAAGCCACCCGGCTCCAGGGCTGTTGGAAGAGTTGGATACAGCGCCAGATGATGGCGCTTCTATGAGAGCGCCATTTTCTGGGACGGCTGCGGACTGAAATCCGCAGCAGAGGCGCCCACAAACCTCGGGCTAACCTGTGCTGCGGATTCCAATCCCCAGCTGCCTAGTTGTACCCGGCTGGACACAAAAATAGGGCGAAGCCCACGTCATTTGTTTTTTAATTATTTCATGAAATAAGTGAAATAATTAAAAAAAACGGGCTTCCCTATATTTTTGGTTCCCAGCCGGGTACAAATAGGCAACTGGGGGTTGGAGGCAGCCCGTGGCTGCCAGCTGTACCTGGCTAGCATACAAAAATATGGCGAAGCCCACGTCATTTTTTTGGTGGGCAAAAAACTTCTGCATACAGTCCTGGATGGAGTATGCTGAGCCTTGTAGTTCTGCAGCTGCTGTCTGCTCTTCTCCATACAGACAGACAGCAGCTGCAGAACTACAAGGCTCAGCATACTCCATCCAGGACTGTATGCAGAAGTTTTTTGCCCCCTGAAAAAATTATGTGGCTTCGCCATATTTTTGTATGCTAGCCAGGTACAGCAGGCAGGTACGGCTGCCCCCAACCCCCAGTTGCCTATTTGTACCCGGCTGGGAACCAAAAATAAAGGGAAGCCCTTTTTTTATTATTTCATGAATTTCATGAAATAATTAGAAAACAAATGACGTAGGCTTTGCCCCATTTTTGTGTCCAGCCAGGTACAACTAGGCAGCTGGGATTGGAATCCGGACCACCGGTTGGCCTGAGCTTTCTGGGCCCCACTGCTGCGAATTGCAGTCTGTAGCCACCTCAGAAAATGGCATTTTCATAGAAGCGCCATCTTCTGGCGCTGTATCCAACTCTTCCAGCACCTGCCTGCTATACCTGGCTAGCATACAAAAATATGGCGAAGCTCACGTCCTTTTTTTGTAGCTTTTTGGCAAAAAAAAAAAAAATGCTTCCCTGGATTTTCCATTGCCAGTGAAGGTAACACCAAGCAGTGGGGGTTAGCAGCCAGTAGCTGCTTGGATTACCCTTAGCTAGCAATACAAAAAATGCAGTGGGAGCTAACATATATTTTTTTTAATTATTTATTTAAATAACTAAAAATAAAATGGGCTTCCCTGTATTTTGATTGCTGGACATCACAGTGCTGTAAAAATAAATCTTTAAAAAAATGACGTAGCGCTCCGCGGTATTTTTGATTCTCAGCGCAGATAAAGCAGACAGCTATGGGTTGCCACCCCCATCTGCCTGCCGTTACCTTGGTTGGCAATCAAAATACAGGGAAGCCCATTAATTTTTTCTATTTAAAAAATAGTTAAAAAAAAAAAATTACGTTGGGTCCCCCCATTTTTGATAGCCAGCTAGGGTAAAGCAGACGGCTGTAGCCTGAAAACCACAGCTGGCAGCTTTACCGTGGTTGGGGATCCAATGTGGAGGTCCCCTCAGGCTCTTTTTTATAATTATTTTATAAATATTAATAATTACACAATAAAAGTAGGGGACCCCCCAAATTGGATCACCAGCCAAGGTAAAGCGGACAGCTGTGGTCTGGTATTCTCAGGGTGGGAAGGTCCATAGTTATTGGGCCTTCACAGCCTAAAAATAGCAGGCCGCAGGCACCCCAGACGTGGCGCATCCACTAGATGCGCCAATCCTGGCGCTTCACCCCAGCTCATCCCGTGCCCTGGTGCAGTGGGAAACGGGGTAATAAATCGGGTTGATACTAGCTGTAAAGTCACCTGAGATCAAGCCCAGCAGTTTGTGATGTCATGGCGTCTATTAGATACCCAACATCATAAACTGTCAGTACTAACAAAAACAAAAAATCGACAAAAGAAATTTATTTGAAAAAACAGTCCCCAAAACATTTCCTCTTTCACCAATTTATTGTAAGAAAAAAAATAAAGGGGTCCCACGACGACTCTGGACCGTCTAGAATATGGGGGGGAGACACTCAGGGAACGTATCCCCCATTTTCTAGGAGTGCGGACCCTTCATGTGAGGAGTGTGGGTGCAATGAATCTGCACTCACTCTCCCCGGGTCCACAGCAGCAGAGTCCATGTCGTAATGGTTGCTACCAAAGCTGCAATGCCCTGCTCATGAGGTAAGGGCATGCCTAATCAGGAGAACTACTGTAGAGGAAGCTCTGCTCACTGGTATATAGGTGCTCAGAGGTAATAATAGATAAAATTAGTGAGTAACCTCGGCACTCTATATCTCCCAGACTAAGTCAGTAAGTCACAACGGATAGTAATGCAAAATCACTCTTTATTGGTCCGTATTAAGAAAATTTTTTTTTCATAAGCATATATGTTTTTGTCCAAAACAAGTTACAAATGACGTTTCGGCCTGAGCCATCGTCAGATTGGACTTATCTGCATGTAATCATGAAAAATGACAATAATCAGTATCACATAAGAGTGAGAGAACAATAACATAAACTCGAACAATGTAGAGGTACAATTGGGATGCAGCAAAAAAATTGCAACACAGCAAGAAATGAAACACATGATACAAATGTCATAATACAGTACAAGGACAATATAGTAATGACAAATATGGGGTCAGAGTAGACTTAGACAGCTCTGGTACGAAAGAGATGTCAATCATAAAGTAACATGTGCAGTAGGTGTAGAGCTACACTATGCATGGCAGAGCTAATGGGTAGACCGACCATAGAAAAAGTAGAGAAAAAGTGGAGAAAAAGTGGAGAATAAGTGGAACATAAGAGGAGAAAAAGTGGAGAAAAAGTGGAGAAAAAAGTGGAGAAAAAGTGGAGAAAAAGTGGAGAAAAAGTGGAGCATAAGAGGAGAAAAAGTGGAGAAAAAAGTGGAGAAAAAGTGGAGAAAAAGTGGAGCATAAGAGGAGAAAAAGTGGAGATTAAGAGGAGAAAAAGTGGAGAAAAAGTGGAGAAAAAGTGGAGAAAAAGTGGAGAAAAAGTGGAGCATAAGAGGAGAAAAAGTGGAGAAAAAAGTGGAGAAAAAGTGGAGAAAAAGTGGAGAAAAAGTGGAGATTAAGAGGAGAAAAAGTGGAGCATAAGAGGAGAAAAAGTGGAGAAAAAAGTGGAGAAAAAGTGGAGAAAGTGGAGAAAAAAATAGAGAAAAAGTGGAGAAAAAGTGGAGAAAAAGTGGAGAATAAGAGGAGAAAAAGTGGAGAAAAAGTGGAGAAAAAGTGGAGAATAAGAGGAGAAAAAGTGGAGAAAAAGTGGAGATTAAGAGGAGAAAAAGTGGAGCATAAGAGGAGAAAAAGTGGAGAAAAAAGTGGAGAAAAAGTGGAGAAAAAGTGGAGCATAAGAGGAGAAAAAGTGGAGAAAAAGTGGAGAAAAAGTGGAGCATAAGAGGAGAAAAAGTGGAGAAAAAGTGGAGAAAAAGTGGAGAAAAAGTGGAGCATAAGAGGAGAAAAAGTGGAGAAAAAGTGGAGAAAAAAGTGGAGAAAAAGTGGAGAAAAAGTGGAGAAAAAGTGGAGAAAAAGTGGAGATTAAGAGGAGAAAAAGTGGAGAAAAAGTGGAGAAAAAGTGGAGCATAAGAGGAGAAAAAGTGGAGAAAAAAGTGGAGAAAACGTGGAGAAAACGTGGAGAAAAAGTGGAGAAAAAGTGGAGAAAAAGTGGAGAAAAAGTGGAGCATAAGAGGAGAAAAAGTGGAGAAAAAAGTGGAGAAAAAGTGGAGAAAAAGTGGAGAAAAAGTGGAGATTAAGAGGAGAAAAAGTGGAGCATAAGAGGAGAAAAAGTGGAGAAAAAAGTGGAGAAAAAGTGGAGAAAGTGGAGAAAAAAATGGAGAAAAAGTGGAGAAAAAGTGGAGAAAAAGTGGAGAATAAGAGGAGAAAAAGTGGAGAAAAAGTAGAGAAAAAGTGGAGAATAAGAGGAGAAAAAGTGGAGAATAAGTGGAGAAAAAAATGGAGAAAAAGTGGAGAAAAAGTGGAGAGAAAGTGGAGAAAAAAATGGAGAAAAAGTGGAACACCCTTTGGTACCTTTCATGTGGCACTAAGGGGTGCTTAGCTTTGTATTTAGCCAAAAAAATGAAAAAAAAATGACATAGGGTTCCCCCTAGTTTTGTAGCCAGCTAGGGTAAAGCAGACGGCTGCAGCCTGCAGACCACAGCTGGCAACCTCACCTTGGCTGGTAATCCAAAACTGAGGGCACCCCACGCTGTTATTTTAAATTAAATAAATAATTAAAAAAAAAAACACGTAGGGGTCCCCCAAAATTGGATCACCAGCCAAGGTAAAGCAGACAGCTGGGGCCTGATATTCTCAGACTAGGGAGGTCCATGGTTATTGGAATCTCCCCAGCCTAAAAATAGCAGGCCGCAGCCGCCCCAGAAGTGGCGCATCCATTAGATGCGCCAATCCTGGTGCTTCGCCCCAGCTCATCCCGCGCCCTGGTGCGGTGGCAAACGGGGTAATATTTGGGGTTAATACCAGATGTGTAATGTCACCTGGCATCAAGCCCTGGGGTTGGTGAGGTCAGGCGTCTATCAGATACCCGACATCACCAACCCAGTCAGTAATAAAAAAAAAATAGACGACAAACACATTTTTATTTGAAAAAACACTCCCCAAAACATTCCCTCTTTAACCAATTTATTAGATTGAAAAACAAATCCAGGTCTGGTTTAATCCAAGGGGTTGCCATGACGATGCACACTGTCCCAGTCAATGAAGAGCAGGATGTTCCCCATTGGCTGGGAGAGCAGTGCAGTGACCTGAGCTAACATCAATGGGTCAGCCCAGGTCACTGCAGGGGGGTGACAAGTGCTGCTGTCAGTGAGGTACATTACCTTCGCTGATCTCCAGCACACTGACAGCCCCTGTCACTGAGGTCAATGACCGGCGCCTTCACATCAAGTATCGCGAGAGGTCCGTGACGTCACCGCCAGTGTCAGTCTCGGGTCGGAAGCGATAGGTGATGTGACAAGCGGCGGCCATGGAGGACAGTGACAGCGCTGAGGTCGGGATGGCGGGACTTCATCACCGCAGGTAAGCCGAGCGAGCGAGCGAGCGAGCGAGCGGGCGGGCGGGCGGGGGGGGGGGGGGGTGGATGTGTGTGTGTGTGTGTGTGTTTGTGTATGTGTATGTATGTGTACATGCCGCGGGCAGGAGGGGGTGGAGCGAGCTGAGCGGGAAAGTGTGGGCTTCCTGCACGTAACTAAGATAAACATCGGGTTACTAACCAAAGCGCTTTGCTTGGATACCCGATGTTTATCTTGGTTACCAGCTTGTGGCAGGCTGCCAGCGATGGCTCCTGCTCACTGTAGCTGTAAAAAGCCCTGCTTTTTTCTGCTAGAACCGTTCTCGAACGTATCTAGAACTATCGAGCTTTTAGCAAAAAGCTCGAGTTCTAGTTCGATCTCGAACAGCCCAAAAATCACTCGAGCCTAGAACTGGAGAACCACGAACCACGAACCGCGCTCAACTCTAATCTTCACCTTTGGGGGCCGTTTTTTTCTTTGTGGCCAAGATGGATGGCTCATTACGGCCCTGTATTGACTATCGTCTCCTTAATAAAATCACGGTTAAATATCAGTATCCATTGCCTCTGATTTCTGACCTGTTTTCTAGAGTGAAGGGTGCTAGTTGGTTTACTAAGCTCGATCTTTGGGGAGTGTATAACCTCATTCGCATTAAGCCGGGTGATGAATGGAAGACGGCATTTAATACCCCTGAAGGGCATTTTGAGTACTTAGTGATGCCCTTTGGGCTCACTAATTCCCCTTCCATCTCTCAATCTTTCATGAATGATATTTTCCGGGACTTTGTTGACAAGTTTTTGATTGTCTATTTGGAGATATTTTGATTTTTTCTGACAACTGGGATTCTCATGTTGAAAAGGTTCAGACAGTGTTTTAGGTTCTCAGGGACAATGCGTTATATGTCAAGGGATCGAAATGTCTGTTTGGCGTACAAAAGATCTCTTTTCTGGGGTTTATTTTGACCCCATCTTCTATTGAGATGGATCCGGTCAAGGTCCAGGCCATTCATGATTGGGTTCAGCCTACTTCTTTGAAAGGCCTTCAGAAGTTTATGGATTTTGCTAATTTCTATCGTAAGTTCATAGGCAATTTTTTTTCCAGTATTGTCAAGACATTGACTGATTTGACCAAGAAGGGATCTGATGTTGTGAATTGGTCTTCAGAGGCAGTCTTGCCTTTCAGGAGCTTAAAAGGAGGTTTACTTCTGCTCCAGTCTTGCGGCAGCCTGATGTGTCTATTCCTTTTCAGGTGGAGATCGATGCCTCAGAGATCGGAGCTGGGGCTGTCTTGTCACAAAGAGACCCTGTGACGTCTAAATTTAGACCCTGTACTTTTTTTCCCAGAAATTTTTACCACCGGAACGAAATTATGATGTGGGGAATCGGGAATTATTGGCTATGAAGTGAGCCTTTGAAGAATGGCGATATTGGCTGGATGGGGCGAGACATCAAATTGTTGTACTCGCTGATCATAAGAATTGAATCTATCTTGAATCTGCCTGGAGGTTCAAGCCTAGGCAGGCTACATGGGCCTTGTTTTTCACGCGCTTTAATTTTGTGGTCTCTTTAATTCCGGGTACTAAGAATATTAAGGCGGATGCCCTTTCTAAGAGTTTCTTTGCTGATTCTCTGGATTTGACCGAGCCTTCTACTATCTTCCAAGAGGGACTGATTCTCTCTGCTATTTCACCCGATTTGAGACTTGCTCTTGAGGAATTTCAGGAGAACAAACCTGAACGATGTCCTGGGGGGAAATTGCATGTTCCTGACCAATGGAGGAGTAGAATGATATCTGAAGTGCATTGTTCTGTGTTGGCTGGTCATCCTGGGATTTTTGGCACCAGGGATATGATGAATAGGTCCTTTTGGTGGCCTTCTCTGTCTCGTGATGTGAGGAGTTTTGTGCAGTCCTGTGGGATCTGTTTTAGATCCAAGTCTTTTTGTTCTCATTCTAGTGGACTATTATTGCCATTGCCGGTGCCTAAGAGACCATGGACTCACATCTCAATGAATTTTATTTCTGATCTCCCTGTTTCTCAGGGGATGACGGTTATTTGAGTAATCTGTGATAGTGTGAAGCCCCGCAAGTATTGTGTCGGTGCATTACCTTCAGGGACTCCACTCAGCTGGATCTTGTTACAGGTAGGGAATCTTCTATTTGTCGTGACGCCACTCTCAGAATTGCGGTCAGTGGGGACCGCCACTGCAGATTAAGGGATGCCTGGGGCTGATGGTGGGTGCAGTCGGTTGTAATAGCCTCCTGAGAGTGAGGCGAGCCCCAGGGCCCTGTGTAGGTGTGTAGAACCACAAGGCGCAGAATAACTCCACACAAGCAGGATGTCTTTCAGGGGTTTTACTCACAGTTGATGGCAGGGTGAGTAACCCGGGCGTAGCTGGGATGAACCAGGCTGGAACCAGGTATCCTTCAGGCTGACTGATGATGGTGACTACCGACTCGCCTTCCTTAGCCCTTTGCGTTTTGGGGTAACCCCGACTTTTAGTCCCTATGGGGGTCACCCAGGGAAGTTGCTGATGCCTCTCTCCCCTTCGTTTGGCCCGTTTGCTTGTAGCCTGGACCAGGACACTCCGGCTGCTTGCCTCCTGTGAACTATGGGCCCTAACTGTGGCTACGTGGCTGCGGACTCTGTAGTGTGTTCTTGGGGGTGTGAAGTGCCCCCTCAAGCAGGTTTGGCAAGGAAAGGTGGATCTATCCCTGCACTGGGACCTACTACCCGTTTGGGCCTGGTAACTCCCTAGCAGTCTCCTTACTTCCCACTCCGTTGCTCTCTCTTTAGCTGAAGATGGATTTCGGGTAGCACTACTAGGTGACCGTTCTCCCCCGTCGGTAGCCACTGCGCGGACGCTGTCAGACTGCAACAGCCCCAGGGGTCTGCTCCTGACGTCTGCTCCCCCTGAACTGCACACTGAACCGGCTCACTGCTCCTCCTCTCCTGTTCTTGCCTACGCCACCTAGCAACCAGGCTCTCTTACCACACCCCTTGAGTGGAGATGGAGGCTTTTGGCCCCCTCCACTATTCCAGTGGAGGTGAAGGCTTTGCCCCCTCCTGGGATCCCCAGGGGTCCTCTCAAAGGTACATGTGTGAGACCTGATCACTATGCGCCTGTGTAGTCACACCTCGGTCAGCCTTCTGGATTACCTGTATTGTACTGTCCCCAGCATGGGTGCAGTACTCAGTGGTGCCTGACCAGGTCAGGGGCGCCACAATAGATTTTCCAAAATGCTTAATTTGGTGCCACTGTGTAAGTTGCCATCAGCTTCGAAGTTGGTACCTTTGTTTCTTCGTCAGGTGGTTCGTTTGCATGGTATTCCTGAGAATGTTGTGTCCGATAGAGGAGTCCAGTTTTTGTCTAGATATTTGGAGAGCTTTTTGTTCTAGGCTGGGAGTTGAGTTGTCCTTCTCCTCTGCAGTTCATCCTCAGACCAATGGACAGACTGAGAGGACAAATCAGACTTTGGAAAATCTATTTGCGATGTTTTGCGCCGGCTGATCAGGACGACTGGATTCCTTTTTTCTCTTTGGCTGACTTTGCTCTTAATAATAGAGGAAGTTCGGCCATTTTGATGTCTCCATTTTTTTGCAATTTCGGGTTTCATCCTCGATTTTCTTCGGGGCAGATGGAGGCTTCCACCTGCCCGGGTGTTGTTTCTGCAGTAGAGAAAATGCAGCATATTTGGGATCAAGTGGTGGATAAATTGTCCCACTCCCAGGAAAATGCCCATCTTTTTGCCAACCAACGTAGGACCGTGGGTCTCCGGTTTAAGGTAGGAAACTTGGTCTGGTTGTCTTCCAGACATGTTCCTATGAAAGTTTTTTCTCCGACATCTAAGCCAATGTTTAATGGACATTATAAAATTTAAAAGATAATTAATTCTGGTTCTTTCCGTTTGGCTCTTCCAGAGACTTTCAAGATTCATAAGTCTTTGTTGAAAAAATATGTTGAACGGGTAGTGCCCATGGCTGTGCCTCCTGACCCTGTGTTGGTCGAAGGGGATCTGGAATATGTATTGGAAAAAATTTTGGATTCCCGTATTACAAGACAGAAGCTCCAGTATCTGGTCAAGTGGAAAGGTTATGGTCAGGAGGATAATTCTTGGGTGGTTGCTTCCGACATACATGCTGATCGCTTGATCCGTGCTTTTCATCAAGCCCATCCTGACAAACCAGGGGGTTCCGGTGAGGGGTCGGTGACCACTTCTCAAGTGGGGGGTACTGTTGTGAATACATTTTCCAGTTTGGTGCTCCCTTTTGTGGTCAGTGCTGGTGGTGCAGTTGACTTGTGGAATGAGAGCCACACACCTGTAGAGGACTGGCAATCAGGCCTTTCAGATAGGGACTATATAACTGAGCAGTTTTCTCCTGTTACTTGCTGGTGCTCAATTGATTTCCTGTGTGTTTAGGACATTCTAAATCCAGCCCTGCTCTCTGTCAGAACTCCTCTCAAGAAAAATTGGTCTTTTTACCTCTGCTCATTGTTCCACTTTCTTGTTGTTTTTTCTGTTTTGATACTATTGCTTGATTCCTATTTAGCCTGTGTGGAGTTCCTGGTGGAATTGGATCATTCCCTGCTGGGAGTGTCTATATATTTAGCTCCATGATTCTGCAATGTATTGTGTTTTGTCATGCTTGGTATTAAATTCAGTCCCTCATCTATTTTATGAGAACAAAATAGACAGAGTCTTTAGATTTGCTTAATAAGAAGAGCCCATACAAGCCAAAGTTTAGAAAGATATTAAATATTTATTAAAGTGCTGTTGGGTACAAAAATACATAATATACATAAGGACCAGAGGGAAAGGTGCTGAAGGGGAAAGAACCCCACGTGTCCCGGAATGTGGAAAGGGAAAATTATTCCTCAGCCGTGATGATAGAGAGATTGTTATGGGCAATTGCCCAAGGCCATAAGTAGAAGTGCATCATAACATAATGAAGAGGAGTCCACATAGAGTGAACCCACCATGCATGGTATTAAATTCAGTCCCTCATCTATTTTAGTATTTTTGGATTCCAGTAACATCAGAGTACTGATGCAGTGGGGGAGAGGCCGTGTGGTCTCAGGGTTTTTCCATGTCAGGCTTCCTGAGATTTTTTACGTTTTTTACGGCTGCAGACAGTGCTCTTTCCTATCCTTTCCTATAAAAATAGTTTGGGCTTCATCTTTGCTGAATCTGTTTTCTAGCTTTGTATTGTGTTTTCCTATATCACCGTAGTCTTTACATGTGGGGGGCTATCTATATCTTTGGGGATTGCTCCAAGGCAGATTAGCTTTTCTAATATTTCTATCTGTAAGAATATTTAGTTATCCGGCTGTGTCGAGACGACTAGGTCATCGTAGGCTCATCCCACGACTACTTCTAGTTGTGTGTCAGGATTAGGTCTGCAGTTTGTTAAGGTTCCAGCCACTCTGGTTACTTTTTGGGTTTCCACATTTTGATCCTCCTCGGTCCGTGAATCACAACAGGTGTCCTCATCAGTTTCAACATCCACTTCACACACATCTCTGGCTGGATTCCAAGGAGCCTTAGCAAATGAATCCAGAGACACTGGGTCCATACTTAGAGGCTCAAAAACTACGCAGTTTTTTTGGGTTGCTCCAGGACATCACCCAAAAAGAAAAAGAGACTACGGGGTTGTAGAGGGAGTGGCTGAACCCTTGGACCGAGCTCCACGGGTGGAGGATCTAACTTTAAAGAGATTGAAAGCCGCATAAATCAAAATGTAGGGATATATAATCTTTCTGATCATGTACTCACTAGTGATGAGACAGCACTCCTTGGTCGTGGGTTTGTCCTTTTGTCCTAATTATGCTCTTGATGCCTTTTCTCTATACATAGATCTAAATGAATTCTTTTGGAAACAGACAATATAACGTAATTTTTTAATTGAGGAAACCATTAAAAAGTCGATCCCCTCCAAAAATCCTACCTGCCCCCCCAACCCTAGGACTGACAAGTATGTACATTGGCTGCTATGGGCATAAAAGTAGATAAACTCATGGTGTGGCTACCATTTGCCCCTGACCTCAACCCTATAGAGAAGCTTTGGAGTATCATCAACAAAAGATCTTTAAGGGTGAGAGGCAGTTCACAGTTCAGCTCTGGGAGGCTATTCTGACATCATGCAAAGAAATTCAAGCTGAAACTCTCCAAAAACTCACAAATTGAATGAATACAAGAATTGTGAAGGGGATATCAAAGAAGGGTTCCTATGTTACCATGTAACTTGGCCTGTTAGGATGTTTTGGATTCCACAAATGAGCATTTTCTTTAAAACATATAAAATATTTAGAAACTCTACTTTGCCCTATAATTTGGAACAGTGCATTTTGAGGTTTTTTTTTTTAATTTTGAAGATTATACTGTTATCATTGGGAGGTTTCTTCAATAAAATTAGATGTATTCTCTAACGGGTGATGACTTTTATTAGACTGACTGTCATTTGTACCAACCATTTAGGAAAATCAGAGAAAAATATAATTTGCATAATAATTTGGAACATGGTGTATGTCCCTCCTGCTTCCTAGCGCTCCTATCTGACCGCTACCCTGCTCTTCCTCACTTACTATATCCCAGCCGAGGGATCAATGGCAAGATTAGCTCTGGGAGCATAGAGTTTTCCCTCACTAACAAGGACCTGCGGTTTCTGGGATACCGGGGCTCTATTAGCTGTGCAACAGGACCTTTGGTGACGCACTTCCTGTCGCTCGCGATCACATGACCTACCCAGAAGAAGCATTTCCACGACGTTCCTCAGGATCTTCAGCCAGCACAAGACATCACCGGCTCCCGCAGATCATTCCACTGCCATAACCGGGGTTGTGCAGGGTTGCACAACCCTAATAGGTGAGCAGCCCTCGGGCATTCACTAATTTACCATTACCTCCAGGTGTCACAAAGTGCATCCCTCCCTTTTTCCTCTGTTTCATATATTGTTATAATTAGGACTTCTTAACATTATAAGAAACTTGTCAGATCAGCAAAGTGGAATCTAATAAGAATCCTTCATTGTACTGTGGTGTCGGATGCATCAGACCATTAATCAGAAAATTAAAGCTCAATTGAAAATATAAGGGCACCCAACATTTTATAAGGGCTCCCACACTGCATAAGGGCCTCCCATAATACTACCTTTAATACATAAGGGTCCCCACAATACTCCCGCAATAGATGAGGGTTCTCCATATTTTATGATGCCCCTACTGTCCCACCACAATTTTTAATAAAAATGAAAAACGTCTATACTCACCTAATCCAGGGGAGGCTTCAATGTGCGCCGGCGCCATAATCAATGTGTGCTCTAGAGCGCCGGCTTAATGAGCCCTGCAGTATACAGAACAGAGAGCAGCAGTGCAGGAAGATGGTAAATCCCTGCCACAGAGATGAACTATATTGGTGTGCTGATAGTTAATAGTGGCAGTAGCTCTGGGTGGACCCCTCTGAGCATCTGTCCAGGGCAACCATGCCTTCTGGCCCCCAGTAACAATGCTACTGCATGCAAACATGCCCTAAGAAATACCTAGCAGTTTTTTTTCTGGCATATGTGGCTATATTAGTTTTTTTTATCAACAAAAGGGACATTATTGTAATTTTTTTAGTTGTTTATGAATTATTAAGAAACACATTTCACACATATGCATATGTGTGAATATTATTATATATAACAATATTTTATAAATATATATGAAAACATCATATATATATATATATACATATATATATATATATATATATATATATATATACTGTATGTATATATATATACATGCAGATATATATATAGATATATATATATATATATATATATATATATAGATATATATATATATATATATATATATCTATATATATATATATATATATATATATATATATATATATCTACTATATCTCTCTCCCTCTCGCTCTCTCTCTCTCGCTATATATATATTTATATGTATATATATATGTATATATATTCATTTAATTCTGAATTATTACATTTGTTACAGGAGGGGATCAGTATGGGTGCTATTTCAGATAGAATTAAGAAGTTTATCTTTTGTGAAACACCGATTGTCCCAATATACCACTCACTCCCCAAAGTTCATAAAGAGGTTTTTCCTCCCCCTCTCAGACCTATTGTGTCTGGGATAGGGTCATTTAGTGAGAAACTAGGGGAGTGGGTGGATTTTTATCTTCAACCCCTAGTGCCATTAACACCAAGTCACCTTAAATATTCCAAAAGTAGGATACAGATTATGGAAAAATTTCACTGGCAATCTGACTATATGTGGCTATCTTGCGATGTGGTGGGGTTATATCCCTCTATCCCCCATCACGTCGCGATACCATGTATCACATATTATTTGTCCAGATACAGTAATTACGAGGATTCCATCCAGAAGTTTATTGTCTCTTCAATTCAGTTTCTTTTGGGTCACAATTATTTTTCGTTTGATGAGAGATACTTCCTCCAGACACAAGGCATAAGCATGGGCGCTAAGTTTTCACCTTCCCTAGCTAACCTGGTTATGTCCGTGTGGGAGGAAAATTATATTTTTAACATTGATAACCCGTACAAGGATAATATTGTTTGGCTGGGTAGATTTATTGATGATCTGATATTTGTCTGGAGGGGTAGTCTCTCGTCTGCGAAAAGTTTTGGTTTTTTTTCTTATTTGGATTTGAATGATTTTAATCTAAAATTTACGAGTAGTAGTCATGAGGTATGAACAAACTTTTTGGACCTAAAATTGACCGCAGATTTGGATAGCAACAAGGTTTTGATATCTCCCTATAAAAAACCTACTGCATGCAATAGTATTTTAATGGCTTCCTCTAGTCATCCCAAACATGTCATTCAGAATATCCCTGTGGGGGAGCTTATTAGACTAAAAAGGAATACCACATCTAGTGACAGATTGGAGGAAGAAATTGAAATAACTTGTAACAATTTAAAAAAAAGGGGGTATCCCAATTGGTCTTTGGAGAGAGTCAAGAAAAAAATAGCAGGCATTGATAGGATTAAGCTGTTGGATTCTACTAAGAAAAAAAGACAGTTTGACTCCAAAAAATCTGGGGTAGTTTTCAGCACCAACTATAGTCCTCAGTTTAATTCTATTGTCAAAATTATCAGAAAATATCTTCCGTTATTATCTCAGAATGATATTTTGAAAAACATTGTGGAAAATAATGATATTTCCTTTGTGGCAAAAAGAGCCCCAACCTTAGCTACAATATTATCACCTAGCATGTTCAAAGATCCAGACAAAATCTCCCCTAGCAACTGGTTAAAAACAATAGGATTTTTTAAATGCGGTGCTAATATTTGTAAGTGCTGCGGTTTTGCTAATAAGTCTAAAATATTGACATCTATTTCCAATGAAAAACAGTTTAATGTTCGTTCTTTTATAAACTGTAATACGGAGAATGTAGTTTATCTAATTAATTGCAATATATGCCGCATGCAATATGTAGGCTGCACGATGAACCCCCTTAAAACCAGAATCCGCAAACATCTTTCAGATGCTAGCAATTTGCCAATGGTTGGTGCATCAGTAGTATCCCGACATTTTTCAAAAAAACACAATGGGGATTTACGCGGTTTTTCTTTTATGGGCATAGAGCATGTAAAAAAAACATTGAGAGGGGGAGATTTTCATAAAAAAGTGCTTGCCAGAGAGAGTAGGTGGATATTTGAGCTGGGGACCCGCATGCCACAGGGCTTTAATAATCGTATGGATATCATTATGCACTATTGATACATTGTTGCATTATATGTTGCTGGCTATTACTACTGTGTTAGGCTTTTTGCATCACTTTAAAAATAGTTTTATGGTCAGGTTATTGGATTATCTGATTGTATTTTTCTCCTAAATGTTGAATCCTTTCCTTATAACTCTTATGCATGCTGTATATTGATCAATATGAGGATAGCTTACATGTTTGATTTGGTTTTCTAGCTTATGTTTTTAAATCTCGCACACATGTTTGTAATTACCCTGATGGGAGTGAGATGTATATAAGGTTCTATGTTTGGAAAGCAGATCAGATTCTGGACCGTGAAGAAGGCGGATTTTACCGCTGAAACACGTAGTCCTATCTGCGCTATTTTCCTGCGATAATGCTGTTCTGAATTGCTTGGACCATTATATTTTAATGAATTTATGAATAAAAAGAAAGAAATTTTTTTTTAACAGAATCCTGGATTGCTCACGTTATTGCTGGATTTTGCCTTGTTGTTGTTCACATTTGTATGGATGGACTCCTACGTCCTGATCCGGGCACAACGGAGTTAACCAGGTGAGCTGAGGATCCAGGTGATTCACTGGAGTGAGCTGGTCTACATTGTTGGACTCATATCTATATATATATATATATATATATATATATATATGTACATATATATATATATATATATATATATATATATATAGATATGAGTCCAACAATGTAGACCAGCTCACTCCAGTGAATCACCTGGATCCTCAGCTCACCTGGTTAACTCCGTTGTGCCCGGATCAGGACGTAGGACTACCCGATACGTTAGAATCGGGCCACCTTCTAGTATATATATATATATATATGTATCTATATATATATATATATATATATATATATATAGATACATATATATATATATATATATATATATATATGTATATATATATATATATATATATATATATATATATATATGTACATATATATATATATATATATACATATATATATATATATATATATATATATATATATTTTTATATATATATATATATATATATATATATATATATATATACATATATATATATATATATACTAGAAGGTGGCCCGATTCTAACGTATCGGGTAGTCTAGAATTTGTATGTAGGTTAGCAGATTGAATAATAATATAATCATCAAGTCTTGAATAATGATGATTCATTTCTTGCTCGTTTGTCTCCCGCTGTGCAGCACGCATCGGCGTGTTTGACAGTGGGAGACCATCGATCTTAATGGGCAGGGAGGCGGCGTACACTGGTAACCATGTTACACAATCGGGTAAGTATGCAAAGCGCTTTGCTTAGTTAGCCGATGTGTACCATGGTTACCAGCGTATGCCAGCTCAAGCACACATGTGCCAAGAGCCGGGGGTAAGGTGGAAACAATGGTACACATTGGGTAACTAACGAAAGCACTTTCCATAGTTACAGGATTGTGTACCATTTGTTACCAGCGTACGTCGGTAAGCTGATAACTATGGTACACATTGGGTAACTATGCAAAGCGACAGTGCTGATTTATTTTTTGCTTGTTGGTCTCCTGCTGTGCAGCACGCATCGGCGTGTTTGACAGTGGGAGACCAACGATATGAATGGGCAGCGAGCCGGGGTAAGCTAGTAACCATGGTACACATCGGGTAACTATGCAAAGCGGTTTCCATAGTTACCCAATGTGTACCATGGTTACCAGCCTACGCCGGCTCCGGCACACATGTGCCGAGAGTCGGGGGAAGCTGGTAACCATGTTACACATTGGGTAACTAAGCAAAGTGGTTTCTATAGTTACCCGATGTGTACCATGGTTACCAGCCTACGCCGGTTCCGGCACACGTGTGCCAGGAGCCGGGGTAAGCTAGTGGTTTCACACATCCAGCTTTTCTCCCTTTGTCGGATCCGGCGCGCTGCCATAGGCTGGTTTCAGACGTCCGTGTTTTAGGTACGTGTGACATGCGTTTTGTAACACGGATGTCACACGTACCCATGTTTTTCTCTGATGTGCCTCACACATCCGTGTTTGCACACGGACCATGTGACTTTTCATGACCCTACACGCACACACGCAGGCATCTCCGGCAGCACGGATGTCACATGGATAGCACACTGATGTGATCCGTGCGACATCAGTGTAAAACATACCGGAGAAAATATGGGTCTTTTTAATGAAAATATTTTCTATATTTACCTCTCTCCAGAGATGCTCTCTCCGGCTCTGCTGCCTTTCGCTCCTTATCGCCGCTCATTATAATCACTGAATATTCAGTGCCCTGAGGAGCTGGAAGCAGGAACAGCGCTGGGGACTTCAGAGCCGGGGACCGCATCGCTGGGTGAGTGTACAGCAGAGTGTGTGTGTGTGTGTACATGCATGTGCGGTATGTGTGTATGCGCTCGGTGTATCCATGTGTGTCTGCTGTGTGTCTGCTGTGTGTGTATATACATGCATGTGTGCTATGTGTGACACGGGACGTCTGAAGGCAGCCGTACACTATGTACAGGACAGTGGCTGCGCCGCAACTTCCTGGTCACATGACAACATGTGATCGGAGCTTGTCGCACGGCAACTGTAGTGTACACAGTGCACGGGAGCGCGCCGACAAAGTGGAGAAAAGGTAAGTATTAGTCCCTGTGCGTACTGGAAAATGGAATTTTCTTAAGAAAATTCCGCAGGGTCTGAAAGATTACCGCACCTGTGGTAAAAAAACGCAGCAAACCGCACCCAAAAACCACATGCGGTTTGCGGCGGCTTTACCGCGGTATTGTTCACGGTATTGCCGCGGTTTTGCCACGTGCGGATTGGTACATGTGTTTTAATGCATTCAATGCAATAAAGCACATGGAAAAAAAAATCCTTCTGAGATAGAGGGATAGATAGATAGATAGAGAGATAGATAGCTAGATAGCTGATAGAGGACAGATTGACACGCATTTCTCCCAGGCGGTAGTGTGTTTATATTACCGGCCATGGGAAATGACCTGCAATTACCTCTACAGGCTCCCTGTGAGGCTGCATTCATTCAGCGCTGTTGTCAGTCGCAGCTGGATGCAGGCATCGGAGGACGTGGATTACGTCGGAGCTGTGTGTTTTGGGGGGCTTAATAAACGGGTGAAAGAGGAGCTTTTTGTTTTATTTAAAATAAAGGATTTTTCGGTGTTTGTGTTTATTCACTTTAATTACGGGTTTTAATCATGAAAGCTGTCTCATAGGCGCTGCCATGATTAAAAGCCGGGACTTAAATGGCGGCGATGCGCTGTCATTTAACTCCTTATTACCTGGACTGCCACCACATCACGGCATCTGGAAGAGTCGGGGACACTCCGAGGCGCCGCATAATGGATGCAACAGTCCCGGAGCAGCTGCGGGCTGATATTCTCGGCTGTGGGAGGGGGGGTACATTAACGCTGTCCCTCACTCTCCCCAGCCTGAGAATACCGGTCCGCCACTGTGTGTTTACCGTGGCTGGACGGTAACAATACAGTGGAGCCCACGTGTTTTTTTTCCTATATGTCCGTTTGATTTCTGTGTGTATTCTATATGTCTGTGTCTGTGTGTGAGTGTGATGTGTGTGTATTATGTGTCTGTGTGTGATGTGATGTGTGTGTATTCTATATGTCTCTGTGTGTGATCTGTGTGTGATTACTCTCTGCTCTGCTTCCTCTTCCTGTCATAATGACATCACTTCCCTGCAAACCGCAGGGCAGCGATGAACATTACCGCAGGTAAACCACGAAATACCGCAGGGAATAACGCAGGAAAACGCAATGAACCACACAGAATTTGCTGCCTGCGTTATTCCCTGCGGATTTCACGATTACATTGCAGTCAATGGAGTGAAATCCCGCAGCTACCTGCGAAAAAGAAGTGACATGCAATTGTTTTCGCTGTGGGAATCCCGCAGCAAAACATGCAGCTGTCACAATCCGCATAGTGCGCACAGCATTTTTTTTTCCAAAGGTTTTGCTTTTAATAAAAACATATTCTATATTTACCTCTCTCCAGCGATGCTGTCTCCGGCTCTGCTGCCTCCCGCTCCTTATCGCCGCTTATTATACTCACTGAATATTCAGTGCCCTGAGGAGCTGGAAGCAGGAACAGCTCTGGGGACTTCAGTGCCGGGGACCGCATCGCTGGGTGAGTGTACAGCAGAGTGTGTGTGTGTACATGTATGTGCGGTATGTGTGTATGCGCTCAGTGTATCCATGTGTGTCTGCTGTATGTGTATATACATGCATGTGTGCTATGTGTGACACGGACGTCTGAAAGCAGCCGTACACTGTGTACAGGACAGTGGTTGCACTGTAAGGGGTAGTCGGACCCCTGGTAGTGAAGGAGCGGTTTTTCCCCCCTGAAGACGCCACAGTAGTATGGTGGCAAATTGTAAATTTTGATGGTAAAATGTTACCTGTCAGAAACTGTTTCCCCACTAGGTGCCAGTGTAGAGCAGTGGTTCCCCTGGTAACAGTGGCAGGGAAGGAAGGGGCAGGGCAGCCTAGGTGGGGAAGGAAGGGTCTCGAATGCAGAGTCCAGTGTGCAGTGAGACGTGAGAGGCGAGCAAGCTCGGTCTGAGGTGACGGGGCAGAGTGTGGGAGTGAGACGAGGCAGTCAGCCTGAGTAAGTACTCTTGGCTAGAAAGCAGAGGAAACCCATGAGAAACGGTGGAAGAGTTGGGACTAGTCTGGAGCCGGTGGTATGTACTAGAGTGGAGTGCAGCTATCAGGGGGATAACAAGTGGCCCCTGCAGGCGAAGGTTAGTGCCCTGACAAAGAAGTGGAGAGGTGAGAACTTATGTCCCCTGCAGGCAAAGGAAAGTGCCCGTAGAGAAAAAGGAAACCGTTTTTGTAGAAAAGGACCTGTAACTTGTAACGTACTAAAGTAAACCTGCTGCAAACAAAAAGATGGAAGCTTTGTTTAATAAATCGGTGTTTGGTTTATCTGCTGCCTGCAATTGTCTCTTTTCTGAGCTCAGAAAGAACGCTGTCATGAATGGGCCCCATGCATCCACACTCTGCCCCAACAACACACCTGTTTTTCAAGTAACGGCCGGGCCGGGGTTCAGCCTGCGGCCCACAAGGCGAGGGGACCCGACTACACCCCCTGAGGCTCCCCCTGCCCCCGTTACATTTTGGCGTTGTCGGCAGGATCAAGCTCGCAGAAGAGAAACCCCGAGCAGAGACCAAGTGGTGCCTGATGTACTGAACACGCCACAAGATGGCGGCAAAATGGCGGCCGTCCTCATGGATGTAGTGAAGGCGCGAAAAGTGGGCGCCAAACGAAAAGCGCTGGGCTGGCCTGTAAGGAAGAAGCCCGGAGTGCACCGCCCAAAGAGGGGAGGTGCTTGCCCCGAGATACTGCAGAGGTCTAGAGACGTGGGCGGCGCCGCAAGAAAGAAGAGGCGTCGCAAACGCTGTGCCGACCTGGTGGGTGAGGCCGGGGGCGGAGTATGGGCAGCGGGAAAAGAAGAACTGCCTCAACCTTCCCCGGCGCGATTGCAACCCCGGCAGTGAAAGAAGAAGCAAACTCCAATACCTGGACCAAGCAGAATGGAGAACAGAGCTTGGCGCGCTCAGCATAAGCAAGCGCTCGCTGAAGCCTGTGGGCTGAAGAGTACCCCGACGGTCGCGCCAAAAGCGGCCGCCGAACCTACGGCTGGAGACAAGCCAAGAGAAGCATCGGCATTACTGGTGATACATCAGAGTATGGTGTCGCACCCGGTAGTTGTTGTCGGCAGCCCACTGCGGTCCCGTCCAGCTACCCCCTCACCCCCGCAGGAGGCTGAAGGGCCTGAACCGGAGAAGGAAGTACCGGAGCCACCGGGTTATGAGCCGTTTCGTAGGCTACCCCGCTTACCTGGACAGTCCCTCTCCAACCATGTGAGGGCCCAGCGGGCCGAATGGCTGCGTGCATACCACCCAGCGTGAAGAGGTGGTTATCCGGAAGAGACGTCTGTTTGTTGTTGGGAGCCGGTGCTGTTAGGAGCCAGCGAATGTTACAGCTCAAGCAACGTTAAAAGTACTGAACCCGGGGGGAGCTTAATGCAGAACTGTGCGTGGACTCCTTCCGTGACTGTTAAGAAGGAATCTTGTTGTCCTGTTGTTTTCTGCCCACCCAAAGACCGGGAGCGCTTGGAAATAGCCTCCGGGCAGAAGGTCAGCTAAGACCGGGAGCGCCTGAGGAGGGCCTCCGGGCAGATGTGCGAATAAGACCGGGAGCTTCCCTGGAGGGACTCCAGGCACCAAACTTGTGTGCCAGTCTGTGTGTTTTAAGTATTGTGTTTTCCTACATGTGTTGTTTTGCAGGTACAAACCTCGCCAGGAGGCTGAGGTTAAAGAGGGGAGGAATGTAAGGGGTAATCGGACCCCTGGTAGTGAAGGAGCGGTTTTTCCCCCCTGAAGACGCCACAGTAGTATGGTGGCAAATTGTAAATGTTGATGGTAAAATGTTACCTGTCATAAACTGTTTCCCCACTAGGTGCCAGTGTAGAGCAGTGATTCCCCTGGTAACAGTGGCAGGGAAGGAAGGGGCAGGGCAGCCTAGGTGGGGAAGGAAGGGTTCTGAATGCAGAGTCCAGTGTGCAGTGAGATGTGAGAGGCGAGCAAGCTCGGTCTGAGGTGACGGGGCAGAGTGTGGGAGTGAGACGAGGCAGTCAGCCTGAGTAAGTACTCTTGGCTAGAAAGCAGAGGAAACCCATGAGAAACGGTGGAAGAGTTGGGACTAGTCCGGAGCCGGTGGTGTGTACTAGAGTGGAGTGCAGCTATCAGGGGGATAACAAGTGGCCCCTGCAGGCGAAGGTTAGGGCCCTGACAAAGAAGTGGAGAGGTGAGAACTTATCCAGAGCCGGTAGTGTGTGCTGGATCTGCCCTACAGTAAATCCGGGTTAGAGCGCAGCTACTAGGGGGTTAACGTATGTCCCCTGCAGGCAAAGGAAAGTGCCCGTAGAGAAAAAGGAAACCGTTTTTGTAGAAAAGGACCTGTAACTTGTAACGTACTAAAGTAAACCTGGTGCAAACAAAAAGATGGAAGCTTTGTTTAATAAATCGGTGTTTGGTTTATCTTCTACCTGCAATTGTCTCTTTTCTGAAAGTGAAGAAGGAGCTGGAGAGCTCAGAAAGAACGCTGTCATGAATGGGCCCCGTGCATCCACACTCTGCCCCAACAACACACCTGTTTTTCAAGTAACGGCCGGGCCGGGGTTCAGCCTGCGGCCCACAAGGCGAGGGGACCCGACTACACCCCCTGAGGCTCCCCCTGCCCCCGTTACAGCACCGCAACTTCCTGGTCACATGACAACATGTGATCGGAGCTTGTCGCGCGGCAACTGTTGTGTACACAGTGCACAGGAGCGTGCCGACAAAGTGGAGAAAAAGTAACCATTAAAAGCGACAGTGCCGACGTGTGCGGGACCTGGGGTAGGCTAGTTACATCAGGTAACTAAGGAAAGCGGTTTCTATAGTTACCCGATGTGTACTATAGTTACCAGCCTACGCCGGCTCCGGCACACGTGTGCCAGCAGGCGGGGTAAGCTAGTGGCTTTTCTCCACTTAGTCCTGCCGGTGTGGGCTTCCGGGGCTGCAGCAGTCACCTGGGAGTCGGGCGTCTCCGTGTGGGTTCGGGGAATGCGTGCGGGGGGCGGGGCCAGGGTGAGCATCCAATGAGTGAGGGGGCGGGGCCTGGCCGAGCGCCTAATACGTGCAGGGGGCCGGGGCAAGAGGCCAATCCGTGCGGCGGGCGGGGGCAGGCCGAGCCGAGTGGCCAATCCGTGCGTGGGGGGGCGGGGCCATGCCGAGCTCAGCGGCCAATCCGCTGGTTGTCACTGTAACGACACAATTTTGGAGCAAGACAGACAGACAGACAGGCAGAATAAGGCAATTATATATATATATATATATATATATATATATATGTATAAATATCTTATAAGTATTCAGATGTATTTTATATTACATATATATATATATATATATATATATATATATATATAGATATATATACTGTATATATATATATATATATATATATATATAGATATATTACAATATGTTCACCCTTATATAGCTCTTTCCATGGCATAATTGGTATGCTCTGGGTTTTATTTTCTAAACATCAGCCTTATAGTGAAGGTACATTACAGATGAACAATAAAATGGACAATTGCTTATTATTTCTCTGACAGCTGTCTATAAATATTTATTTACTAGAATGGCAAGAACCCTCTAATTTTCTACCAATTATTTATTGACAAGCATACCAAACAAGAGTCCAGTAATACAATCCAGATATACTTCAGTTCTGGTGCCAGTAGCACATGATATGTGTTTTACTTTTAATGTATCTATTATGTCAAAATCCTGTTACAACCTGGAGAAAATAGAGAAAGCAGAAAAAGTGTTGGCGTTCAAGAAACTTTTCTTGAACTAGTGATCTTTGAAATTCATGTGCAGATTGTTCTAATAAAAAAAAGTCAAAGGTGCTGTTCCAGAAAGCTGACGAAGCTGCTATCTCAGGTTTAAAACATTTTAAAATACAGCATTTTACAGAAAACTGATATATTTTTTAACAATCAATACTGTATAGAAAATTGCCCTAAAAGGGGTTGTCTGAAACAAAAGTTTAATTAATTCCTAAATGTCTATTAAATGTAATAATCTATTCAATTTTCTCATAAGCTTTGATTATAGCCTACCTACCTTGCCCTGTCTTCTGCTCTACACTATCTTTTTGCTTTTATTTTTACGTTTCATTTCACTGCAGCCAACTGCTTTCTTCATTGTGAAATGAAACATTACACTGGGGAACAAATTAAGAATAAGAATTTTGGTGCCTCAGGTATAAGGCATTGATTTAAGGTTTATTCAGTCATCTGAATCAGAATTTGTCATTCTTTTATTGTAACAGCTCGACTTTCTTAGGTAATGTACACTTGCCCCGACAGAAATTCATTTTTTTCCCGACAGGGGTATTACTTGTAGAATCAAGGATGGTCTGTAAGGTATATAACAAATACTTGAATACTTATTAATTACAAAGGATAAATAAGTATTAATGTATTAGTAAAATACAAAACTAACCATTTGTGATTCTATACTGAAGCAAAACACAATTGCTCTGGTCCTACAGAAAATATATCACATCCACCAGCAGCCAATGTGTGTGGAATCCACACCGTGGATCTAAAAATGCTGAATATTCACCTGGGACAGCAGAGTGGATACACTAAGTATCCTTATTTTATCTGTCTCTGGATAGTAAGACACAATATAAAAACTGAGTAAAAAAACCTGGATTCTGAGAAAACACATGGTATTAGAAACTAATATAAATGCAGAACCATTTGTTCACAGGAATAAGATCATTGTACCACCACTGCACATAAAATTAGGTGTGAAGCAGTTTATAAAGACTCTAAACAGAGAGGAAAGATACTTTGACAAGAGCTACAGACTATTTCAAGCGCTGACCGTGGAGAAGCAGATTTTTGATGGACCTTAAATCAGAGAACTCATGAAAGATCTGTATTTCAAAGATTAATTGATTGATGCTGAGGCAGATGCATGGTCTTCATTGACTATAGTTGTACAGATTTTTTTTGAGAACTATAAGGCGAAAAATTACGTTGAACTAGTAAAAAGAATGCTATCTACTTTACATAACCTTTGCTGTACAATGAGTATCAAGGTGCATTATCTGCACAGCCACATGGATCGTTTCCAAAAAACCTTGGTGACCTAAATAAAGACCAGAGTAAACGATTTCACCAAGTTTAAAGAGCTAAAGAAGAAATATACTGATTACATTGGGGTATCCACATGATTACTGTAGGTCTTTTCAAAGTGATTGCCCTGGTGCAAGTCATAGCAAGAAATCTATAAAGCTCCGCTTTTGCGAGATACCTTAATAACAGAACAGTGTATCAATGAAAACATTTTATGCATGATTAATTCCTATTCTGTGTGGTAAATGTTTAATAAATAAAATAAATCTACATGTATAAACTTGTTAATGTTTCATAGACATCAATCCTATTAGTCCTAGTGTTCAATTGGTCTTATGCATATTGTGACATTTTACTCACTTAATGTTGTGGGGATACTCACTTAGCATGATTTACCAAGGTATGCACAGGAACACTTTTACATTTAAATTCCAGTTGTTTTATGAAATCTAATATATAAAGCTGAATGTGTGTATGTATGTGTGTGTGTATGTATGTGTGTGTGTATGTGTGTGTGTGTCCCGGATTGGCATCTGCACCATTGCAGCTACAGCCACAAAATTTTGCACACACACTTCTGGACCCCAAGAGCGTCATAGGCTATGTTTTGAGGGGAAATTTTAACCCCGCGCTTTACAGTTATTCACCAAAAAACCTGTCTCCATTAAAGCAAATGGAGCTGGGAGCCACAGTGCAGCCAGAACTTCAGAAGAATGCGTAGCCACGCCCTTAAATGGAATGTTGGCGTGTCACAATGCAGCCAGGGAAAGAGACAGACACAGACAGGGAAAGAGGCAGAACCAGACAGGGTAAGAAACAGACACAAAGAGAAAGACACAGACAAAGAGACAGACTGACATGGAAAGAGACAGACAGGGAAAGAGAGGGAAAGAGAGAGATAGGTTAAGAGACAGACACAGACAGGTAAAGAGACAGACACAGACAAATAGACAGAAACAGACACAGGGAAACAGAGACAGGGAAAGAGAGGGCAAGAGACAGACAGGGTAAGAGACAAAGACAGGTAAAGAGACAGAAAAAGAGACAGACGCAGGGAAAGAGACAGAGGGAAAGAGGGAGACAGACAGGGAAAGAGAGGGAAAAAGACAGACAGGTAAAGAGACAGACAAAGAGACAGACACAGTGAAAGAGACAGATAGGGAAAGTGACAGAGATAGATAGACAGACAGGGAAAGAAATAGATAGACAGACAGGGAAAGAGATTGAGACAGACGGAGAAAGAGACAGAGACAGACAGGGAAAGAGACAGACAGACAAAGAGATAGAGAGAGACAGAGAGATATATACAGACAGCGAGACAGACATAATTACATTTAGGCTGTGTGTGCACGTTGCGTTTTTTACCGCGGAAACGCTGCGTTTAGAACCGCAGCGTTTCAGTGGCAAATTGCATGCGTTCAGCTTTCCCAGCAAAGTTTATGAGAAAGCCGAAAAATCAGTGCACATGCTGCGTTTCTAAATGCAGCGTTTTGGATGCCAAAAATCGGTGCAGAAAGAAATGCAGCAAAAAAGTGAGAATATTGTTGCTACAGCAACATTTTGGGGGAAGTAGCTGTGGATTCAAAATGCTTAATATACTCCTGAATAAAATCCTTGAGGGGTGCAGATTCCAAAATGGGGTCACTTGTGGGGGTTTTCTGACGTATAGGTACCCAAGGGGCCCTGCTAATGTGACATGGTGCGCGAAGTTTATTTCAACTTTTCCAAAATTCAAATGGTGCTCCTTCCATTCCAAGCCCTCCCATTTATCCAAACAGAATGTGGAGAAGGAAATTACATCACAGGTTTTTTTTTCCAAAGGTCTGTGTTCAACCAACTTTATTAACACTGACAAGTCTTAAAAACACGCACCTAAAAAAACGCATGAAAAATGCATGAAAAACGCATGCGTTTTTGATGCGTTTTTCTCAAAAAGCATTGTTTACAATTCTCCCCTCTGCCAGAGGGTGCGTTTTTTTCCGCGCTGAAAAAAAAGCAACGTGTGCACATAGCCTTATACCTATTTGTTTTGTGGTTTTTGTATGCAGAATACATTTTTGTTAATACATTCTATTTTGTTAACAGCAGTTATTAACCTGGGGAAGCCGGGTAATACAGCTAGTGCTTCATAAACTGGCAAAGAGTAACAAAAGAGGAGCTTTCCCAGCATAAAGTAAATCAAATATTATTCAAACTCATCCATGACTACAGGAATCCGCCTGTACAGGATTAGAGTTTGGCTCTCCTATTCAGAGTTAAGGCTACTTTACACACTGCGATATCGGTCCCGATATCGCTAGTGTGGGTACCCGCCCCCATCTGTTGCGCGACACGGGCATATCGCTGCCCGTGCCGCACAACATCGCCCACAGCCGTCACACATACTTACCTGTCCGGCGACGTCGCTGTGACCGGCGAACCGCCTCCTTTCTAAGGGGGCGGTCCGTGCGGCGTCACAGCGACGTCACTGAAACGTCACTGAACCGCCGCCCAATAGCAGCGGAGGGGCGGAGATGAGCGGGACGTAACATCCCGCCCACCTCCTTCCTTCCGCATAGCGGCCGGGAGGCAGGTAAGGGGAGCTTCCTCGTTCTTGCGGCGTCACACGCAGCGATGTGTGCTGCCGCAGGAACGAGGAACAACCTCGTTACTGCTGCAGTAACGAGATTTGAGAATGGACCCCCGTGTCGCCGATTAGCGATTTTGCACGTTTGTGCAACGATGCAAAATCGCTTATCGGTGTCACACGCAACGGCATCGCTAATGCGGCCGGATGTGCGTCACGAATTCTGTGACCCCAACGACTCCGCATTAGCGATGTCGTAGCGTGTAAAGCCCGCTTTACACTTTAGAGGACAGCTACCTCAAATGGCCCCTTCACACGTCCATGTCTCCGGTATGTGTTAGGTCAGTTCATATGTACCGGAGACACGGACACACGTACTCCAATGTTATTCAATGTGTGGAGTTACACGTGTGTTTTTCCATAAGGTGCGTGTGTCCGTGAGTGTGATACGTTTGTTTGTCAATAAAACACGGATGCATGTCCATTTTCTGCACGGAACACGCACCCAATAAAAGTCTATGAATCCGTGAGCAAACGTCCGTGACACGGATGCATCTCCGTATGGTCCGTGTACGTTTTGTGCTTTTTTGAAGCGATGTCGGTCAATCTTTTTTTTCTGTGTATGTTAGTCAATCTCCCTCAGTCCGTCGGTCGGTCTCTCTCTGTCTGTCGGTCGGTCTCTCTCTCTTGTCTGTCCCTCTCTCAGTCCATTGGTCAGTCTCCCCCCTCTCTCATACTCACCCTTCCCCGATCACTGCCGCGATGCTGCACAGTTGTTAAAAAAACTCCGGCGGCTTTTACTATTTTGAAAAAGCCAGCCGCTCATTATTCAATCTTGTATTCCCTGCTTTCCCCGCCCACCGGCGCCTATGATTGGTTGCAGTGAGACACGCCCCCATGGTGAGTGACAGCTGTCTCACTGCAACCAATCACAGCCGCCGGTGGGCGTGTCAATATCAAGCAGTAAAAAAAAAAATTATAATTAAAAAAAAATGATGTGCGGTCCCCCCAATTTTGATACGAGCCAGGGTAAAGCCAAACGGCTGAAGGCTGGTATTCTCAGGATGGGGAGCTCCATGTGATTGTGAACCCCCCAGCCTAACAATATCAGCTAGTAGCCGCCTGGAATTGCCGCATCCATTAGATTAGATTAGTCCCGGGACTGTACCCAGCTCATCCCGATTTGCCCATGTGCGTTGGCAATCGGGGTAATAAGGAGTAATGGCAGCAGCCCATAGCTGCCACTAAGTCCAAGATTAATCATGACAGGCGTCTCCCCGAGATACCTTCCATGATTAATCTGTAAGTTAAAGAAAATGAGCACACACAACGAAAAATCCTTTATTTGAAATAATAAACAAAAAAAACACCCTCGTTCACCACTTTAGTAAGCCCCGAAAACCCCTCCAGTTCTGGCGTAATCCACAGAGGTCCCGCGACGCTCTCAGCTCTGCTACATGAAGGTGACAGGAGCTGCAGTAGAACACCGCCGCTCCTGTCAGCTCCACTCAGCAACTGAGGTGAGTAGCGCGATCAGCGATGATGTCACTCAGGTTACTCGCGGCCCGCTGGATCCTCTAACTGTGACCGCAAGTCGCCCGAGTGACAGTGATGAAGTCACAGGTGAGTTGCGGTCTCGGGTGGAGGATCCAGCTAGCCGCGGGTAACCTGAGTGACAGCAGAGCTAGTCGCGCTGCTCACTTCAGTCACTCAGGGGATTAGCGGTCACCGGTGAGTCCTTCATGGGTGACCGCTAATCAGTACGCAACACAGACAGAACCGCGGGATGACAATGAAGTCGGGTGAAGTTCACCCGAGTTCATTCTCATCGCGTGACGCTGTCTGTTTGCTGTCAGACTCAGCAGGCATATAGCAATGTCATTTTGCATCACACACGGAACATTTCACATGGACAACACACGGACAACACATGGACATTACACTTACGTATCTCATGCACACACGGACATTCCACACGCACACATGGCTAGCATACACAATCACACGGATGTCACGCGTACCAGAAAAATGGACAAAATAAACCGAACATGGACCCGAAAAACGGCACATAAGACACGCACGTGTTTTTCACAGATGTGTGAAGGGGCCTAAAACAGAGAATCCTGGCCAGCATACACTCCTCTGCATGAGGTTCTCTCCTGGAAACATAGCAGCTTCCTCACACTGGCCATGTGTCAAGCAAACAATTATTTTGATACCTGGGACACATCAATAGGCAGAGATAGGGGGATAGCCAGACCACTGATCTCTACAGCTATCTGTAAAACTGGCCCTCTGAATGGCTTAATGAAACTCATGGCAATACAGGTACCAGAACGGACTTCCAGGTTTATGATCCATACCAGCTGCCATGAAGTAGCTAATCACCATTTTATAAATTCCCCCCTCTGCCTAAAGCCATGAGCCCGGGCATTATTCACTACCAGACCAGAGAGTCTACTTTGTCGATTTTTGGCTCCAGTGCTTGAGACACAGTCTGGCATTGTCATTAAATTCTTTCTGGTAAGCAATGCGCTCTCTGACTCATCACAACTGTCATCACAACTATTGGGTTGACACCTTTATCAGACCACCGCGATCATGACCGTCTCATAGTGTTCCCTTCCAGTTAAATCTAGTGTTGGGTCTGACTTTAGGTTATCAAAAATGCTGTCTATGTCCTTCAGCAATGAGCTGACAGAAGATTTGCCATTTTTAGATCCTGCGTATCCTCTTCTTGCAGATCTACAATGGCCTTTTCTTTCCAAGATGTCTTCAGCTGTCTCTGTTGGTGAACTTTCCTATCACCATCCCCAGGTAGAGACCAATCATTTAATTCATGCTTTTTTCGATTTTAGATTCAGAGGGCTTGGTCTCCCCATAGTCCATACCATAGCTCAATGTATAATGGGGTCTTCTATAACCTTATTTCCTTTCTTCATAGAGCCTGTTTCTCCAAATGGATGAGGAAATACCTTAATCAGATACATCACATTTCTTTTTCTCTGGTTCATCACCTGAACACAATCGCCACCTCATACCAATTTGCACAAGTTGTTCCTTCATCTTACGACCTTCCAGACTTGACTGTTTAATTTCTTCTAGGTGTGCAAGGCAATATTCCAGAAGAACCTGTACATTTTCAACACTATCCTTTGTCCCCACAACAAAAAATGGAACCAAACCTACTTCACAAAGTATCTTGGCTTCATTACGATCATCAACTCTCACTCTCGCCACCCCAGACTTATCCACAATTTCTTGGATGCCTTTTCCTTTTCTTCCAATAACTTTCTGCACTAGATATTTGGGCATCTGTATGTTCTACGAACTCTAATACATTCCAAGCTCTTTTCACTGCTTCTATATTCTCTCCCAGATTTACCATATTGATGGTGAACTTAGTGCAAACACCCAATCGACATAGCACAGGGCAGCCTAGAACTCCTGGACTCAACCTTAAGAGGCGCTATCTCACCTTTGTTACACATCAACATACCACACGGGGTTCCGCTATTGTGGGGCCTCCATAGGGCCATTAGGGCTCTTATCTAAAGGGGGCTTTACACGCTGCGACATCGCTAGCGATGTCACTAGCGTTCACACCCGCCCCCGTTGTTTATGCGTCACGGTCAAATCGCTGCCCGTGGCGGACAAAATCGCTAGTACCCGTCACACATACTTACCTTCCTAACGACGTCGCTGTGGCCGGCGAACGGCCTCTTTTCTAAGGGCGGTTCTTGCGGCATCACAGCAACATCACACAGCAGGTGTCCAATAGAAGCGGAGGGATGGAGAGCAGCCGCATGAAAGTCATGCCCACCTCGTTGCTGGAGGACGCAGGTACGGTGTTGTTCATCGTTCCTGTGGTGTCACACGTAGCGATGTGTGCTGCCTCAGGAACAACGAACAACTTGCGTCCAAAGTCAGCAATGTTATTTGGGAAATGGACGACGTGTCAATAATCAATGATTTGGTGAGTATTTTGCATCGTTAGCGGTCGCTCGTATGTGTCACCCACAACAACGTCGAGGCCGGATGTGCATCACAAATTCCGTGACCCCAATGACATCTCATTAGCGATGTCATTGTTGTAAAGCGTGTAATACATGCAGCTGACCGTTCCTGTCAGGAGATTGTGCACCGTGATGCAATGCGACACTTGCACAGTGACAATAAAAGTTCAGTTAACAGGACTTTTGATGACGTCATAGTCATGTGACCAGTCTGTAAGCCCATGTCTGTACAAAATTTACACCAGACTGGTCACATTGCTATGATGTCATGCAAGATCCTTTAGGCAGTGGTGCTTAGCTGGGGGGTACAGCAATTATTGGTTGCGGAAGCAGAAGTGGCCTGGAGACAGAGTCTGCAGGACACATTGCGGGACCTGTAAGTATGATCATATTGCTTTTTTAATAATCTGCTTATTTTTTTACAGCCCCTGGACCTGATCTGGACCCGATCTGTAACAGGAGCTTCCCAGGAAAGCTCGTGATCGGGATCATGTATACGATCACTATGTGATCGGTATGATCCCCGATCTTTACAGTTCGGGATCATCCATCATTACAGAGGATCACCGCAGTCCAGCACCTGACATGTGTTTTAGCTACAAACAGACCTTCATCAGGGATGGTCCCCCTCCATGGAGTAGCAGTATGTGAGTGGTTGCTCCATCATTGTTTTGTACATGTCTGCATCTTTATTAAGGGGTTTTGCTGCCTCCTGTGAGTGCATTTTTTCTGTGGCCTGGGCAGGTAAACATTTTTGCCTTTTTTTGCTGTGAATTTTTCTGATTTTTGTGGGATAATTCCTCTTTTTGTGGTTTAGCTTTTAAATTTAATATGGAGAGTCACAAGCATGAGGACCATTGACGTTGGGTTGGGAACATCTTTATTTTGGCCAAAATATCAATTAATACCTCATACATATTTATAATATATATATATATATATATATTTTTGCACTTATCATATCTTTGTACAGAATGCAGCCAGGCCCATTAATGTAGGCCTTGTAAAATAGGGTCTCCATTCCTGTGTTGTGCACTTATATAGTGCTATGCAGCCCGCCTAGTCTAATAGTATGGGTGTCATCAATGGGCTGCAAGCCAGACACTCTGCACCTACATGTGTGAACAGCTCTCTATAAAAGACATTTGTGTGCAATTTTAATACTAAGCAATCACCTACTCCATGGAGTGGCAGTGTGTGAGTAGTTGCTCATCAGTGTTTGGCCTCCATCTTTATTAAGGGGTTTTGCTGCATCCTGTGAGTGCATTTCTTTATGTGACCTGGGCAGGTAAAAATTGTTGGCCTTTTTTGTTGTAAATTTTTCTGAATTTTTTGTGGATATTTCTTCTTTTTGTGGTTTAGCTTTCAGTTTACACTCTGTAGAAAAGAAGCAAAGTGGGCATGTCATTTCCACAAATCCCAGCAACGCAAGAAAAATATGCTGAGTCCAAAATGCTGGTTAGGCTGGGGCCACACGGGGGACTACTGCGCTCCTCGCATGACATGGCTCATACTGGCAGCACAGTGGGAGCCGAGTGTCATGTGAGTGTCACTGGACTGAGGTCCGATCTTGCGATCGTACCACAGCTGCGGGGGGCAGGCCGGCACTGATGAGGGGCGGTACGGCACTGAGGGGTGGCTAGCTGGCACTGCAGAGGGGAGGGAGGGATTTATCTCCCTCTCTCCTCAATTGCCAGCTAATGCTATTCTCGCTCTGCACTCGCAGTACACCGGTGTACTGCGAGTGCAGTGCGATTTTTCTCTCTCCCAATAGACTTTAATGGTGCAAAAGAAACAAGGATCACACTGCACCTGCAGCATGCTGCGACTGTTTTCTCAGACCGTTTAGGGCTGAGAAAATAATCGCTCATTTGTGCTGGCACTTAGGCTAATATTGGTCCGGGTGGAATGCGATGTTTTATCACATTCCACTCGCTCCCATTTTCATGTCATGTGGCTTAGGCCTAACACTGATCATGGGAGCGTAACCTTAGAAGATTCCAAAAGCCTGAATATGTGAACAGTAATTCCTCTTCTATTCCAACAAATAGGATAATTCTTTAAAATATTTTTTGAGTAGAGCCACTCAACAAATGCCATAAAATTTCTTAGTGAGGACATATTGCTTGTTATGAAAAAAATTTGAAACCTTCCATAAAAGTTTAAATCACTCCCCTTTTACCCTATTGACAATTAAACAATTAAAAAAGATACAGATATTTAGTATTGGCTTGTTCAGAAATGTCTGATCTATCAAAATATAAAATACGTTAATTTAACTGGTAAACAGAGTAAGGCTATGTTCACACGTACCTGCTGAAAATTCTGCAGCGATTTGACAGCACATGTGTGCTTCAAATCGCTGCAGAAACACTGCGTAATTGATGCAGTGTTTCAGCAGAATAAATGCCGAATTAATGCGCTTGGGATGCTGCCCCCACAATAGACAGAGTGGGAGCTGCATCCAAAGCGCACAAATTATTTGACATGCTGCATTTTTGAACGCACGGATTTGGGTCGAATTTTTGGCATCCAAAATGCTGCGTTCAAAAAAGCAATGTGCGCACGTATCATGCACAATCTACATAGATTGTGCAGAGGACGCAGGACGCATGCATTTACACTGCAGTGCAATACGCAGCGTAAGTGCATGCAATTACGTAACGTGTGCACCAGCCCATAAAAAAAAAAATTAAAAATGCCAGACTTCCATTTTTGGAAGACATAACATTGCACTAAAATGAAATAAGAGGCAATCAAGATATTATATCTACCCAAAAATAGTACCAGTACAAATGTCAGCTCTGGGTACAAAAAAGAAGCCATCACTTAGCCCTAGATCCCAAAAAAAACCCCTATTTTTTTCACCACTTAAATAAAAATCTAGTGCATTATATGGTAAAATTAATGATGTCATTCAAAAGTACAACTCATCCAACAAAAAAGGAGCCCTCATATGGTGGCTTGACAGAAAAATAAAAACGTTATAGCTCTTGGAAGATGGGGAGAAAAAAGTGAAAGCGCAGTGACGGGGTTACCATCAGCAAAAGTCTGTGAAATAATTATGAAACGATAGAAACACCTGTAAACATTACTTTTTAGCGCTATATCAGAAAAACTCACTGTATTTTAAACCATCTATATTGTAAAGTTTTGAATTTAATGTGGAATTTAATTTGTGATAAAATGTTGCCTTTTTATGTTTTTGATATTCACTAAATACCTAATAATCTGTGATGCAAAAACTATATTTACTGTTAAGTGCTATGAAATGATCAAAAGTCTGTGTTCTCTGTAGCATTAGTGCTGTATTATTTTGTATATTTTATCCTTACATTTTTTTTTTCTGATAATCCAATGCTTTTTCCGTTTTGCTCTCTTTGATATGATACTGCTCTTTGAGTCATAATGTGCTGTAATATTGCACATAATTCTACATGAATAACTTCTGACTCTATCCTAGTGTTCTTTTTTCAGTTGAATGTATGCCAAACTTGTCAGAAAATAGTTAAGGTCAGAACACAGCATATACCAGGGCAGCTTGGCTTTTATCGTGTATGATTTAAACACCATGCTCTCAAACAAAGATTATTTATCGAGATTTAATATGAATGTTTGGTTTCCAGCTGCAAGCAAGCGGCAAAGTGACAAAGTCAAAGTTTATAGAAAAAAGGTATGTTCTCTAGGTTTGATTTGGACACATTTTGCATATAAAGGTAACAAATCAAGTTTCAAATGTTATCCCCTATATGAAGACGTATTTAAAACCAAATTATGTATATACGTCTTCTAATTAGAACTTTGGGCAATTTTAGATAAACCCATTGTATACATTAGACTAAAATTAAACATCTGGCCAAGAATTTCTGCATCCAAATTTCAAGGTTGCCTTGAGCTACATTTTTTTTCCTAACTTTTCCACAACCACAGACAAATTAATTATTGTTTTCAATGATTTTTCAAAATGGCAGTAATACATGTTTTTGCCATGAACTTTTTATTTTGTGGCAAAACAACTTGTTATTATAAAACCTCTACAAACAAAAATTGGCACCCCAAAAGTGAAAATGCAATGTAAGGCTATGTTCGCACGTTGCGTTTTTTTCCGCGTTTCTGCAGCGTTTTTAGCAGCAGCGTTTTTGCGCTAAAACGCATGCGTTTTTGATTGCCAGCAAAGTCTATGGAAAAAGCAGAAATCCTGTCTGCACTTTGCTTTTTTTTCTACAGCGTTTAATTTGCATATTTGTGGTCAAAAACCATGCTGAAAAAGAAGCAGCATGTCAGTTGTTTTTGCCATTTCTGCAGCGTTTCCTTAACATTGGAGTCAATGAGAAATGGCAAAACGCAACCAAAATCAACTTTCCTGCATTAATTCATGCTTTTTACCTGCTTTTCCATTGCGTTTTTGGCTTCAAAAACGCATGCTTTTCTGGCATAAAATTAAAGGGTTATAATGTTCCTTTACACACAAACAAAAACCGAAAATTTAAATGATAAAAAATATTAAACTTTACCTATTTTTCTGTTAAAATATGCATAACCGCTATTATTTCATTAAAATTGATAATGTTCCATATATTTTTATTAAAAGTTAATTTTATCCTTTTTTTCTCTTTTTTCATTCTTTTTGACTATTCCAACTTTATTTCTCAGTGTCTTGATCTACAAAACGCATCTGCAGAAACGCAGGTTAAAACGCAGGTAAAAAGCGCTGAAAACGCACTAAAAACGCGGTAAATACACATGCGTTTTTAGCGCTAAAAAATGGACAAAAGCCATTTGGTCAAAAACCAAGGGAAATAAAACGTGCAGAATAAACTGCAGGTACTCCGACGCAACGTGCGCACATAGCCTAAAAGTCAAGTAATCTTACTGTAATCAGAACTCACTACTGAGTTCCATAATTTTTAGACCACAAATGGAAGCAGTATCATCATCATCTTCAGAATAACTATTCATTGTAATCTTTGTGGATTCTATTTCTATTTGAACCCATTCATCCCTTGGCAATTTTTTATTTTCGTTTTTACCGCCCCTTCTTCTAAGAACCATAACTTTTTTATTTTTCCATCAGTAATTCCACATGAGGGCTTTTTTTGTGGGATGAATTGTACTTTTGAATGAAACCATTAGTTTTACCTTATAGTGTACTAGAAAATGAGAAAAAAAAATCCAAGTGTGGTGAAAGTGCAAAAAAGGGCAATTGCACAATTGTTTTTGAGGTATGTAATGTAACACGTTCACTATATGGTAAAAGTGACATGTCAGTAGGATGCCTCACATCAGTACATGTTTGTTGATACCTAACATGTATAGGTTCACTTTTATCTAAGGGGTGAAAAAAATTCAGAAATTTGTCTAAAATACAAATAACACTTTTGGCGCCATATTCCGAGACCGGTAGCGTTCACTTTTTTGGGAATCTAGGGCTTAGTGATGGTTTATTTTTTATGTCTTGAGCTGACATTTTTAGTCATACTATTTTTCAAACTTCTCCCCTCTGTCAATTTATCTAGGGGTGCAGTGAGCATATTAACACTACAAGTGTGTCACAAAATGTTATAGTATTTGGTTGTAAAGAAATAATAATTACATTTTTACAGTAAAAGGTTCTTTTATTCCCAAATTTCCAGTTTTGTCAAAGTGAATAGGTAAAAAAGGGCCCCATAATTTGTTACACAATTTCTACTGAACTTGGCAATGCCTCACATATGACTGTACATTACTGTTTTGCAAAGTGGCAGGGCTCAAGAGGGAAGGAGTGCCTTTTGACTTTTGGAGTACATTTTTTTCTACAATAATTTGTGAACTTCATTTGCAGAGCCCAACATTTTGGAAATTACACCCCTCTAATAGTTCACCTACAGGTGTAGTGATGATTTAGTCTCTGAAAAAAAAACATGAAGTCAAATGCAATGAATGTTGTGCACCGCCCCTTGCTCGGCAGCCGAGCCGCTCGGATCCGGACCTTCAGTGGGTGGCTCGAGGGTCTTCGGACCTGGGGGTCCTTTGGTCACGTCAATCAAAAAGGGGATTGCGGTTTGGGGACGTAGGTGTACGGCCATGGCCGTGTTAAGTTTGTGATGCCACCCACGGGATGTGGTGAAGGTGGACACCACCGCTGCAGTTACGGGGCACCCGGGGGAGATGTTGTGCAGCAAGTTGTTAACCCCTCCGTGGGCAGGGATGGTGGCCCCGAGACCAGTTGGGGGAGTTTGGCAGTGCAGGGAGATGGGCGGCCGGATGGCACTGATGTACTCACTATTAGTAAATATATGAGTCTCAGGTAAACCACGGTGATGGTGGTCGGTGCCTGCAGCCAGCTGCAGTCTCGTCCCCCACCCGGTTGGTGGTCTCTGTCTTTCTCCTGCACCTGTTTGTGATGGTAAACTACCTGCGCTTGTAACTTCAGGAGTCCGCTCCCGGCTTTTGGTTGCTTGAGGAGCCCTTTGCCCGCAGACACTGGCCCATGGGATCTCTGAGCCATGGCGGTGGCTTTCTATCCCCCTCGTTAAGCTGTTGCCTTCAGTCGGGACTTTGGGTGGGACAGGACCTCTAGTCCTGGCTGCAATCAGTGAATTAGCTAGCCCCCAGTAGCTTCTGGACCTAGCTTCAGCGTCTGAGTATCCCCTTTGTGCTCCAGTTTCCGAGTTGGTTCCCCGAGTCGGTACCGGCGGGCCACTACCCTGTCCCGGTCCACCACGGTTCCACCTAGCCGTCTTCCCGGCTCCTGCAGACGGAGGCCGCCATCTGCCTCCTAGCCAGCAGTACCAGGGCTCCTACCCTGGCACCGGTTCAGTTTGGGTCCTTCCTCTACTGGAGCTGCACACAGCTCCAGCCCACATACCTCTCCACTCGACCTCTAGACTTGAATTCTAGAACAGAAATAAACTTTCCCACCCCAGGCTGTCTGAGACTCCTCGGTGGGCATCTTCCAACCACCTGGTTCCGCCCCCTGGTGTGTCCATCAAGCACTGAGGGAGGTGACTAGGGTTTTATGTGTTTGACTGCTGTCACCTGTTAGGGAACGGTGTAGTGCGGGGTCCTATCTGTGACTACCTGGCCCATCCAGGGAGTCACACTCCCCCTTGGTTAACCACAGACCATCCGTGGGCTGTCCGACCACCACCGGTTTATTTTTGCTTTAACTGAAAAAAGATAAGAACATATGTACAATTATAATAACTTTGATACAATCAAGTATATTTGTGGATTTCTTCCCTTACGGGAAGCAGGTTACTTTAACGTTGCAATATAAAACACTTTAATTAACCGGGAACGGGACGGGAACGGGTCCTTTCCATTTTTCCCACCCAAGCAAACCTAGCCCTGATGCTGCCTCTAAAAACCAGGTCAGCAACCCTTTTCCCCAGTCCAGGAAACGGGTTCGGATCCGGGTGTTGCCCACACGGGCAGAATAATAAATTCCTTACCCGGCAATCCCTCTCAGATGCCCCACATCCAGGGGACCCCTGACCCGGAGGGTAGTCACCGGTCTGCATGGTGATGGGACCTCGGCCTACAATTTCCCGCAGGCCCTTCCTCCAACCAGCCTTTCCAGAGACTGCAGGACAATGAAAAGGGTGGTCAGAGACTATTTACAAGGCCCAATAATTTTTGGGGTGGCCTGCAAGATCTCAGCCATGTCTTTTTGTATAAATGGGGTTAAAACAATAGGAAGTCAACAGGGTCCCAACGGGGACAGGCAGGATCTAGCTGATGGCTATACTACTGCATGGGGTCGTGCCGATCCCTCAGTTGTCAGGAGTCGGGCTTTCCGAACCAAGTGCCAGCAGACACTGGCCCGTGGGATCTCTGAGCCATCGCAGTGGCTTTCTATCATTGGGCTGTTGCCTTCAGTCGGGACTTTGGGTGTGACAGGACCTCTAGTCCTGGCTGCAATCAGTGAATTAGCTAGCCCCCAGTAGCTTCTGGACCTAGCTTCAGGGTCTGAGTACCCCCATTTGTGCTCCGGTTTCCGAGTCGGCGGGCCACTACCCTGTCCCGGGCCACCATGGTTCCACTGAGCCGTCTTCCCGACTCTTGCAGACAGAGACCGCCATCTGCCTCCTAGCCAGCAGTACCAGGGTTCCTACCCTGGCACCGGTTCAGTTTGGGTTCTCCCTCTGCTGGAGCTGCACACAGCTCCAGCCCACACACCTCTCCACTCGACATCTAGACTTGAACTCTAGAACAGAACTAAACTTTCCCGCCCGAGGCTGACACCTCGGTGGGCATCTTCCAACCGCCTGGTTCCGCCCTCTGGTGTGTCCATCAAACACTGAGGGAGGTGACTAGGGTTTTATGTGTTTGGCTGCTGTCACCTGTTAGGGAATGGTGTAGTGCGGGGCTCTATTTGTGACTACCTGGCCCGGCCAGGGCGTCACAGTTGCACAACTAAAAATTGGAAATAAACCATTGTAGTGCCCGTACATTGTACCCAGCTCATGCTTCTAGAGACACACACCTCTTAAATTATGAGGGCTTTTCTCATTACAACAATGCCAAACATGTGGACGTTATGTGTGGTTTAAACACATTGTGGTGCTCAGAAGGGAGGGTGGCATTTAGATTTGGAGTGCAGATTTTATTTCAAGTGAAGGTTTGATTTCTTTTGGGGGGCAGCCATAGCACTTTTCCCGAGAATTTGTGTTAGGCCTCTTTCACACGTTCGTGTCTCTGGTACGTGTTTGGTTAGTTTCCTCATGTACCGGAGACACGGGCACATGTAGACCCATTAAAATCAATGGGTCTGCGCTCACATGCATGTTCTGCCATGGACCGTGTGTACGTGTGGAGCATATGTGTGTCCGTGTGCTCCACACGTCAACATGTCCGTTTTTCTCCGGCATCACGGGTGTCACACGGAACACAAACGGACCACACGGAGGTGATCCGTGTGACATGCGCCGTAGAACACACACGTGTATGAGAATGAAAAAACTTTACTCACCTTCTCCAGCCCTCCTGTCTCTGCCGTTGCTGTCACTTGTTGCCGACCGCCGCTCATTATGCTCATTGCATATTCGGCAGGAATGGAGACCGAAGATGAGCTTCACGGACAGCGACCCCAGGGACAGGTGAGTAGAAAGTTCCCGTTCTCCAAGTGTTATCACGGATAACACACGGAGAACACACGTGTGCCATAAACACGGCTCACGCAGGGCAATACGCACCTTTGATACATCCGTGAAAAATGTGCATGATTTTCACGAACGTGTGAAAGAGGCCTTACCAGTAATGTTGAAGTCCCCTATATTTCCATTACCACATGACCAACCTTAGTTGGGACTTGTTTCTTTGTGAGTTCAATGCTATTTTGTTGCAATTTGGGTTACAGAACATTTTGGATCAGTTGACATTTATCCTGTGCTCTATGCTGAGAGAGAACTTAAATTATTATTTCCATCTACATCTCCAAAGTAAGCGATGCAGGTGAAGCCCCTGACATACTCATTCACTAACAGAGTTATGTAAGGGCTTGTTTTTTAGTGAATTCGTTGGAGATTTTATTGGTACCATTTTGGGCCACATAATATTTTCTATTCCACTTTTGTATAGCAGAATCAAGAGGAAGCAGCAATTCAGCAATTGTCTTTTTGTTTTGTTTTTTTGCACTGTTCACCATGTCATAAAAATGATAATATAAATGTATTCTTCAGGTCAGTACAATTACAGTGATACCACATATTTATAGTTTTTTTTAATGTTTTGCTGCAATCATACCATAAAAACAATTTTATAGAGAAAAATCATTTTTGCATTTCTGTATTCTGATAACTATCCCTTTTTTGCCAATGAAGCTGTATGGCAGCTTGTTTTTTGTGGGACAAGATGAAATTTGCAGTGACACCATTTTTATTTTACATGTGCCTTTTTGTTCACATTTTATTCTACTTTTTAAGCAGTATGATGAAAATACATAGTTTTTGCTACTTTTTTAATGGTGTTCACTGAAGGGGTTAACTATGCAGACAATCTTATAGATAGGATTGTTCCGGTTGTGGTAATACCAAATCTGTGAACTTTTTTTCATAAGTATGCACATTTATTGGTATATGTATTTTTTGTTTTTTTATATTTTTACAATTTTATTTAACTTTTTTTACTTTTTCTCTTAGTCCCTGTATGGGACATTACGTTTTTTTGTTCTGTTTGCTGATATATTGTATTGCAATGCACTAGCATTGCAATACAATATATATGTCACTGCTGCACTGAAAAACATTTAAGGACATTTCCCTAGTATGGTTTAAAAGGCTTCCCAGAACCAGTTGATCCGGAGGTCTTCATGACTACCATAATTGGCATCTCGCAATGATGTCGCAGTGGCACTGATTGGATGGGAGAGAGGGCGCATTTCCTTTCCCAGCACCTAAATGCTGTGATCGATAGTGATGGTGCCATGTAGGATGTTAAACAGTCAGGGACAGTGCCTGGACCATCACTGGCTTTGAGAGCCAGGGCTTGGCTGTCATGTAAGCCGAGCTTACAGTGGTGATTTCGCAATCGCCAGTATGCACTGGTACATCCAATGCCAGAATGTCTAAGAAAAAAAGGATATACCGGTACGTCCAATGATGTGTACCACTCCAGCATTTTTGTTTTATTTTTCACTGCTGGAGTGCTTCCCTGCTCCATGTCTTATACTTGCTCTCAAGCATCTTCACCTTTTTGCAGCACTGCTCCGGTCTTACAGCGCAATCTTGTGATCATAACTTCTGATTGGCTGGAAGTCAGAAGATAAATCACAAGCTCTCAATTCAAGTTTATGACAGCCAGAACAAGACTCTCTTAGATATGTATTGGAAAATTTATCTCTGGCTAGCCCCGTGAAACATTGGAGCAGCCGGCAGGTCCCGAACTGCCGGAGACCAACATGAACGGTGCTGAAAACAGATGAAGATGCAGGAGAGTAAGTATAAGACAAGAAAAAAAAAATCCTGGAGTTGGAAATTAAAAGGGTTTTCAAGCTTATAATATTGTTGATTTATTATTTACACTCCATGATTATGGAGATTGAGCACTCTTAAAGCTGCACTTTTCTGATTATCATGCAGTGTATAAAAGCTGCTGATCACTTAACGAATGAGCAATACATTGATGCATTGGTGAAAATGATATTTTGACAGGCCTAGGAGATTGCTGTCACCGGTGCCTATGCCAGATCATTCTGTGAACATGTGTCTGCCTGTTAAAACATCTGATTAAACGACCGCCAATGGGCACATATGTACTAATTAATAGTTAAATAATGTGGTAGATTTAATAATGTGATTGAAACTTTAGGATAGTTCATCAATATCAGATTGTTGGAAGTCCAACAGCTGGCACCCCCATTAATCAACCGTTTCCAGTTCCAGTGACAGTTGTATGTATACAGTGAACTGTGCAAAATAACACAATTTCATTCAGTTATACTGGCCATTCTGGAATACTTCAGCTCAGTTCCTATTTAGATCAGTAAGAGCTGAATTGCAGTACCTGGGAATTGCCACTACACAGTGGAGGGAACTGTGCTGTTTTGATTCAGCACTACTTACATCTGGCTACTCCCTGAGCTTAAATGAATTGATTGATCAGGCAGCCAGGAGTAACTGATATTGACCTCTCGTAAAACTTGGTCATCAATATTATAAGCCTAGAATACTCTTTCTAGAAGCCTGGAGTATATAGACAAGCACATTTGTCCATTCACGTGTGGCTTTTGGTGCAATTTTGTATCCACACCCTGGAGTGGAGTTCAAAGCATCTATATATATAATTGCCTTATTCTGTCTGTCTGTCTGTCTTGCTCCAAAATTCTGTCGTTACCGTGACAAGCGTCTCATTGGCCGCTCGCCTCGCCTCAGCTCCCCCCGCACGGATTGGCCGCTCGCCCAGGCTCCGCCCCCCCCACACGGATTGGCCTCTTGCACTGGCCCCCTGCATGCATTGGCAACTCAGCCACGCCCCGCCCCCCTCATGCATTGCACGCTCGCTCTGGCCCCGCCCCCCGCACGCATTCCCCGAACCGACACGGAGCCCCGACTCCCAGGTGAGTGCTGTACCCCCGGGAGCCCACAGCAGCATACGCCGGCAACCCAGCCAACACATACCCTTGCATTGCTGGGGTTGCTGGCATACGCTGGTGTGGGCTCCCATGCGTGCGGGGGGCGGGGTACGCTGGTAACCATGGTACACATCGGGTAATATTGTGTAGCATGGTTACCAGCGTACACCGGCTCCCTGTGCGTGCAGTGACCTTCCAGGACCTGCCGGAGGATCACATGGCCGGAAGCATGTGGTATCTCCGGATGTTGTGAGTGTGAGCGCGTATGTGCGATATCGTCAATGTGTGTGTGCGAGTATGCAATCAGATGTGTGCGTGTATGCGATTGGATGTGTGCGTGTATGCGAAAGGATGTGTGCGTGTATGTGATCGGATGTGTGCGTGTATGCGATCGGATGAGTGCGTGTATGCGATCGGATGTGTGCGTGACGGCAGAAGGCAGAGGAGCACTGCGTGCAGCACAGCTGCAGGGACCGCCCACCGGAGGGCGCAGGCAGAAGTGGGGTGTGAGCGTATGCGATCAGATGTGTGCGTGTATACTGTCTGATGTGTGACTGTGGAGCACGATGGGGGGTGCACAGCATGGGGGATGGAGCACGATGGGGAGTGCGCAGCATGGGGGATGGAGCACGATGGGGAGTGCACAGCATGGGGGATGGAGCACGATGGGGGGTGCGCAGCATGGGGGATGGAGCACAATGGGGGGTGCGCAGCATGGGGGATGGAGCACGATGGGGAGTGCACAGCATGGGGGATGGAGCACGATGGGGAGTGCGCAGCATGGGGGATGGAGCACGATGGGGAGTGCGCAGCATGGGGGATGGAGCACGATGGGGGGTACGCAGCATGGGGGATGGAGCACGATGGGGGGTGCACAGCATGGGGTATGGAGCACGATGGGGGGTGCGCAGCATGGGGGATGGAGCATGATGGGGAGTGCGCAGCATGGAGGATGCAGCACAATGGGGAGTGCGCAGCATGGGGGATGGAGCACGATGGGGGGTGCGCAGCATGGGGGATGGAGCACGATGGGGAGTGCGCAACATGGGGGATGGAGCACGATGGAGGGTGCGCAGCATGGGGGATGGAGCACGATGGGGAGTGCGCAGCATGGGGGATGGAGCACGATGGGGAGTGTGCAGCATGGGGGATGGAGCACGTTTGGGATTGCGCAGCATGGGGGATGGAGCACGATGGGGAATGCGCAGCATGGGGGATGGAGTACGATGGGGAGTGCGCAGCATGGGGGATGGAGCATGATGGGGAGTGTGCAGCATGGGGGATTGAGCACGATGGGGGGTGCGCAGCATGGGGGATGGAGCACGATGGAAGGTGCGCAGCATGGGGGATGGAGCACGATGGGGGTGCGCAGCATGGGGGATGGAGCACGATGGGGGGTGCGCAGCATGGGGGATGGAGCATGATAGGGAGTGCGCAGCATGGGGGATGGAGCACGATGGGGAGTGCGCAGCACGGGGGATGGAGCACGATGGAGGGTGCGCAGCATGGGGGATGGAGCACGATAGGGGGTGCGCAGCCTGGGGGATGGAGTTTGATGGGGGTGCGCAGCATGGGGGATGGAGCATGATGGGGAGTGCGCAGCATGGGGGATGGAGCACGATGGGGGGTTTGCAGCATGGGGAATGGAGCACGATGGGGGATGCGCAGCATGGGGGATGGAGCACCATGGGGGGGTGCGCAGCATGGGGGATGGAGCACGATGGGGGGTGCACAGCATGGGGGATGGAGCACGATGGGGGATGCGCAGCATGGGGGATGGAGCACGATGGGGGGTGCATAGCATGGGGGATGGAGCACGACGGGGGGGTGCGCAGCATGGGGGATGGAGCACGATGGGGGGTGCACAGCAAGGGGGATGGAGCACGATGGGGGTGCACACCCCCCCCAAACACACACACTGCCACACGCGCACCGCAAAACACACCACACACACACTGGGAACCACAAACACCGCCCTACACAGACACCCACACACACAGACAACGCCGCACACACACAACACCCAACACACAAACCCCGCAGCATACACAAATATACGCACATACCGTGCAACACACACACATTGCACAAAACATACCTTCCCCCAAAATACACACACGCACCCCATTCTCACACAAACCGCGCAACACACACAGCACCACACACAGACAACACTGCAGACACACAGCGCTCCACAAACAACACAACACACACACAGCGCTCCACACAAACAACACCGCTCTCACACACCCCCACCCAGACAACACCCAGAACATTTGCAGCCCCTACACAAACACTTGGCAACTACACACAACAACATCTATATATATAACAAAAATCATACATTAACTACACAATATATTCTAGAATACCCGATGCGTTAGAATCGGGCCACCTTCTAGTATATATATATATTTATATATATATATATATATATATATATATATACAGTGCCTACAAGTAGTATTCAACCCCCTGCAGATTTAGCAGGTTTGATAAGATGCAAATAAGTTGGAGCCTGCAAACTTCAAACAAGAGCAGGATTTATTAACAGATGCATAAATCTTACAAACCAACAAGTTATGTTGCTCAGTTAAATTTTAATACATTTTCAACATAAAAGTGTGGGTCAATTATTATTCAACCCCTAGGTTTAATATTTTGTGGAATAACCCTTGTTTGCAATTACAGCTAAAAATCGTCTTTTATAAGATCTGATCAGGCCGGCACAGGTCTCTGGAGTTATCTTGGCTCACTCCTCCATGCAGATCTTCTCCAAGTTATCTAGGTTCTTTGGGTGTCTCATGTGGACTTTAATCTTGAGCTCCTTCCACAAGTTTTCAATTGGGTTAAGGTCAGGAGACTGACTAGGCCACTGCAACACCTTGATTTTTTCCCTCTTGAACCAGGCCTTGGTTTTCTTGGCTGTGTGCTTTGGATCGTTGTCTTGTTGGAAGATGAAATGACGACCCATCTTAAGATCCTTGATGGAGGAGCGGAGGTTCTTGGCCAAAATCTCCAGGTAGGCCGTGCTATCGATCTTCCCATGGATGCGGACCAGATGGCCAGGCCCCTTGGCTGAGAAACAGCCCCACAGCATGATGCTGCCACCACCATGCTTGACTGTAGGGATGGTATTCTTGGGGTCGTATGCAGTGCCATCCAGTCTCCAAACGTCACGTGTGTGGTTGGCACCAAAGATCTTGATCTTGGTCTCATCAGACCAGAGAACCTTGAACCAGTCTGTCTCAGAGTCCTCCAAGTGATCATGAGCAAACTGTAGACGAGCCTTGACATGACGCTTTGAAAGTAAAGGTACCTTACGGGCTCGTCTGGAACGGAGACCATTGCGGTGGAGTACGTTACTTATGGTATTGACTGAAACCAATGTCCCAACTGCCATGAGATCTTCCCGGAGCTCCTTCCTTGTTGTCCTTGGGTTAGCCTTGACTCTTCGGACAAGCCTGGCATCGGCACGGGTGGAAACTTTCAAAGGCTGTCCAGGCCGTGGAAGGCTAACAGTAGTTCCATAAGCCTTCCACTTCCGGATGATGCTCCCAACAGTGGAGACAGGTAGGCCCAACTCCTTGGAAAGGGTTTTGTACCCCTTGCCAGCCTTGTGACCCTCCCCGATCTTGTCTCTGATGACCTTGGAATGCTGCTTTGTCTTTCCCATGTTGTCCAAGTATGAGTGCTGTTCACAAGTTTGGGGAGGGTCTTAATTAGTCAGAAAGGGCTGGAAAAAGAGATAATTAATCCAAACATGTAAAGCTCATTGTTCTTTGTGCCTGAAATACTTCTTAATACTTTAGGGGAACCAATCAGAATTCTTGTGGTTTGAGGGGTTGAATAATAAATGACCCTCTGAATAAACTTTTCACAATTTAAAAAAAAAAAATAAAAAAAGAAATAACATTCTTTTTTGCTGCAGTGCATTTCACACTTCCAGGCTGATCTACAGTCCAAATGTCACAATGTCAAGTTAATTCCGAATGTGTAAACCTGCTAAATCTGCAGGGGGTTGAATACTACTTGTGGGCATCGTATATATGTATATATATATATATATATATATATATATATATATATATATATATATATTTACAGAAAGAGACAGAAGCATTAGAGTTTTTACTTATTTCATTTCCAAAAAGCAGCTCTTCAAACGTAAATGTTCGTCACCCGCCATGAAAAGGTTAAAGTCTGTTACAATACATCCCTTTTTGTAATTGTTTGTTGACTAGAAGTAAAGGTTGCATATGATGTTTAACCGATCCGTAACACACTGCTAACCATAGATGTCCTTACTTGTTGCAGGGAATGCTATGTGTCTAATTCAGGATGACCTAAGTTCTGTGACTGACTACTTTGCAGTATTAGTGCAGACTGTTTCTGTGGGAAAAAATGTTTGGAAATTTAGTATCGGACAGGTACATTGTGTTATGGCTTTCATTTTACATAGACATAAATCAATCTATGTAAAGGTAAAGGTACTGTTTTTGATTGCAGTACTAAAAGTTTTTTTGGGAATTGCATTCCATATTTCCTAAGAAATAAAAAAGTAACCGCTTCACTACTTGCATAGAACTGTAAAGTCTATCCAGTAGTTTAATAAAGTTGGAGAAATTAAAATATGTTCTGACTTCTCACTGGCAATCTTCAAGAAACAGCAAGAATAGCATCCTCCAAAATGAAACATATCTTGCTTTGAAAAAAGGAATGAAGACAGAGAGATTGCTAAATACTCTATACTGACAACTGTTCCAGTTTCAATAAATCATGATTTCGCAATATAGAAAAAGGTTCTGTTTTAATTCTTTGGGTGACTTGCAGCAAGAGAAGAAAACATTTACTGTAAACACAGGTATGCAAAATTTGGGTATATGAAAATGTTTTCAAATCTTTTGATATTCAATTATTTTTATTCCCTGATTTTTAATTTTTTTAAAAAACACTTCTATTTTTAACCATCTATATGAATGTTGCACAAAACATGCGTAAAATTACGTATAAGCCAGATGAATAAGAAAATCTTTATTGCAGCCAAAAATGGACACAAAATAAATTATGTTTATTAAACATTTTTTCTGTAACTTCACTGGATATAAATTGTTGCTCCTTTTTCTTTTCTCTTCAAAGCTTTTCGTGATTCCTTTTCTATTATAGAAGAACTGTGGATCTTTTCTGTGAAGGATCCAGCAGTGGTTCTCATCATGTTCACATTCCATCTATCTTGGTATTGTCATTCCATCTCCTTGACATCTTGACAAAATCTTTCTCCGTGCTGTTCAATAACAGCACCAAGATTTTCAGGAAAGTAGTCCAAATGGGAATGTAAAAAATGTAATTTCAAATTCATCGGACAACCAAAGACTTTGAAATGCTTCAGCATGTTCTCCACCATTGACTTAAATTTTGGATATATGTTGTTACCTAGAAATTTCTTCACAACTTCACAACTGGCTGTCATTTACGGCCCCTAAGACCTGCAAACATCCTTTTTGTGAACTTCACCACGTGGCTACTTCATACTCTTTCCAATAACATCCCCACAAACTTCATGGGTGACTACTGTGTTTAACCGAAAATAAGACCTCCCCCGAAAATAAGACCTAGCAGGAGTTTTCAGGGAGGTTTAAATATAAGACCTACCCTGAAAATAAGACCTTGTCGTGGTTAATAAAGACGTGTCCGTGCAGCTAAAAAATGTAAAGATACTGCAGGACACTTCATTATAGCCAGCGGGCACCCCCAAATGAGAGAAGACAGAAGCGAGAAGACCCCGCGATCATACTTACCAGATGCCGACCGGGAGCAGAGGAGTGCATCAAGGTCCTGCAGCGGAACACACACATCAGATCACATATACACACACTGACACACATGAAATCACACACACAGTCACACTACAGATCGCATATACGCACTCACCACATCCAGCGTTATCGCTTGCTTCTCGTCACGCGTAAGTACCTGCAACAGTGTGCAGTGGATCTTTCAGGACCTGCGGGAGGATCACCTGGCCGGTAGAATGTGGTATCACTGGATGTGGTGAGTGTGTGCGCGCGATTGTACCGGTATGTGCGATTTTGTGTGTGAGTGTATGCGATCGGATGTGTGAGTGTGTGATCTGATGTATGTGAGTGTGTGTTCTGATGTGTGAGTGTCGGTCAGATACAGGGAAGGACAGCATGCAGCACATCTGCCTACAGCGCCCGCCGGAGATCACAGGGAGGAATGATGTGGAATTTTATATATGTATGTGTGTGTGTATATGCTATCTGATGTGTGAGTGTATATGCTGTTTGATGTGTGAGTGTGTGCGTATGCTATCTGATGTGTGAGTGTGTTTTGATTTATGTGTGTCGGACAGATGCAGGGGAGGATGACGTGCAGCACAGAGATCCCAAGGAGGAATGATATGGAATCTGATATGTGTGTGTGTGTGTGTTTGTGTTTGTCTGTCTATATAAGTGTATGTTATCTGATGTGTGAGTGTGTGATCTGATGTATGTGTGTCAGCCAGACGCAGGGGAGGGTGACGTGCTGGGAGTCCTAGGAGCCACACAGACGCCTGGGGCTGGTAAATAGGATGATCCTAGGAAAGTGTGGTTTCTGCTTTTTGTGGGGGTAAACTTATCCCAAACCATGTCTCCTCGAGAATAAGCCATCTCCTAAAAATAAGACCTAGTGCTTTTTTCGGGGCAAAAAAAAATATAAGACAGTGTCTTATTTTCGGGGAAACAGGGTACAATATTCAAATTGACACTTCCCATTGAGCCATCTCTAAGCTTCTAACATTCACTTCCTTCTTCAACTTTGCTTAATTGTCCACTGCAGCCACCCACAAAGATGGTCACACAGGACCTCATCTTTACCTACCACTGTTCCCTATCTAACCCCTTTAACTCACTTCTACTCCAGTCTGACCCCAACCTACTTACATTCTCTTGCCTCTCCTCTCCAAGTGCACAATCCCTACCCCACAAACTTACATACCCTTGCAGAAATTTCAAGCAACTTGATTTACACTCACTTTCTGAGTCCCTTCTCTCTCTCTCAGAGATAGGTTCCCTACAAGCTAGAGCTGCTGCTTCTTTATATAATACCATAATGGCTGTAGGTCTGTAATCAGTGGCCTCCCTCAGGCATACCAAAACTTGGACAGTCAACAGCCAACCCTGTCACACCAGCCTGACAAAAGAACTGAGCGGGGGCTGGGACATGCAAGGAAAGTAGAGAGCCAAGGAGTAATAAATGTGTTAATAGTATTAAATGTCTACTGGCAAATGCAACAAGTCTTGCAAACAAAATGAATGAATTGGAGATTCTTATGTCCGCTATGGATTATGATGTGGTGGGCATTACGGAAACCTGGCTGGATGAGAGCCATGACTGGGTGACAAACATAGAAGGTTATACTACATCAGGAAGGATAGGAAAGACAAAAAAGGTGGAAGGGTGTGTATATTTATCAAATCAAACTTATGACCTGTGCTCAATGAAGATATTGGAGTGAACTGCAACAATGTAGAGTCAGTATGGGTAAATGTACATGGGGAGGGGAATAACGGAAAGCTATTAATTGGAGTTTGTTATACACCTCCTAACATACCTGAACAAGTAGAAGGTTAAATGCTGCAACAAATTGAAAAGGCAATTAATATTAATAAACGTGTTGTGAGACTGTGACCGGGCTGGTCCATGACGGCCGGTACGTCTCGCCTCGGTTGTGCTCCCTCCATGTATAGAAGGCAACTCCACTCCAGGGTTAATCCTGTTCCCTACAGGCTGAAGTGAGGGTTAAAAGGAAACAGGAACATGGGCGTGGGTCCCTAGTGTGTGAGGGAGTGAACACAACTTCCTGAGTATCTGCCGGAGAAACAAGTGTATGCTGTATTGGACTTGTGGTTTGTACAATAAACCGTGTGCTGTGACCCTTGGTGCCTAGATCCTGTGTCTTGTGCTACGCAACCGACCACGCTACCTCACATATGGTGGAGAATCGGCGGGCATGCCAGCCCGGTGAGGTGTAGCTTCCATTTCTGGTGACCCGGTAGCACATGTCCTGGATTCAAGCGGCTATACTACGGCCCAAACCCGGCGACGCCATGGAGGACATAATAAAGCAGCTGGTTCAGGCCAATGCACGTCAGCAGCAAGCCTTGCAATTGCAGGAACAAAGACACCAAGAACAGATGGTTCTCCTGGCCAAGGCGATCCGTGGCGGACCGGCAGCAACAACCCCGGGACCGGGTGACGACGGCAGCGTCCGGAAAACGGTGAGACAAGCGTTGCAAAAGATGACCCCGGGGGATGATGTGGAAGCGTTCCTGGCGGTGTTTGAGCGGGTGGCCGAGCGGGAAAAGCTGCAGACCCCCCAGTGGGCTGAGGTATTGTTGCCCTATCTGACGGGGGAGCCCCAAAAAGCATACCTGGACCTCTGTACCGAGGACGCCATAGACTATGCGACCCTGAAAGCCGAAATACTTGCTCGGTTGGGGGTGAATACCTATGTACGGGCTCAGCGGGTAAATCAGTGGTTCTATGAGGAAGCCAAACCCGTACGTTCCCAGGTCTATGACTTGTTGCATCTGGTAAAGAAGTGGTTGCAGCCTGATACTCTGAGCCCTGTGTAAATGGTGGAAAGGGTAGTGGTGGATCGCTTTGTGCGTACCTTACCCGTCACCATTCAACGGTGGGTAGGACAGGGCGACCCAAGTACCCTGGACCAATTAGTAGGTCTGGTGGAGCGGCATGTGGCTACGCAGGACTTGATACGGGACACTGAGACTTTGCGTGCCGCCCGTCGGTCCGGCCCCTCCAAGCCTCGGGCCAAAGACCCACCGCTGACACCGGTGCGGGAGTCCGTTACTGTCCCGTCTGAGGTCGCGCCCGCCGTCCCTGCGGTCCGGAAGGCTATGTACCCTAAACGACAACTCGTCAAGGAGGTATCCTTCCCTATTAGATGTTGGCGGTGCCAGCGGGTGGGACATATAGAGGCCCAGTGTCCACTCACCACGGAGCCCATGGATTGTGGGGTTACCTGGCGGGGTTCAATGTATGCTCAGGCGGTATATACCGCGGACCTTGTCTCCCCGGAGACTGAGCCCCACTTGTGCCAAATACAGGTGAATGGACGTCCGGTTACAGGCTTGTTGGATTCCGGAAGCTTAGTGACCCTTGTGCGATCAACCCTAAGGGCTAACATAAAGGCCACAGGACGTACCGTGGGGGTGGTTTGCATACATGGGGACCGACGAGACTATCCCACGGGGGTTGTCACCATCACAGCACCCTGCGGACAGGTGCAACATGAGGTGGGACTTATGAACTCTCTTCCCTATGACGTGATCCTAGGAAGGGATCTGCCGTATTTTTGGACTCTATGGAAGGGGCCTCCTAAGTCCCTTCAGGTATTGGACCGTCCGGGACCTGAACCCGACAATCCCGAATCCGGGACGCCTGCCGTAGGGGTCCCCATGATAGGGACAGAGTGTGAACTCGATAGGTCGCCCCTAGATGTATTGGCAGGAGAGGCTGAGATGGTCGAGCCCATCCCGGAGTTGGAGGCGTCCCCGGATACGTTTGGGACAGCCCAACTCCAGGACCCTACATTAATACATGCCCGGAGTCGGGTGACAGTGGTTGACGGGGTGGCACAGCTACCCGGTGCCCAGGTAAGGTACCCCCATTTCGCCCTTAAGCAGGATTTACTCTACCGGGTAGATGAAATAAGGGGCGTGGGGGTAGAGCAGTTGGTGGTGCCCCAGCCGTATCGCCGGCGGGTCCTCGACTTGGCTCATAAACACCTGATGAGTGGCCACCTGGGGGTCAAGAAAACGCAGGAGCGAATATTGCAAAGGTTCTATTGGCCCGGGGTCTTCGGGGAGGTAAAACGGTTCTGTGAAACCTGCCCGGATTGTCAGCTTACCGCACCCCTGGCCCACTTTCGCAGTCCGTTGGTGCCCTTACCCATTATAGAAGTCCCTTTTGAACGGATAGGGATGGATCTGGTGGGGCCCCTCGTAAAGTCCGCTCGAGGGCACCAACACATCCTAGTGATCGTTGACTATGCCACCCGGTATCCCGAGGCGATACCTCTCAGACATACTGCAGCAAAGCTTATAGCTCGGGAGTTGTTTGCTGTGTTCTGCCGGGTGGGGTTGCCCAAGGAGATCCTTACGGATCAGGGGACCCCATTCATGTCTAAAGTGACCAAACAGCTATGCCGGCTACTCCAGATCAAGCAGTTGCGTACGTCTGTGTATCATCCTCAAACGGACGGTTTAGTCGAGTGTTTCAATAAAACCCTGAAAACCATGCTCGAAAGGGTGATTGCAAAAGACGGGAAAGACTGGGATATGATGCTTCCCTATTTGTTGTTTGCCATCCGAGAGGTGCCACAGGCATCCACGGGGTTTTCGCCTTTTGAGTTGTTATACGGGCAACATCCCCGGGGATTGTTGGACCTGGCAAAAGAAACCTGGGAGCAGGAGCCCACCCCCCATAAAAGTGTGATTGAACACATTTTAGGAATGCAGAACCGCATAAGCGCGGTCATGCCAATTGTGAAGGAGCATTTACAGGAGGCTCAGGCCGCGCAAAGCGGCCGCTACAATAGACAAGCCACCGTGCCGACCTTTAAACCCGGGGATCGGGTGTTGGTATTAATCCCCACGGCGGAGAGTAAATTCCTGGCTCAGTGGCAAGGCCCCTACGAGATAAAGGAAAGAAGCGGGGTGGTCAACTATAAGGTATTGCAGCCCGGTAGGCGGAAACCTGAACAAATATACCATGTCAACCTGTTAAAACCTTGGCAGGAACGGGAAAGCCTGATGGTTGATTTTTCCCCATCTCCCTCCTCTTTGGGTCGTTCAACCCCGGCTCCAGCGCCCTCCGGAGAGGACGAACCGGAAGTAAGGATTGGAGAAGCCCTCACCAAGCAACAGAGGCGAGAGGCCAGACGGCTGGTTCAGCAGAACCCCGAGGTCTTCTCCGAGCTGCCTGGTAGGACAAGTCTGATACGACATGACATTGTCACCGAGCCTCACCTGAAGGTACGCCTGAAGTCATACCGGGTACCGGAGGCTCGAAGACAAGCCATATCAGAGGAAGTGAAGACAATGCTACGACTAGGGGTCATCGAAAAATCCCGGAGTGAATGGGCTAGTCCTATTGTCCTAATACCAAAACCCGATGGCTCCTTAAGGTTCTGCAATGACTTTAGGAGATTGAACGAAATATCCAAGTTCGATCTCTACCCCATGCCCCGGGTGGATGAGCTGATTGATAGGCTGGGACAGGCGCGATACTTCAACACGCTCGACCTGACCAAGGGGTACTGGCAGGTGCCACTGACGGAGTCCGCAAAGGAGAAAACCGCTTTTGTTACGCTGGAGGGTCTCTTCCACTATGTTGTCTTGCCTTTTGGGTTACACGGCGCTCCGGCCACATTCCAGAGGTTGATGGACTTGGTGCTGGAACCCCACCAGGCGTATGCATCAGCGTACCTTGATGACATCATTATTTACAGCTCCGATTGGCAGACCCACTTGGAACAGGTACAAGCAGTGGTGGACGCGCTCCGAACAGTCGGATTGACAGCCAATCCCAAGAAATGTGCGTTGGGGCTCACGGAAGCCCGCTACTTGGGCTACGTAATAGGCCAAGGAGTGATTAAGCCCCAAATTAACAAAGTGGAGGCGATCCAGAAGTGGCCTAGACCCCTGACCACGAAACAGGTTAGGGCTTTCCTGGGTATTGTGGGGTACTACAGGAGGTTTGTAAAGGATTTTTCGGGACTATCGGCCCCCTTGACGGACCTTCTCAAAGGCAAGAAGTCCGTCATGGTGCGCTGGACTCCGCAGGCCGAGGACTCCTTCCGGGCCCTGAAGGGGGTCCTGTGCGGACAGCTCGTTATTGTCAACCCTGATTTCCGGAAGGAGTTCATAGTACAGACTGATGCCTCTGAGGTCGGCCTGGGGGCAGTGCTGTCTCAGGTGGTTCAGGGGGAGGAACACCCCGTCACCTTCTTGAGTAGGAAGCTCACCCCTCCTGAGCGGAATTATAGCGTAGTGGAGAAGGAGTGCCTGGCGATTAAGTGGGCCTTGGAGTCCCTGCGCTATTACCTGCTGGGACGGCAGTTTCGCTTGGTGACTGATCACTCTCCGCTGGTCTGGATGAGGTCCGCCAAGGAACGGAATGCCCGGGTTACCCGGTGGTTCCTTTCTCTGCAAAACTTCTGTTTTACGGTTGAACACCGGGCCGGTAGGTTGCAGGGCAACGCCGATGCCTTGTCCCGCGGCCCGTGTTTGATGGCGGGAGTTCAACCCCGCACGCTTGAACTGAGGGGGGGGTATGTGAGACTGTGACCGGGCTGGTCCATGACGGCCGGTACGTCTCGCCCCGGTTGTGCTCCCTCCATGTATAAAAGGCAACTCCACTCCAGGGTTAATCCTGTTCCCTACAGGCTGAAGTGAGGGTTAAAAGGAAACAGGAACATGGGCGTGGGTCCCTAGTGTGTGAGGGAGTGAACACAACTTCCTGAGTATCTGCCGGAGAAACAAGTGTATGCTGTATTGGACTTGTGGTTTGTACAATAAACCGTGTGCTATGACCCTTGGTGCCTAGATCCTGTGTCTTCTGCTACGCAGCCGACCACGCTACCTCACAGTGTCCTTATTATGTTTAATTTCAACTATCCAGACATTCAGTGGGACATAGAATCTAAATCTGTTCTAAAAGCTGTAAGTTATTATCTACAATTCAAGATAATTTCCTCTCTCATATGGTAGATGAACTGATGAGGGGAGATAATTTGCTAGATCTGGTCCTGTCACATAGACCAGATACAATTTCAGATCTACAGGTCCGGGAGCACTTGGGCACCAGCGATCATAATATGGTAAGCTTCAAAGTAATATTCAATAGAACATTTGAAAGGGGAAATGCTAAAACCTGGAATTTTAGGATAGCTGATTTCAACAAATTAAGGGAAAAGCTTAATTGTGTAGATTTAGACAATGTCTTAGTAAGTAGACATAGCGAACATAAATGGGGTAAGTTTTTAAGGATATACTACAAGAGTTCTGTAAAAAACTTATACCCTCTGGTAATAAAATGTTCAGGAATAAAAAGAAACTACTATGGATACATCAGACAGTAGAAAGTATAATAAAACAAAAACAAAGGGCGTTTAAAATCTTTATGGCTGAGAATACATGTATAAAGATATCAATAGGAAATATAAAAAAGAAATTAAGCTAGCAAAATTAGCTACTGAAACAAAAATTACCAAGGACATTAACATAAATCCCAAATTTTTTTAAAAATACATTAATACCAAAAGGAAAACAAAGGATAGTATCGGCTCCTTAAAATATAATAACAAGTTAATCATAGTGGAAAAAGGAAAGACTGAGATATTAAACAAGCACTTCTCATCAGTGTTCACCAAGGAACTGACTGTTCCAGGGATCATTCAACAAGTCAAAAATCAAAGTTCACCATCTGATATAATTAATTTAACACAAGAAGAAGTACGCCTGCATCTGAGTAAATAAAACTTTGCCAAATCCCCTGGGGCCAGATGGCATTCATCTATGAATATTGAGTGAATTGAGCTCAGTAACTGACAGACTGCTCTCATCTTCTAAAGGCTACGTCTCACTAAGCGACATCGCTAGCAACATCGCTGCTGAGTCACGGTTTTTGTGACGCAACAGCGAACTTGCTAGCGATGTCACTGTGTGTGACATCCAGCAATAACCTGGCCCCTGCTGTGAGGTCGCCGGTTGTTGCTGAATGTCCTGGACCATTTTTTAGTTGTTGCTCTCCCGCTGTGAAGCACACATTGCTGTGTGTGACAGCAAGAGTGCAACAAACTGAATGTGCAGGGAGCAGGGAGCTGGCTTCTCACAGCCTGCGGTAAGCTGTAACCAAGGTAAATATCGGGTAACCAAGCAAAGCTTGGACTGATTCTTTTTAATCTTTTTATTAAAGGGAAGGTCTCGTGGTTTTTTATTTTCCTATTAATAATAGTGATTATGAAATCAAGTATTTTTAATACAAAATTAAATTCACTGTTTATTTAGTTTTTACGCAATTCTAGTTTTTACTGAAGGACTGGGGGCTGCCATCATGGATTTAGTGTTTGTAACGACAGTTACTCACCTCTTTTATGGCAGCCCCCCGGGCATAGAGAACAGTGGTCGGAATCCGACCCTATTTAGTAATATTAGAGAAGGTGTCTGCTGTGAAATGGATGCACCCCCTGGGCCGTCCAGATCACAGCAGAGGTTGGAGATCAGCACCATCTTTGTGGAGCACACAGCGTGTGCATTTTCCCACTGTCACCCGCCGGGATGGATGGGGTGAGTACCGGCATGATTACACCATTACTGATCCTGGCGCGCTGCTCCCCCACTCTGCTGTTTCCCCCCACACACTCTGCCGCAGTAATCAAAGCAAAAGGTGGCTACTTTGAAGAACCTAGAATATAACACATATTTTCAGTTGTTTCACATTTTTTTGTTAAATATTTCATTCCACATGTGTTAATTCATAGTTTTGATGCCTTCAATGTGAATCTACAATTTTCAAACATGAAAATAAAGAAAATTCTTTGAATAAGAAGGTGTGTCCAAACTTTTGATCTGTACTGTATGTAGCACCCCTGAGGTATCCGGTGCCACAAAATGTAAAATGTGGAAACCCAAACCCTGGAATATCCGTGCCAGTCAACAGACCAGCACCCTGACGTCACATGCACAACCCCAATTCCAGACTGGGAGACTGTCTAGAAACAGGTAAAAGGGATTGGCACTTATTGGCTAATTGCCACCCGATCTGTAGGAAAAGACCCAGCAAGGGAAGGGGCATGTGATCAGTTGTTAACTGTTGTGACAAAACCAGAGTACAACCTTACCAAAGGACCCTAATTGACACCGCCACCAAGAAGAGAGGATGGTTGCAGGAAGGGTCTGCGGTAGAGTCGGCCAAGACACGGTCCCCATAGAAACGGGTGACCTTCCTCCTAGGGGTTTTGGGACCAGGAACTTTGGGTGGTGGGTGATGGGGGAGGGTACCCAGGTTAGCAACGTTAAAGGACGTGCCTCCCCTGCGTGAGAGGAATGTTGATATGTTACTGTTTTGAAAAAATGTACCCTGTTAACTTTGCAGCTCTCAGATGTGCTGGACTTAACCAAGGAAAATGTGGTACCCTTGAGGTATCCGGTGCCACAAAATGTAATAACTTGGCCGCACACCTCAAGTGGCGTAGACGAGAACTATTTATTTTTATCTCTTTTTTATTTTTCACCCTTTTTTATTGGCATGCCCCCCAGGGTTACGGAACCGGGCATCGGCCATGACCACGACTGTTCCCCCTACGCACTGCATGCCCGGGACTGAGTACCCCACAGCCCTTGGGGCATCACACCCTGAACTTCACGTAGTGGGCAGGATAAGGACTAGACCCGTAAAACCGGGTGACAAGCGTGTCTTACAAACTGAACCGTGACTAAAAACCTGCAAACATTGTCGTCATTTTGGACATTAAAAACAACTGCACCAGAAACTATAAAGGACGCAAAAAACAGAGACCCCGCCCCCTGGGCATGCCTGAACCCTGTAAAATGAAACCAATGCAGTTACACTGGAATCCTGCTGCAGAAGGTTTTCTGGAGGAGCAGAGAAATAACATGGCTACCCCAGGGGACAGAACAACGGACCGCACCACTGTCTGACCCGGCCAGATCGAACAAGGCCGCATCACCTTCTCCTTTGTTGAAGGACCCAGGTATACCGCCTTCCACGGCCCGATCAGACCAGGTCACATCACCTTCTCCAGCTGAGAAGGACCAGGATGCATCGCCTTCCCAGTTGGGATCGATCAGGTCACCGCCGACGATCACCAGGTACGGTTCAAAGCTGCTGTTGGTGACCCGTCAGCGGGCTGCCCGGTTGCAGAAGTAGAAATCCCTGAACCGGGCGATGAGGGAGCAGCAATCGCCGCCTAGGAATGGATCCGGATCCCCTACCCAGTTCCCTAGTAGCTACGACCTGTTGTGCAACCAAAAAAGTTTTCTGATTCAAGTTTAAAATGTTGATTGACTTTTGCTGTTAACTGTTGTGACAAAACCAGAGTGCAACCTTACCAAAGGACCCTAATTGACACCGCCACCAAGTAGAGAGGATGGTTGCAGGAAGGGTCTGCGGTAGAGTCGGCCAAGACACGGTCCCCATAGAAAAGGGTGACCTTCCTCCTACGGGTTGTTGGACCAGGACCTTTGGGTGGTGGGTGATGGGGAAGGGTACCCAGGTTAGCAACGTTAAAGGACGTGCCTCCCCTGCGTGAGATGAATGTTGATATGTTACTGTTTTGAAAAAATAAAAAAATCTTTAAAATGTACCCTGTTAACTTTGCAGCTCGCAGATATGCTGGACTTAACCAAGGGGAATGTAGTACCCTTGAGGTATCCGGTGCCACAAAATGTAACCTGTGGAAACCCAAACCCTGGGATATCCGTGCCAGTCAACACACCAGCACCCTCAGGCCACATACACATCCCAAATTCCAGACTGGGAGACTGCCTAGCAACAGGTAAAAGGGATTGTCATTTATTGGCTAATTGCCACCCAATCTGTAGGGAAAGACCCAGCAAGGGAAGGGGCATGTGGTCAGTTGGGAAGTTGGAGCAAAGCAGTGTGGTGGAAGAAGTCAAGGAGAGAAGAGGTGGAAGTAGAGAGTTGAGAGGGAAACTACAGAAAGAAGAGAAAAGACTTGAAGAACAACAGAATGCTATAACAGGAGTGAGGGACTGTGGAGTAAGGAACCAGGACTCCAGGATCCGTGGGTTACCTGTGGAAGTGTAATACTCTAGGAACCGCGGGACGCCTGTGGAAGTCTGGAACCAAGGCTCACAGGACTCAGCACAAGACGGAGTGCAGACCCTAGGACAGCAGGACACTTTATGGTCAACTGTTAATTCTGCCAGGTAAGGGGATCTCCATGGTCCCTCACCAACCCAAAGAGCCTGAAGCATCAACAGCAAAGAGGGGACCGGGGATTGAACCCGTTAAATAGTCCAGGCTGCCTGCAATAGGACCAAGACTGAAACTGAGGAGTTCCCCAGAAGCTCTAGGCCACGGGAGCCCAATACATACAAGTGTGCATGGAGGACAACTAACCCAGGTCACAACTGGCATGGAGCACAAGGGGAGCATTAACACCTGTAACCGGCACCAGCGGGTCCAGGTACCAGCCAAGTAAAAGGCAAGTTGAAACTGCAATACCGGTGTGGACTGATTCCTTCTCACCTCCGTACCCATACACTTACTGTCCCCTACCATTGCCCCCTCATCAACCACTGCTGGGGCCTGGCCCTGCTTGCGGAGGGCCCAAAACACCTAAGCTGCACTATTCCACAAGCCCCAGCAAATCCTGCAGCGGCGGCCTCAATAACCTGGCCGCACACCTCAAGTGGCGTAGTCGAGAACTATTTATTTTTATCTCCTTTTTATTTTTCACCCTTTTTTATTGGTTTGCCCCCCACGGAACCGAGCATCGGCCATGTCCACGACTGTTCCCCCTGCGCACCGCATGCCCGGGACTGAGTACCCCACAGCCCTTGGGGCATCACACCCTGAACTTCACGTAGTTGGCAGGATAAGGACTAAACCCGTAAAACCGGGTGACAAGCGTGTCTTACAAACTGAACCATGACTAAAAACCTGCAAACATTGTCGTCATTTTGGACATTAAAAACAACTGCACCAGAAACTATAAAGCACGCATAAAACAGAGACCCCGCCCCCTGGGCATGCCTGAACCCTGTAAAATGAAACCAATGCAGTTACACTGGAACCCTGCTGCAGAAGGTTTTCTGGAGGAGCAGAGAAACAACATGGCTACCCCAGGGGACAGAACAACAGACCGCACCACCGTCTGACCCGGCCAGATCGAACAAGGCCGCATCACCTTCTCCTTTGTTGAAGGACCCAGGTATACCGCCTTCCACGGCCCGATCAGACCAGGTCACATCACCTTCTCCAGCTGAGAAGGACCAGGATGCATCGCCTTCCCAGTTGGGATCGATCAGGTCACCGCCGACGATCACCAGGTACAATTCAAAGCTGCTGTTGGTGACCCGTCAGCGGGCTGCCCGGTTGCAGAAGTAGAAATCCCTGAACCGGGCGATGAGGGAGCAGCAATCGCCGCCTAGGAATGGATCCGGATCACCTACCCAGTTCCCTAGTAGCTACGACCTGTTGTGCAACCAAAAAAGTTTTCTGATTCAAGTTTAAAATGTTGATTGACTTTTGCTGTTAACTGTTGTGACAAAACCAGAGTACAACCTTACCAAAGGACCCTAATTGACACCGCCACCAAGTAAAGAGGATGGTTGCAGGAAGGGTCTGCGGTAGAGTCGGTCAAGACACGGTCCCCATAGAAACGGGTGACCTTCCTCCTAGGGGTTTTGGGACCAGGACCTTTGGGTGGTGGGTGATGGGGGAGGGTACCCAGGTTAGCAACGTTAAAGGACGTGCCTCCCCTGCGTGAGATGAATGTTGATATGTTACTGTTTTGAAAAAATAAAAAAATCTTTAAAATGTACCCTGTTAACTTTGCAGCTCGCAGATGTGCTGGACTTAACCAAGGGAAATGTAGTACCCTTGAGGTATCCGGTGCCACAAATTGTAACCTGTGAAAACCCAAACCCCGGAATATCCGTGCCAGTCAACACACCAGCACCCTCAGGCCACATACACAACCCAAATTCCAGACTGGGAGACTGCCTAGCAACAGGTAAAAGGGATTGTCATTTATTGGCTAATTGCCACCCAATCTGTAGGGAAAGACCCAGCAAGGGAAGGGGCATGTGGTCAGTTGGGAAGTTGGTGGGAAGGGGTGTGGAGGAAGATGTCAAGGAGAGAAGAGGTGGAAGTAGAGAGTTGAGAGGGAAAGTACAGAATGAAGGGAAAAGACCTGAAGTAACAACGGAATGCTGTAACAGGAGTGAGGAACTGTGGGGTAAGGAACCAGGACTCCAGGAACCGCGGGACGCCTGTGGAAGTCTGGAACCAAGGCTCACAGGACTCAGCACAAGACGGGGTGCAGACCCTAGGACAGTGGGACTCTTTATGGTCAACTGTTAATTCTGCCAGCTGAAGGGATCTCCATGGTCCCTCACCAACCCAAAGAGTCTGAAGCATCAGCAGCAAAGAGGCGACCAGGGATTGAACCCCTTAAATAGTCCAGGCTGCCTGCAATAGGACCAAGACTGAAACGGAGGGGTTCCCCAGAAGCTCTAGGCCACAAGAGCCCAATAAAAACAAGTATACATGGAGGACAGCCATCCCAGGTCACAGCTGGCACGGAGAACAATGGGAGCGGGAACACCTGTAACCGGCACCAGCGGGTCCAGGTACCAACCACAAGTAAAAGGCAAGTTGAAACTGGAATACCAATGTGGACTGTTTCCTTCTTCCCTTCGTACCCTTACACTTACTGTCCCCTACCATTGCCCCCTCATCCACTGCTGTTTCCTGGCCCTGCTTGAGGACAGCCCAAAACACCTAAGCTGCACTACTTCACCAGCCCCAGAAGATCCTGCAGTGGTGGCCGCAATAACCTGGCCGCACACCGCAAGTGGCGTAGTCGAGAACTCCTTTATTTTTATTTCCTTTTTATTTTTCACCCCTTTTTTATCTGATTGACCCCATAGGTCACGGAACCGGGCATCAGCCGCGACCACAACTGTTCCCTTAGCGCACCGCACGCCCGGGACCAAGTCCCCCTCAGCCCCTGGGGCATCACATATGCCTCTTTTCACTTTTAAAGCGCCATGGAATAAATGGCACTATAAAAATAAATAAAAACAATAATACCATCACCCAATTTGCCAAACATCTCAAAATGTATCCAAAAGAGCTCTGTATAGTGTAAAACTAAATGACAAGATAGGGATGATGTAAAAAGTGTATGCTCTTCCTGTGTAGTTGTGCAAGTGTCAGGCACAACACTAGACAAATCTACTAAATGGCTGCTGCTCTACCTGTCAAAAAAAACTTTCTCAAGGTTAGCTTTTTATAACTTGTGAAAAGCACTGGTCCAGCACTCCCACAGTGCAGACCACATAACCATAACAGTTTCCATTTTTGCCATTATACACCTGAAAGAATTATTTCCTCCAGCCATGAGTAAGCGGCAAACTTATAGGTATTGTGGCCAGAAACAATACCTTAAGGTGAGACTACCGTCGCTTATACTTTTTCTTTTTACCAATTAATGCTATTTTATGTGTGTTTCTTTCCCTCTGCAGAACTTTACAAAATGTTATGTATAAATCTAGCCTAAGGGGCCCTTTGCACACTACGACATCGCAGGTGCGATGTCGGTGGGGTCAAATTGAAAGTGACGCACTCGTAGTGTGTAAATCGTTTTAACTATGATGACCAAGCGCAAAAGCGTCGGTATCATATGATAGGTGTAGTGTCGGTCATTTTCATTATTTTGGCTGCAGCGACAGTACGATGTTGTTCCTCGTTCCTACGGCAGCACACATCGCTGTGTATGAAGTCGCAGGAGCGAGGAACATCTCCTGCCTGCGTCCCGTCTGCAATGCGAAAGGAAAGAGGTGGGCGGGATGTTTACGTCCCGCTCATCTCCGCCCCTCTGCTTCTATTGGCCACCTGCCGTGTGATGTCGCTGTGATGCCAAACGACCCGCCCCCTTAGGAAGGAGGCGGGTCGCCGGCCAGAGTGACATCGCAGGGCAGGTAAGTGCATGTGAATTTGCTGTAGCGATAATATTCGCTACGGCAGCAATCACAAGATATCGCAGCTGCGACGGGGGCGGGGACTATCGCGCTCGGCATCGCAGTATCGGATTGCGATGTCATAGTGTGCAAAGGGCCCTAAAAAGTTGAGTGGTCTCAGATTTGTCTTGCCTCCCCTTATCTTTACAGGATAAATCAAAGCATAAGTGCCCACCTATTATTGATTCAGTTAGACATGGACACACTCATACGTGCTCTGACTTCATGCATGGCCATATACATTCCCACAAACAGATGTAACTAATAATAATAATAATAATAATAATAAGTTAGATGTAACCAATCTAACTATGTTTCAAATAATGTTTTTAGCATAGAGCTTCAAAACTGAACATGTGATGCATAAGTCATATACTTAGTACTTATAAAAAAAAGTACAAATTGTATAGCATGCCAACAGTAAGCTTGGTGATTTCTACATCACTATGGAGCTCCCACTCCCGGAAGAATTAAAATGTAACCTTTAATAATAAATATCTAAAAGATAGGACCATACAACATAAACATAAACGGTTGTAAAACCAACCCAAAAAGGAGCAGATTTTAAGCTCCAGTTATTGTCAATAGAGGACAAAACTCCACATGAGGACCACAACTGAGGGGCTTAACCTCTACCGTGGTAATAGTTATGATAACATAAAACAGGGTGTCAGACACACTTGTTCAGCAAGGTCAAATAAATACAACTTACTACAATCTTAATAATAGAAAAAAGGGTTATCCAATATATAGAGGGGGGGGGCAAAAATTAGCCACACACTACCCCTCAATTGGTAACAGTCTGACCTTAGATGCTCCAAGACCACCTCCACGGTGGAGGTTAATCCCCTCTGTTGTGGTCCTCATGTGGAGTTTTGTCCTCTATTGACAATAACTGGAGCTTAAAATCTGCTCCTTTTTGGGTTGGTTTTACAACCGTTTATGTTTATGTTGTGTGGTCCTTTCTTTTAGATATTTATTATTAAAGGTTACATTTTAATTGTTACCACAATTGATATACTCTTGCTCTGCTATTTATGGTAAATTGGTGGAGCATACGACACTTATTCCTTTGAACAGTCCCGGAAGAAGGAGTTACACTGAAACCTATAGGTCGGGGATCTGGGCTCTCATCTCGCATATGTGTATGTTAGGTTTGCACTCTGTACTCTTTCAGTGCTTTGTTTATATGTACTACTACACTCTGTGTGTTTGAATAATTTTAACAAGGCACTGTGTGATTTTCAGCACACCCTAGTCTCATATCATCTGGCTATTTTAGCCGTCGGTGTGCTGCTTGACTCACTGTGTGCTACCACGTACCTACTGTGAGGTGAGGGCGCCATCTGCTGGTACTCACTATTTGTCTCTGTAATTTTAACATCGCACATTTTTCTATTGCTTCTATGCTATTGTATTAATAAAATGTAATCCTTTTTGCAACTAAGTCGTTGTACAGAATTTCCTTTCTTCTTCTATCACTATGTGCTTGTGTACTCATGACTGTAGGAATGCAACTGTGCTAATGGTTTTTACAGTAAACAATCGATAGGGCACAAAAAATTGCTAAGGAATAGTGTTTGGTAAATTTCTAAGCTCCCATAGAAATTTTCCTCCTTGACAATGAATGGTGTGTCTTTTCTCAACTTAGACTTGGATCCAAGAAGAACAATAATTTTTATTAAAACTCTGTAGGAAATTTGAAATTATTAAAATTGTTGATCCAAGAAGGATGTAATCATCTTACTACTGGAATTGCAATACTGTGCTGATTGATGGGGATGGGGATCTCACAACTGTGTCCAACACCATTCACAAGAATTGGGTTCTGCAATGCCTTAACACTAGAAGTCCCAGAGAGGGGTCATTTAATATTTCTACCTTTGGAACCCAGTGACGGGTCAAATGATCTGAAGGATTTTAGCTAACATCCTATAATCACAGTCTTTTGTTCTGTAATTAAGGCCATTACTGTCGCACCACAGAAGCCATTGTAGCCATCAGAGATGGAGTCATCCAATTGGAGCCATCAGAGTTCTTAGTTTGGACTAAGGTCATTTGATCCTCTTTCGGGACTTCAGAGGGGAGCTCGAAATTTCTGGGACTTCTAGTGTTAATTGGATAGAATGATTTCTGTGTATGCATATAAAACTCCATTTATTGTCTATAGCAGAGGTTCCCAACTCTAGTCCTCAAGGCACACCAACAGTGCATGTTTTCAGGATTTATTTAGCATTGCATGGGTGTTGGATTCAGCACCTTTGCAGGTGATTAAATTATCACCTGTGCAATACTAAGGAAATCCTGAAAACATGCACTGTTGGTGTGCCTTGAGGACTGGAGTTGGGAACCTCTGGTCTATAGGACTGCTGAATATGACCAGGGATAGCAAGCTTGCTTTTATTTTCTGATTCAGCCACTTACCCCCCTCAGCTGGTACCTCTAAGATGTGTTAGTCAAACAACAGCAAGACATGATCTCTCAATTATTCAAACAGGTGACGTCAACCCAGAACCAAGAAGCAACAAGGTGATACATACTGTCGATATCTAGTTGCATAGGCTCCACAGTAACAGAATGTTAATACATTTTAGAAGTCTAGAGAATAGTTTGGTTGGATATGAACCAAATGATAAGTTAAGAATGTCTATATAATGTTTCAGTTAGTTGTTTCTGTAAATTTGCCTTAATATTTCCTGTATAGTAGTTAGATAATTGAGCACTATTCAGAATTAGGGTGACTACACCATAAAAAAAGATTAAAGAGGTTGGCCTCTCCTTAGAATAGGTCATCAATGTCTGAACATCTGGAGTCTGACACCCCGCACTCCTGCCTCTCAGTTACGGTGGTGGTAGCAGTCTGCCAAAAATGCTCAGTTCCGAAGGTGCCCTGTCAACTGACAGCAGTCGAGGCCGTGAACTGCACATCTGTCTCCCATTCAAATTAATATGACGTGGATGTGCAGTACCCAGCCATGGCCGCTATCAGAAGATGTGGCAGCTCCGGAAATGAGCATTTCTGGCAGTCTGCTGCTGCAGCTGGGACCAAAGTTAGCTGATAAGTGGGGGTGCCGTGTGTCTGACTCCAGCCAATCAGACATTGATGACCTATCCTAAGTATAAACCATCAATGTTAAAGTAGAGGCCAACCTTTTTAAAGTCCACTATCCTGATATTAACTGTCAATGAGAATGAGCAATTAGCAGTTTTTCCTCACTACTAGTAAATGTGTGCTGCTGTCTGCAGTTTCCCCTTACAGGTATTTCATTTGAGGAACCTGCAGGAAAGATATATAGTAGATAAGAGATTATTTAAAGGGACAATCCTTTATTCAAATGAGAAAAGGGTCTTCCAGCTTTATTAAATTGCTCCCTATAAAATGTGGTTAAAAAACAGCTGTTTCTTGAAATATTACTTGTGTAATACTGCATTCTCATCTTCAGCTATATTATATTTAGCACATAAAAGGATGATAAAGCTTAAAAATTAATCTACAAACAATGGCTTTAGCTTTTCACTTACATAATTTAAATCTGTCAAAGAATCGTTCATGCTGTAGTTAACATTTGTGAGATTTTAATACAAGATACTCAGACAGATTTCTACATACAGCTGCAAGCAAACACAGAAAAGAGGTTTCATTGTTCCAGTTAAACCCTTAGAGAAATGTTACATGCTGGTCGGCTTATACAGGCTTATGTGACAAATAAAGGAAAACAATGCAGTCGCCTAAGGTTTCTTCATGGCTGGCCCTCATAGCTTGGCAATGTGAAGTACATTTTAAAGCTATCAGAATTGTCTTGGACATTAATGCATGCCTTCTACTGTATATTTTAAAAATCAGACATTATACTGATACTATAGTATTATACTGCATTGTATTTTTTTAAAATATGCATAAAAGTATGTATAAATACAGTTGATTATTCATTTTCTTCTTCACTTTGGCTTACAACTCACCCTGCAACTGGTAAAGTCAATCTATCATTGGAACAAAATTTGTGATGGGCTCTGAGCTTTACCTAGTCAAAATATTTGGTTGACAGTATGAGATAGAAATAATAATGCTCTGCAGTAGGGGATGTTGTACCAAAAAAAATAGTGCAAAATACCATAACACTCGCTTACGCAATTGCAAGATTTTTTGCAGACATAGCTGTGAGTTGCATATTGCATTTCAGCTAATGGAAAAGCAACTGTATTAAAGCCCTTAATGATTGACAATATGCAATAAAATGGCGATTGTTAAGACGCCTTATTCTTTAATTTGGTTGGTAAAGAATAAGTAAATAGAAGCCCATCTACTCATGGGTGAAAATTCCAAAGGTAACAGCTTTATATGAGAGCTGACACACACAGACATCGGTTCCAACTGGTTATGGAACCAATTGGGGCTTAACGACCCCTTAAATACTGCCTTCCTTCGCAACAGCAGCATTTAAGTGGTTAAAAGGGGGTTACAAGCCTTCTTTGACAGAACCGGCCCTCAACGATCATAATTGTTGGTGACGTTCGTTGCTATGGTGCCCTGAGGTCATCTGATGAGTCGAGAGAATGGTAGCTTGTTAGATCCTGCTATTAGCATTGTCTAACAGGCTATTTTAGAAAACAACTGACAGGTCTTCTGGATTGCTGTTCATGAGTACAGCAGTGCATCAGACCAGTGATCAAACTAATTATTATTCATGACCCACAGTGGGACTAAGTGAAAATGTAAAAAGAAATTAAACAAAATATGTAAAGAAAAAAGCACTCAAAAATCATGCAAACCCATTTTGCCACTAAAAATGCAGCATCTACGTTGAAACAAAAAAGGACACATAATTAGTATCATCATGTCTGAAACGACCCGTCACCCAATCTATAATACTATTAAATTATGTATTCCATACGGTGAACGACATAACATTTTTTATAAAAACCATTTAAAAAATATCACTTTTTCATCATACTGACCTCCAAAAAATTTAATAGAAAGTGATCAAAATGTCATGTAAAAAAATGGTATGAATGAAAATGCTAAACAGTCCTGCAAAATAAAAACACTAAATATTGTTCATTAGAAAAAATGCACAGCTCTCAGAATATGGCAATGCAAAAGCAAATTCATTTTCAGAAAATATAGTTTTTGGTGTGTAAAAGTCGCAAACCATAAAAAAACCTATATAAATCTGGTATCACTATAATCATACTGACGAGAAGAATAAATGGGTCTTATCACTTTAACTGCTTGGTGAACCGTGCAAAAAATAAAAGCAATAAGTGAAATGCTTTATTTTGTTCAGTCTGCATCTGAAAAATCTGAATGAAAAGTGATCAAAAAGTATTATTTAACCTCAAAATGGGACCAGAAAAACTTCCAACTTGTCTCAAAAAATAAATTGGCATGCAACTTTGTTCCCCAAAAAATAAAAAAGTATCAGCTCTTAGAAAATGAAGACAATAAACTATTAAAAAAAGGAGTTTTATTGTGTGATAGTAGCAAACCATAAAACATATATAAATTAGGCATGGCTGTAAGGCCCCTTACACACGTCAGTGATTCTGGGACGTTTGTGCTTTTTTTTAAACGTACCAGAATCACTGACATACGCAGACCCATTATAATGAATGGGTCTGCTCACACGTCAGTGATTTTTCACTGCACGTGTCTCCGTGCAGCGTACCCGCGTGTGCGTGATTGCTGCATGGAGACATGTCCATTTTTTTCTGGCATCACTGATGCTCCACGGACCACGCAGTGGTGTGGTCCGTGAAACACGTGCCAGAAAAAAACGTGCATTTAAAATAATAAACATTTTAACTCACCGGCTTCAGCGACGCTCTCTGCAGCCCGTGCAGCTTGCTGCTTCTAAGCCGGCTGATTACTGTCGCGCATATTAATGATGCACGACACAGCCGACCCGGAAGCAGCTGCTGCAGGGGTCAGCGCCGGCCGGATGCTGCACCACGGGAGGATTCAGCACCACGGAGAGCGGGAGCGGGCACAGGTGAGTTGTTTTCTAAGTGCAATCACGGGCCACGGAGAACGGAGCCCAGATTGCACTTAGACAACCCACGTGTGCCGTGAATCACGGCACACGCAGGGACATGTGCGTGTTTTACACGCCAGTGAAACTGTCACTGTTTTTCACTGACGTGTGAAACGGGCCTAAATGAAATGACCTGCAAAATAAAGCCATCTTATTGCTAATACCGCTCGGAGAACCATGCAAAAATAAAAAATAAATATTTTTCTTCTGCTGTCTATTTGTTCATTCTACTTCCCAAAAAATGGGATAAGGTTTACTTCACATTTATCATCCTGTTCTCTCCACTGAACGCTTATGGTTCATGTAAATTACATCTGGTCTCTGTTCCAGTGGTGTTCCATCACTTTAAGGGTCTTTTTAGCAGACAAGTGTGGAGTTCAAAGTTCTATGCACACCTTTAATGATGGGTTCCACTGGAACAGACTCGAAATGGATTCCAAGTATCTGAACATGCCTCTCTAGAGTGAGTAGTTCTGTTTGGGGTTTCGCCTGAATCACATTTTTTGAGGAATTACATGGAAAGTCCACTGTAAGTGCTTAGCATGCAACACGAGAATATTATATCATCTGCATACTAAAAGCAAGCATAAAATGTTATGTACCCCTAAAGGTTACAACCCTCCCTAAGTTTTCCCACAAAAAAACAGCTCCCACTAATCTCATTCATTTGTCACTGATAATATTGGGGGTTCTCACATTACTGGTAGACTACATGTTTGGCATTATTGTAGTAGGGAGTGCGCACTTACAAATTTATAGGGTGCATGTCTCTGGAAGCATAACCTTGGCACAATGTATGGGTGTTTGACTGGCAAGTTTGCAATTCTCTAGAAAAAAAACATGGTTTGGATTTTACAAAATGTTCACTGCAGCTGCACATGAATTCACTGAGAGGTAATTTCTACAATGGGGTCACTTTTGGGGAATTTCTGCTGTTCTAGCTCTTTAGTAGAGATGAGCGAACCGGTCCCGGTTCGGCTCGAGGCCGGTTCGCCGAACGGGGGTCCCGTTCGAGTTCGGTTCGTCGAACGTTCGACGAACCGAACTCGAACGTATAGGCTATAATGGGAGGCAATCACAAACACATAAAAATGCATTATAAATGTACACAAACAGTTAATAAACATTGCCATAACACTTACCGGTCCTCGCGATCCCTTCTGCACTCTGTCTCCTGCCGCTATTCCATCCGATGATCGCTGAATCCTCCCGGTGACCTGCACTGCCAGCAGAGAAGCAGGACCTATCGTGACGTCAAAATAGCCATGTGACCAGTCACGTGGCTATTATCTCATTGGCTACAGACTGGTCACATGACTATGACACGTCATGTAGGACCTGCGAGTGCATCTCTCCGGTACACGGTGCACATATGTGTATCGCCGTGTACCGGCGACATGCTCTAGCACACGGTCGACTCCCCGTTCCGTTAGGGACCGGCTGACACAGCCGGTCATTAACGGAGATCACCGTTGCCATAGCAACGCAGTTAGCGGTGACGTCACCGCTAACCGCGGCTCTGGGAGCACCGTTGCTATGGTAACGCGTCTGTCAGCGTTACCGCTGTTACCGCTAGCAGCCAGCAGTGATCACTCACGGAGTGAAGGCTGCACGCTGCTTCCCGATTGTAGTGAGCATTGTAGTTAGGATGGAGGTTCCCCAGCCCCAAGTGATGCCCCTCACTACAATCGTCACTACTACTACACTAGAAAGAAAGAAGACAGAAGAGCAGGATCGTGGAGGGGTGACAGGGGGTAATAAAGATGGAGTCTCTAATGTGTCTGTGTATTTATTTCTATTAAAGTATTTTTTCTCTGTGTGGTGTCTTTTTTTAACCCTTTATTGGAGATTCTTAATGGCCGGGTCAAACGTGCCTGACATTAAGAATCTCTGGCTTAATACTGGCTGGTAAAACAAAGCCAGTATTAACTCATGATTACCCAACAAGCCACCCGGCTCCAGGGCTGTTGGAAGAGTTGGATACAGCGCCAGATGATGGCGCTTCTATGAGAGCGCCATTTTCTGGGACGGCTGCGGACTGAAATCCGCAGCAGAGGCGCCCACAAACCTCGGGCTAACCTGTGCTGCGGATTCCAATCCCCAGCTGCCTAGTTGTACCCGGCTGGACACAAAAATAGGGCGAAGCCCACGTCATTTGTTTTTTAATTATTTCATGAAATAAGTGAAATAATTAAAAAAAACGGGCTTCCCTATATTTTTGGTTCCCAGCCGGGTACAAATAGGCAACTGGGGGTTGGAGGCAGCCCGTGGCTGCCAGCTGTACCTGGCTAGCATACAAAAATATGGCGAAGCCCACGTCATTTTTTTGGTGGGCAAAAAACTTCTGCATGCAGTCCTGGATGGAGTATGCTGAGCCTTGTAGTTCTGCAGCTGCTGTCTGCTCTTCTCCATACAGACAGACAGCAGCTGCAGAACTACAAGGCTCAGCATACTCCATCCAGGACTGTATGCAGAAGTTTTTTGCCCCCTGAAAAAATTATGTGGCTTCGCCATATTTTTGTATGCTAGCCAGGTACAGCAGGCAGGTACGGCTGCCCCCAACCCCCAGTTGCCTATTTGTACCCGGCTGGGAACCAAAAATAAAGGGAAGCCCTTTTTTTATTATTTCATGAATTTCATGAAATAATTAGAAAACAAATGACGTAGGCTTTGCCCCATTTTTGTGTCCAGCCAGGTACAACTAGGCAGCTGGGATTGGAATCCGCACCACCGGTTGGCCTGAGCTTTCTGGGCCCCACTGCTGCGAATTGCAGTCTGCAGCCACCTCAGAAAATGGCATTTTCATAGAAGCGCCATCTTCTGGCGCTGTATCCAACTCTTCCAGCACCTGCCTGCTATACCTGGCTAGCATACAAAAATATGGCGAAGCTCACGTCCTTTTTTTGTAGCTTTTTGGCAAAAAAAAAAAAAATGCTTCCCTGGATTTTCCATTGCCAGTGAAGGTAACACCAAGCAGTGGGGGTTAGCAGCCAGTAGCTGCTTGGATTACCCTTAGCTAGCAATACAAAAAATGCAGTGGGAGCTAACATATATTTTTTTTAATTATTTATTTAAATAACTAAAAATAAAATGGGCTTCCCTGTATTTTGATTGCTGGACATCACAGTGCTGTAAAAATAAATCTTTAAAAAAATGACGTAGCGCTCCGCGGTATTTTTGATTCTCAGCGCAGATAAAGCAGACAGCTATGGGTTGCCACCCCCATCTGCCTGCCGTTACCTTGGTTGGCAATCAAAATACAGGGAAGCCCATTAATTTTTTCTATTTAAAAAATAGTTAAAAAAAAAAAATTACGTTGGGTCCCCCCATTTTTGATAGCCAGCTAGGGTAAAGCAGACGGCTGTAGCCTGAAAACCACAGCTGGCAGCTTTACCGTGGTTGGGGATCCAATGTGGAGGTCCCCTCAGGCTCTTTTTTATAATTATTTTATAAATATTAATAATTACACAATAAAAGTAGGGGACCCCCCAAATTGGATCACCAGCCAAGGTAAAGCGGACAGCTGTGGTCTGGTATTCTCAGGGTGGGAAGGTCCATAGTTATTGGGCCTTCACAGCCTAAAAATAGCAGGCCGCAGGCACCCCAGACGTGGCGCATCCACTAAATGCGCCAATCCTGGCGCTTCACCCCAGCTCATCCCGTGCCCTGGTGCAGTGGCAAACGGGGTAATAAATCGGGTTGATACTAGCTGTAAAGTCACCTGAGATCAAGCCCAGCAGTTTGTGATGTCATGGCGTCTATTAGATACCCAACATCATAAACTGTCAGTACTAACAAAAACAAAAAATCGACAAAAGAAATTTATTTGAAAAAACAGTCCCCAAAACATTTCCTCTTTCACCAATTTATTGTAAGAAAAAAAATAAAGGGGTCCCACGACGACTCTGGACCGTCTAGAATATGGGGGGGAGACACTCAGGGAACGTATCCCCCATTTTCTAGGAGTGCGGACCCTTCATGTGAGGAGTGTGGGTGCAATGAATCTGCACTCACTCTCCCCGGGTCCACAGCAGCAGAGTCCATGTCGTAATGGTTGCTACCAAAGCTGCAATGCCCTGCTCATGAGGTAAGGGCATGCCTAATCAGGAGAACTACTGTAGAGGAAGCTCTGCTCACTGGTATATAGGTGCTCAGAGGTAATAATAGATAAAATTAGTGAGTAACCTCGGCACTCTATATCTCCCAGACTAAGTCAGTAAGTCACAACGGATAGTAATGCAAAATCACTCTTTATTGGTCCGTATTAAGAAAATTTTTTTTTCATAAGCATATATGTTTTTGTCCAAAACAAGTTACAAATGACGTTTCGGCCTGAGCCTTCGTCAGATTGGACTTATCTGCATGTAATCATGAAAAATGACAATAATCAGTATCACATAAGAGTGAGAGAACAATAACATAAACTCGAACAATGTAGAGGTACAATTGGGATGCAGCAAAAAAATTGCAACACAGCAAGAAATGAAACACATGATACAAATGTCATAATACAGTACAAGGACAATATAGTAATGACAAATATGGGGTCAGAGTAGACTTAGACAGCTCTGGTACGAAAGAGATGTCAATCATAAAGTAACATGTGCAGTAGGTGTAGAGCTACACTATGCATGGCAGAGCTAATGGGTAGACCGACCATAGAAAAAGTAGAGAAAAAGTGGAGAAAAAGTGGAGAATAAGTGGAACATAAGAGGAGAAAAAGTGGAGAAAAAGTGGAGAAAAAAGTGGAGAAAAAGTGGAGAAAAAGTGGAGAAAAAGTGGAGAAAAAGTGGAGAAAAAGTGGAGATTAAGAGGAGAAAAAGTGGAGAAAAAAGTGGAGAAAAAGTGGAGAAAAAGTGGAGCATAAGTGGAGAAAAAGTGGAGAAAAAGTGGAGAAAAAGTGGAGCATAAGAGGAGAAAAAGTGGAGAAAAAGTGGAGAAAAAGTGGAGCATAAGAGGAGAAAAAGTGGAGATTAAGAGGAGAAAAAGTGGAGAAAAAGTGGAGCATAAGAGGAGAAAAAGTGGAGAAAAAGTGGAGAAAAAGTGGAGAAAAAGTGGAGCATAAGAGGAGAAAAAGTGGAGATTAAGAGGAGAAAAAGTGGAGAAAAAGTGGAGAAAAAGTGGAGAAAAAGTGGAGCATAAGAGGAGAAAAAGTGGAGAAAAAAGTGGAGAAAAAGTGGAGAAAAAGTGGAGAAAAAGTGGAGATTAAGAGGAGAAAAAGTGGAGCATAAGAGGAGAAAAAGTGGAGAAAAAAGTGGAGAAAAAGTGGAGAAAGTGGAGAAAAAAATGGAGAAAAAGTGGAGAAAAAGTGGAGAAAAAGTGGAGAATAAGAGGAGAAAAAGTGGAGAAAAAGTGGAGAATAAGAGGAGAAAAAGTGGAGAATAAGTGGAGAAAAAAATGGAGAAAAAGTGGAGAAAAAGTGGAGAAAAAGTGGAGCATAAGAGGAGAAAAAGTGGAGAAAAAGTGGAGAAAAAGTGGAGAAAAAGTGGAGCATAAGAGGAGAAAAAGTGGAGAAAAAAGTGGAGAAAAAGTGGAGAAAAAGTGGAGCATAAGAGGAGAAAAAGTGGAGAAAAAGTGGAGAAAAAGTGGAGCATAAGAGGAGAAAAAGTGGAGAAAAAGTGGAGAAAAAAGTGGAGAAAAAGTGGAGCATAAGAGGAGAAAAAGTGGAGAAAAAGTGGAGAAAAAAGTGGAGAAAAAGTGGAGAAAAAGTGGAGAAAAAGTGGAGAAAAAGTGGAGATTAAGAGGAGAAAAAGTGGAGAAAAAGTGGAGAAAAAGTGGAGCATAAGAGGAGAAAAAGTGGAGAAAAAAGTGGAGAAAAAGTGGAGAAAGTGGAGAAAAAAATGGAGAAAAAGTGGAGAAAAAGTGGAGAAAAAGTGGAGAATAAGAGGAGAAAAAGTGGAGAAAAAGTGGAGAAAAAGTGGAGAATAAGAGGAGAAAAGGTGGAGAATAAGTGGAGAAAAAAATGGAGAAAAAGTGGAGAAAAAGTGGAGAAAAAGTGGAGCATAAGAGGAGAAAAAGTGGAGAAAAAGTGGAGAAAAAGTGGAGAAAAAGTGGAGCATAAGAGGAGAAAAAGTGGAGAAAAAAGTGGAGAAAAAGTGGAGAAAAAGTGGAGCATAAGAGGAGAAAAAGTGGAGAAAAAGTGGAGAAAAAGTGGAGCATAAGAGGAGAAAAAGTGGAGAAAAAGTGGAGAAAAAGTGGAGAAAAAGTGGAGCATAAGAGGAGAAAAAGTGGAGAAAAAGTGGAGAAAAAAGTGGAGAAAAAGTGGAGAAAAAGTGGAGAAAAAGTGGAGATTAAGAGGAGAAAAAGTGGAGAAAAAGTGGAGAAAAAGTGGAGCATAAGAGGAGAAAAAGTGGAGAAAAAAGTGGAGAAAACGTGGAGAAAACGTGGAGAAAAAGTGGAGAAAAAGTGGAGAAAAAGTGGAGAAAAAGTGGAGCATAAGAGGAGAAAAAGTGGAGAAAAAAGTGGAGAAAACGTGGAGAAAAAGTGGAGAAAAAGTGGAGAAAAAGTGGAGCATAAGAGGAGAAAAAGTGGAGATTAAGAGGAGAAAAAGTGGAGAAAAAGTGGAGAAAAAGTGGAGAAAAAGTGGAGAAAAAGTGGAGAAAAAGTGGAGCATAAGAGGAGAAAAAGTGGAGAAAAAAGTGGAGAAAAAGTGGAGAAAAAGTGGAGAAAAAGTGGAGATTAAGAGGAGAAAAAGTGGAGCATAAGAGGAGAAAAAGTGGAGAAAAAAGTGGAGAAAAAGTGGAGAAAAAAATGGAGAAAAAGTGGAGAAAAAGTGGAGAAAAAGTGGAGAATAAGAGGAGAAAAAGTGGAGAAAAAGTGGAGAAAAAGTGGAGAAAGTGGAGAAAAAGTGGAGAAAAAGTGGAGAAAAAGTGGAGCATAAGAGGAGAAAAAGTGGAGAAAAAAGTGGAGAAAAAGTGGAGAAAAAGTGGAGAAAAAGTGGAGATTAAGAGGAGAAAAAGTGGAGCATAAGAGGAGAAAAAGTGGAGAAAAAAGTGGAGAAAAAGTGGAGAAAAAAATGGAGAAAAAGTGGAGAAAAAGTGGAGAAAAAGTGGAGAATAAGAGCAGAAAAAGTGGAGAAAAAGTGGAGAAAAAGTGGAGAATAAGAGGAGAAAAAGTGGAGAATAAGTGGAGAAAAAAATGGAGAAAAAGTGGAGAAAAAGTGGAGAGAAAGTGGAGAAAAAAATGGAGAAAAAGTGGAACACCCTTTGGTACATTTCATGTGGCACTAAGGGGTGCTTAGCTTTGTATTTAGCCAAAAAAATGAAAAAAAAAATGACATAGGGTTCCCCCTAGTTTTGTAGCCAGCTAGGGTAAAGCAGACGGCTGCAGCCTGCAGACCACAGCTGGCAACCTCACCTTGGCTGGTAATCCAAAACTGAGGGCACCCCACGCTGTTATTTTAAATTAAATAAATAATTAAAAAAAAAAAACACGTAGGGGTCCCCCAAAATTGGATCACCAGCCAAGGTAAAGCAGACAGCTGGGGCCTGATATTCTCAGACTAGGGAGGTCCATGGTTATTGGAATCTCCCCAGCCTAAAAATAGCAGGCCGCAGCCGCCCCAGAAGTGGCGCATCCATTAGATGCGCCAATCCTGGTGCTTCGCCCCAGCTCATCCCGCGCCCTGGTGCGGTGGCAAACGGGGTAATATTTGGGGTTAATACCAGATGTGTAATGTCACCTGGCATCAAGCCCTGGGGTTGGTGAGGTCAGGCGTCTATCAGATACCCGACATCACCAACCCAGTCAGTAATAAAAAAAAAATACACGACAAACACATTTTTATTTGAAAAAACACTCCCCAAAACATTCCCTCTTTAACCAATTTATTAGATTGAGAAACAAATCCAGGTCTGGTGAAATCCAAGGGGTTGCCATGACGATGCACACTGTCCCAGTCAATGAAGAGCAGGATGTTCCCCATTGGCTGGGAGAGCAGTGCAGTGACCTGAGCTAACATCAATGGGTCAGCCCAGGTCACTGCAGGGCATGACAAGTGCTGCTGTCAGCGAGGTACATTACCTGCGCTGATCTCCAGCACACTGACAGCCCCTGTCACTGAGGTCAATGACCGGCGCCTTCACATCAAGTATCGCGAGAGGTCCGTGACGTCACCGCCAGTGTCAGTCTCGGGTCGGAAGCGAGAGGTGATGTGACAAGCGGCGGCCATGGAGGACAGTGACAGCGCTGAGGTCGGGATGGCGGGACTTCATCACCGCAGGTAAGCCGAGCGAGCGAGCGAGCGGGCGGGCGGGCGGGTGGATGTGTGTGTGTGTGTGTTTGTGTATGTGTATGTATGTGTACATGCCGCGGGCAGGAGGGGGTGGAGCGAGCTGAGCGGGAAAGTGTGGGCTTCCTGCACGTAACTAAGATAAACATCGGGTTACTAACCAAAGCGCTTTGCTTGGATACCCGATGTTTATCTTGGTTACCAGCTTGTGGCAGGCTGCCAGCGATGGCTCCTGCTCACTGTAGCTGTAAAAAGCCCTGCTTTTTGCTGCTAGAACCGTTCTCGAACGTATCTAGAACTATCGAGCTTTTAGCAAAAAGCTCGAGTTCTAGTTCGATCTCGAACAGCCCAAAAATCACTCGAGCCGCGAACTGGAGAACCACGAACCACGAACCGCGCTCAACTCTACTCTTTAGGCTCTCTTTAAATGTCGCCCTCAAACTATTTGTGCTCTAAAAGGCAAATAGCGTTACTTCCTCCTCTGCCTTGCCATGTGACCAAACAGTAGCTTCTGATGACATATAGGTCATCACTAGAGTTGAGCGCGGTTCGCGGTTCGAGGTTCTCCAGTTCTAAGCTTGAGTGATTTTTGGGGCTGTTCGAGATCGAACTAGAACTCGAGCTTTTTGCAAAAGCTCGATAGTTCTAGATACGTTCGAGAACGGTTTGTAGCAGCAAAAAGCAGGGCTTTTTACAGCTACAGTGAGCAGGAGCCATCGCTGGCAGCCTGCCAGAAGCTGGTAACCAAGATAAACATCGGGTATCCAAGCAAAGCGCTTTGGTTAGTAACCCGATGTTTATCTTAGTTACGTGCAGGAAGCCCACACTTCCCCCTTCCCCGCTCAGCTCGCTCCGCCCCCTCCTGCCCGCGGCATATACACACACACACACACAACCCCCCAACCCCCCCCCCGCTCGGCTTACCTGCGGTGATGAAGTCCCGCTATCCCGACCTCAGCGCTGTCACTGTCCTCCATGGCCGCCGCTTGTCACATCACCTCTCGCTTCCGACCCGAGACTGACTAGCGGTGACGTCACGTACCTCTCGCGATACTTGAGGGGAAGGCGCCGGTCATTGAACTCAGTGACAGGGGCTGTCAGTGTGCTGGAGATCAGCTCAGGTAATGTACCTCGCTGACAACAGCACTTGTCACCCCCCTGCAGTGACCTGGGCTGACCCATTGATGTTAGCTCAGGTCACTGCACTGCTCTCTCAGCCAATGGGGAACATCCTGCTCTTCATTGACTGGGACAGTGTGGATCGTCATGGCAACCCCTTGGATTACACCAGACCTGGATTTGTTTTTCATTCTAATAAATTGGTTAAAGAGGGAATGTTTTGGGGAGTGTTTTTTCAAATAAAAATGTGTTTGTCGTCTATTTTTTTTTTATTACTGACTGGGTTGGTGATGTCGGGTATCTGATAGACGCCTGACCTCACCAACCCCAGGGCTTGATGCCAGGTGACATTACACATCTGGTATTAACCCCATATATTACCCCGTTTGCCACCGCACCAGGGCGCGGGATGAGCTGGGGCGAAGCACCAGGATTGGCGCATCTAATGGATGCGCCACTTCTGGGGCAGCTGCGGCCTGCTATTTTTAGGCTGGGGAGAGTCCAATAACCATGGACCTCCCTAGTCTGAGAATATCAGGCCCCAGCTGTCTGCTTTACCTTGGCTGGTGATCCAATTTTGGGGGACCTCTACGTGTTTTTTTTTTAAATTATTTATTTAATTTAAAATAACAGCGTGGGGTGCCCTCAGTTTTGGATTACCAGCCAAGGTGAGGTTGCCAGCTGTGGTCTGCAGGCTGCAGCCGTCTGCTTTACGCTAGCTGGCTACAAAACTAGGGGGAACCCTACGTCATTTTTTTTTTCATTTTTTTGGCTAAATACAAAGCTAAGCACCCCATAGTGCCACATGAAAGGCACCAAAGGGTGCTCCACTTTTTCTCCATTTTTTCTCCACTTTTTCTACATTTTTTCTCCACTTTTTCTACATTTTTTTCTCCACTTTTTCTCCACTTTTTCTCCACTTTTTCTCCACTTTTTCTACATTTTTTTCTCCACTTTTTCTACATTTTTTTCTCCACTTTTTCTCCACTTTTTCTCCACTTTTTTTCCATTTTTTTCTCCACTTTTTCTCCACTTTTGCTCCACTTTTTCTCCATTTTTTCTCCACTTTTTCTCCACTTTTTCTCCACTTTTTTTCCATTTTTTTCTCCACTTTTTCTCCACTTTTTCTCCATTTTTTTCTCCACTTTTTCTCCACTTTTTCTCCATTTTTTTCTCCACTTTTTCTCCACTTTTTCTCCACTTTTTCTCCACTTTTGCTCAACTTTTTCTCCATTTTTTCTCCACTTTTTCTCCACTTATTCTCCACTTTTTCTCCACTTTTTCTCCACTTTTTCTCCATTTTTTCTCCACTTTTTCTCCACTTTTTCTCCATTTTTTTCTCCACTTTTTCTCCACTTTTTCTCCACTTTTGCTCCACTTTTTCTCCATTTTTTTCTCCACTTCTTCTCCACTTTTTCTCCACTTTTTTTCCATTTTTTTCTCCACTTTTTGTCCACTTTTTCTCCATTTTTTTTCTCCACTTTTTCACCATTTTTTTCTCCACTTTTTCCCCACTTTTTCTCCACTTTTCTCCACTCCACTTATGGAGAAAAAGTGGAGAAAAAAATGGAGAAAAAGTGGAGAAAAAGTGGAGAAAAAGTGGAGAAAATAATGGAGAAAAAGTAGAGAAAAAGTAGAGAAAAAGTGGAGAAAAAAATGGAGAAAAAGTGGAGAATTTTTTTCTCCACTTTTTCTCCACTTATTCTCCACTTTTTCTCCACTTTTTCTCCACTTTTGCTCCACTTTTTCTCCATTTTTTCTCCACTTCTTCTCCACTTTTTCTCCACTTTTTTTCCATTTTTTTCTCCACTTTTTCTCCACTTTTTCTCCATTTTTTTTTCTCCACTTTTTCTCCACTTTTTCTCCATTTTTTTCTCCACTTTTTCTCCACTTTTTCTCCACTTTTCTCCACTCCACTTATGGAGAAAAAGTGGAGAAAAAAGTGGAGAAAAAGTGGAGAAAAAGTGGAGAAAAAGTGGAGAAAAAGTGGAGAAAAAATGGAGAAAAAGTGGAGCAAAAGTGGAGAAAAAGTGGAGAAAAAAAATGGAGAAAAAGTGGGGAAAAAGTGGAGAAAAAAAATGGAGAAAAAGTGGAGAAAAAGTGGAGAAAAAAATGGAAAAAAGTGGAGAAAAAATGGAGAAGAAGTGGAGAAAAAATGGAGAAAAAGTGGAGCAAAAGTGGAGAAAAAGTGGAGCAAAAGTGGAGAAAAAAATGGAGAAAAAGTGGAGAAAAAGTGGAGAAAAAATGGAGAAAAAGTGGAGAAAAAGTGGAGAAAAAAGTGGAGAAAAAGTGGAGAAAAAGTGGAGAAAAAGTGGAGAAAAAATGGAGAAAAAGTTGAGCAAAAGTGGAGAAAAAGTGGAGAAAAAGTGGAGAAAAAAATGGAGAAAAAGTGGAGAAAAAGTGGAGAAAAAAAATGGAGAAAAAGTGGAGAAAAAAATGGAAAAAAGTGGAGAAAAAGTGGATTAAAAGTGGAGAAAAAATGGAGAAAAAGTGGAGCAAAAGTGGAGAAAAAGTGGAGAAAAAGTGGAGAAAAAGTGGAGAAAAAAATGGAGAAAAAGTGGAGAAAAAGTGGAGAAAAAGTGGAGAAAAAGTGGAGAAAATAATGGAGAAAAAGTAGAGAAAAAGTAGAGAAAAAGTGGAGAAAAAAATGGAGAAAAAGTGGAGAATTTTTTTCTCCACTTTTTCTCCACTTATTCTCCACTTTTTCTCCACTTTTTCTCCACTTTTGCTCCACTTTTTCTCCATTTTTTCTCCACTTCTTCTCCACTTTTTCTCCACTTTTTTTCCATTTTTTTCTCCACTTTTTCTCCACTTTTTCTCCATTTTTTTTCTCCACTTTTTCTCCATTTTTTTCTCCACTTTTTCTCCACTTTTTCTCCATTTTTCTCCACTCCACTTATGGAGAAAAAGTGGAGAAAAAAGTGGAGAAAAAGTGGAGAAAAAGTGGAGAAAAAGTGGAGAAAAAGTGGAGAAAAAATGGAGAAAAAGTGGAGCAAAAGTGGAGAAAAAGTGGAGAAAAAAATGGAGAAAAAGTGGGGAAAAAGTGGAGAAAAAAAATGGAGAAAAAGTGGAGAAAAAGTGGAGAAAAAAATGGAAAAAAAGTGGAGAAAAAATGGAGAAGAAGTGGAGAAAAAATGGAGAAAAAGTGGAGCAAAAGTGGAGAAAAAGTGGAGAAAAAGTGGAGAAAAAAATGGAGAAAAAGTGGAGAAAAAGTGGAGAAAAAATGGAGAAAAAGTGGAGAAAAAGTGGAGAAAAAAGTGGAGAAAAAGTGGAGAAAAAGTGGAGAAAAAGTGGGGGAAAAAATGGAGAAAAAGTTGAGCAAAAGTGGAGAAAAAGTGGAGAAAAAGTGGAGAAAAAGTGGAGAAAAAAATGGAGAAAAAGTGGAGAAAAAGTGGAGAAAAAAAATGGAGAAAAAGTGGAGAAAAAGTGGAGAAAAAAATGGAAAAAAGTGGAGAAAAAGTGGATTAAAAGTGGAGAAAAAATGGAGAAAAAGTGGAGCAAAAGTGGAGAAAAAGTGGAGAAAAAGTGGAGAAAAAGTGGAGAAAAAAATGGAGAAAAAGTGGAGAATTTTTTTCTCCACTTTTTCTCCACTTATTCTCCACTTTTTCTCCACTTTTTCTCCACTTTTGCTCCACTTTTTCTCCATTTTTTCTCCACTTCTTCTCCACTTTTTCTCCACTTTTTTTCCATTTTTTTCTCCACTTTTTCTCCACTTTTTCTCCATTTTTTTTCTCCACTTTTTCTCCACTTTTTCTCCATTTTTTTCTCCACTTTTTCTCCACTTTTTCTCCACTTTTCTCCACTCCACTTATGGAGAAAAAGTGGAGAAAAAAGTGGAGAAAAAGTGGAGAAAAAGTGGAGAAAAAGTGGAGAAAAAGTGGAGAAAAAATGGAGAAAAAGTGGAGCAAAAGTGGAGAAAAAGTGGAGAAAAAAATGGAGAAAAAGTGGGGAAAAAGTGGAGAAAAAAAATGGAGAAAAAGTGGAGAAAAAGTGGAGAAAAAAATGGAAAAAAAGTGGAGAAAAAATGGAGAAGAAGTGGAGAAAAAATGGAGAAAAAGTGGAGCAAAAGTGGAGAAAAAGTGGAGAAAAAGTGGAGAAAAAAATGGAGAAAAAGTGGAGAAAAAGTGGAGAAAAAATGGAGAAAAAGTGGAGAAAAAGTGGAGGAAAAAGTGGAGAAAAAGTGGAGAAAAAGTGGAGAAAAAGTGGAGGAAAAAATGGAGAAAAAGTTGAGCAAAAGTGGAGAAAAAGTGGAGAAAAAGTGGAGAAAAAGTGGAGAAAAAAATGGAGAAAAAGTGGAGAAAAAGTGGAGAAAAAAAATGGAGAAAAAGTGGAGAAAAAGTGGAGAAAAAAATGGAAAAAAGTGGAGAAAAAGTGGATTAAAAGTGGAGAAAAAATGGAGAAAAAGTGGAGCAAAAGTGTAGAAAAAGTGGAGAAAAAGTGGAGAAAAAAATGGAAAAAAAGTGGAGAAAAAGTGGAGAAAAAAATGGAGAAAAAGTGGAGAATTTTTTTCTCCACTTTTTCTCCAGATATTCTCCACTTTTTCTCCACTTTTTCTCCACTTTTTCTCCATTTTTTTTCTCCACTTTTTCTCCACTTTTTCTCCATTTTTTTCTCCACTTTTTCTCCACTTTTTCTCCACTTTTTCTCCACTTTTTCTCCATTTTTTTCTCCACGTTTTCTCCACTTTTTCTCCACTTTTTTTCCATTTTTTTCTCCACTTTTTCTCCACTTTTGCTCCACTTTTTCTCCATTTTTTCTCCACTTTTTCTCCACTTTTTCTCCACTTTTTTTCCATTTTTTTCTCCACTTTTTCTCCACTTTTTCTCCACTTTTTTCCATTTTTTTCTCCACTTTTTCTCCACTTTTTCTCCATTTTTTTTCTCCACTTTTTCTCCACTTTTTCTCCATTTTTTTCTCCACTTTTTCTCCACTTTTTCTCCACTTTTTCTCCACTTTTTCTCCACTTTTTCTCCACTTTTTCTCCATTTTTTTTCTCCACTTTTTCTCCACTTTTTCTCCACTTTTTCTCCATTTTTTTCTCCACTTTTTCTCCACTTTTTCTCCACTTTTTCTCCACTTTTTCTCCATTTTTTTCTCCACTTTTTCTCCACTTTTTTTCCATTTTTTTCTCCACTTTTTCTCCACTTTTGCTCCACTTTTTCTCCATTTTTTCTCCACTTTTTCTCCACTTTTTCTCCACTTTTTTTCCATTTTTTTCTCCACTTTTTCTCCACTTTTTCCCCACTTTTTTTCCATTTTTTTCTCCACTTTTTCTCCACTTTTTCTCCATTTTTTTTTCCACTTTTTCTCCACTTTTTCTCCATTTTTTTCTCCACTTTTTCTCCACTTTTTCTCCACTTTTTCTCCACTTTTTCTCCATTTTTTTCTCCACTTTTTCTCCACTTTTTCTACACTTTTTCTCCACTTTTTCTCCACTTTTTCTCCATTTTTTTCTCCACTTTTTCTCCACCTTATCTCCATTTTTTCTCCACTTTTTCTCCACTTTTTCTCCACTTTTTCTCCATTTTTTTCTCCAGTTATTCTCCACTTTTTCTCCACTTTTTCTCCAGTTTTTCTCTACTTTTTCTCCACTTATTCTCCACTTTTTCTCTACTTTTTCTCCATTTTTTTCTCCATTTTTTCTCCACTTTTTCTCCACTTTTTCTCCATTCTTTTTCTATGGTCGGTCTACCCATTAGCTCTGCCATGCACACTGTAGCTCTACACCTACTGCACATGTTACTTTATGATTGACATCTCTTTCGTACCTGAGCTGTCTAAGTCTACTCTGACCCCATATTTGTCATTACTATATTGTCCTTGTACTGTATTATGACATTTGTATCATGTGTTTCATTTCTTGCTGTGTTGCAATTTTTTTGCTGCATCCCAATTGTACCTCTACATTGTTCGAGTTTATGTTATTGTTCTCTCACTCTTATGTGATACTGATTATTGTCATTTTTCATGATTACATGCAGATAAGTCCAATCTGACGAAGGCTCAGGCCGAAACGTCATTTGTAACTTGTTTTGGACAAAAACATATATGCTTATGAAAAAAAATTTTTTCTTAATACGGACCAATAAAGAGTGATTTTGCATTACTATCCGTTGGGACTTACTGACTTATTCTGGGAGATTTAGAGTGCCGAGGTTACTCACTAATTTTATCTATTATTACCTCTGAGCACCTATATACCAGTGAGCAGAGCTTCCTCTACAGTAGTTCTCCTGATTAGGCATGCCCTTACCTCATGAGCAGGGCATTGCAGCTTTGGTAGCAACCATTACGACATGGACTCTGCTGCTGTGGACCCGAGAAGAGTGAGTGCAGATTCAATGCACCCACACTCCTCACATGAAGGGTCCGCAGTCCTAGAAAATGGGGGATACGTTCCCTGAGTGTCTCCCCCCCATATTCTAGACGGTCCAGAGTCGTCGTGGGACCCCTTTATTTTTTTTCTTACAATAAATTGGTGAAAGAGGAAATGTTTTGGGGACTGTTTTTTCAAATAAATTTCTTTTGTCGATTTTTTTTTTTTTGTTAGTACTGACAGTTTATGATGTTGAGTATCTAATAGACGCCATGACATCACAAACTGCTGGGCTTGATCTCAGGTTACTTTACAGCTAGTATCAACCCGATTTATTACCCCGTTTGCCACTGCACCAGGGCACGGGATGAGCTGGGGTGAAGCGCCAGGATTGGCGCATCTAGTGGATGCGCCACGTCTGGGGTGCCTGCGGCCTGCTATTTTTAGGCTGTGAAGGCCCAATAACTATGGACCTTCCCACCCTGAGAATACCAAACCACAGCTGTCCGCTTTACCTTGGCTGGTGATCCAATTTGGGGGGAACCCTACTTTTATTGGGTAATTATTAATTTTTATACAATAATTATAAAAAAGAGCCTGAGGGGACCTCCACATTGGATCCCCAACCACGGTAAAGCTGCCAGCTGTGGTTTTCAGGCTACAGCCGTCTGCTTTACCCTAGCTGGCTATCAAAAATGGGGGGACCCAACGTAATTTTTTTTTTAAAATATTTTTTAAATAGAAAAAATTAATGGGCTTCCCTGTATTTTGATTGCCAACCAAGGTAACGGCAGGCAGATGGGGGTGGCAACCCATAGCTGTCTGCTTTATCTGCGCTGAGAATCAAAAATACCGCGGAGCGCTACGTCATTTTTTTAAAGATTTATTTTTACAGCACTGTGATGTCCAGCAATCAAAATACAGGGAAGCCCATTTTATTTTTAGTTATTTAAATAAATAATTAAAAAAAATATATATGGGCTCCCGCTGCATTTTTTGTATTGCTAGCTAAGGGTAATCCAAGCAGCTACTGGCTGCTAACCCCCACTGCTTGGTGTTACCTTCACTGGCAATGGAAAATCCAGGGAAGCATTTTTTATTTTTTTTGCCAAAAAACTACAAAAAAAGGACGTGAGCTTCGCCATATTTTTGTATGCTAGCCAGGTATAGCAGGCAGGTGCTGGAAGAGTTGGATACAGTGCCAGAATATGGCGCTTCTATGAAAATGCCATTTTCTGAGACGGCTGCAGACTGCAATTCGCAGCAGTGGGGCCCAGAAAGCTCAGGCCAACCTGTGCTGCGGATTCCAATCCCCAGCTGCCTAGTTGTACCTGGCTGGACACAAAAATGGGGCGAAGCCTACGTCATTTGTTTTCTAATTATTTCATGAAATTCATGAAATAATAAAAAAAGGGCTTCCCTTTATTTTTGGTTCCCAGCCGGGTACAAATAGGCAACTGGGGGTTGGGGGCAGCCGTACCTGCCTGCTGTACCTGGCTAGCATACAAAAATATGGCGAAGCCCACATAATTTTTTCAGGGGGCAAAAAACTTCTGCATACAGTCCTGGATGGAGTATGCTGAGCCTTGTAGTTCTGCAGCTGCTGTCTATCTGTATGGAGAAGAGCAGACAGCAGCTGCAGAACTACAAGGCTCAGCATCATCCAGGACTGTATGCAGAATTTTTTTGCCCACCAAAAAAATGACGTGGGCTTCGCCATATTTTTGTATGCTAGCCAGGTACAGCAGGCAGCCACGGGCTGCCTCCAACCCCCAGTTGCCTATTTGTACCCGGCTGGGAACCAAAAATATAGGGAAGCCCGTTTTTTTTAATTATTTCACTTATTTCATGAAATAATTAAAAAATAAATGACGTGGGCTTCGCCCCATTTTTGTGTCCAGCCGGGTACAACTAGGCAGCTGGGGATTGGAATCCGCAGCACAGGTTAGCCCGAGGTTTCTGGGCGCCTCTGCTGCGGATTTCAGTCCGCAGCCGTCCCAGAAAATGGCGCTCTCATAGAAGCGCCATCATCTGGCGCTGTATCCAACTCTTCCAACAGCCCTGGAGCCGGGTGGCTTGTTGGGTAATCATGAGTTAATACTGGCTTTGTTTTACTAGCCAGTATTAAGCCAGAGATTCTTAATGTCAGGCACGTTTGACCCGGCCATTAAGAATCTCCAATAAAGGGTTAAAAAAAACACCACACAGAGAAAAAATACTTTAATAGAAATAAATACACAGACACATTAGAGACTTTATCTTTATTACCCCGTCAGCCCTCCACGATCCTGCTCTTCTGTCTTCTTTCTTTCTAGTGTAGTAGTAGTGACGATTGTAGTGAGGATGAGGTTCCCCAGCCAATTATGGGCTGAGGCATCTCATCCTCACTAAAATCCTCACTAGTGTAGTAGTAAAGACGATTGTAGTGAGGATGAGGTTCACCAGCCCATCATGGGCTGGGGAACCTCATCTTCAGTACAATCCTCACTACAATCGGGAAGCAGCATGCAGCCTTCACTCCGTGAGTGATCACTGCTGGCTGTCAGCGGTAACAGCGGTAACGCTGACAGACGCGTTACCATAGCAACGGTGCTCTCGGAGCCGCGGTTAGCGGTGACGTCACCGCTAACTGCGTTGCTATGGCAACGGTGATCTCCGTTAATGACCGGCTGTGTCAGCTGGTCCCTAACGGAATGGGGAGTCGACCGTGTGCTAGAGCATGTCGCCGGTACACGGCGATACACATATGTGCACCGTGTACCGGAGAGATGCACTCGCAGGTCCTACATGACGTGTCATAGTCATGTGACCAGTCTGTAGCCAATGAGATAATAGCCACGTGACTGGTCACATGGCTATTTTGACGTCACGATAGGTCCTGCATCTCTGCTGGCAGTGCAGGTCACCGGGAGGATTCAGCGATCATCGGATGGAATAGCGGCAGGAGACAGAGTGCAGAAGGGATCGCGAGGACCGGTAAGTGTTATGGCAATGTTTATTAACTGTTTGTGTACATTTATAATGCATTTTTATGTGTTTGTGATTGCCTCCCATTATAGCCTATACGTTCGAGTTCGGTTCGTCGAACGTGCATAGGTCCTTGATCTGAGACCACTCCATCAGGGTGATCTGCCCCACCTCTGCATCTCGTTGGCCCAGGCTTTACATCATGACATATTGCACCAGGGCTCGGCGGTGCTGCCACAGTCGCTGTAACATGTGGAGAGTCAAATTCCAGCGTGTCACCACATCGCATTTCAGGTGATGAACCGGCAGGCCGAAAAACTTCTGGAGCGATGCAAGTCGCTCAGCTGCGGCGGTTGAACGGCGGAAGCGAGCAGACAGTTTTCGTGCCCTGGTCAGAAGGCCATCTAGGCCGGGATAGTGTGTTAAAAATCGCTGGACAACAAGGTTCAACACGTGAGCCATACAAGGCACGTGTGTCACCTTGCCCAGGCGAAGGGCCGCACCCAGGTTTGCAGCATTGTCACACACGGCCTTACCAGGCTGCAGGTTGAGTGGAGACAACCATTTATTAAACTCAGTCTCCAGAACTGTCCACAACTCAGTCGCTGTGTGACTCTTATTTCCAAGACATGTCAAGCTAAAGACTGCCTGATGCCGTTGCGCTCTGCTGCCAGCATAGTAATGAGGGGTGCGTGATTCCTTCTGCACAGTGAGAACGCTGGTGGCCTGACCAGGCAGGCATGGGGCGGAGGTGGAGGACACAGATGAGGTGGAGGAGGCAGAAGCAGTGGCGGAACTTGGACAGACAGAGGATTGACACACAAGTCGTGGGGACAGCAAAACTTGTGCAGCAGACCCTTCACCATCTATCACCATAGTTACCCAGTGCCCAGTCAGCGACATGTAACGTCCCTGTCCATTCTTACTGGTCCAAGTATCGGTGGTGAAATGCACTCGTTGACACACAAAGTTTCTCAAGGAAGCGGTGATGTTGTGTGCGACATGCTGGTGTAGCGCGGGCACACCTATCTTAGAGAAGTAGTGGCGACTGGGCATCTGGTACTGGGGCACAGCGACAGACATAAGGTCTCTAAAATCCTGTATGTCCACCAGGCGGAAAGGCAGCATTTCGGTAGCCAAGAGCTTACAGAGGGATAAAGTCAACCTCTTAGCTTTGTCATGGGTCGCAGGAAATGGCCTTTTATTTGTCTCTGTGTTATCTGAGGGACAGAGATCTGGCTGTTGTGTGTAGACGGTGTTGATTAGGGTGTCCCTGGAAAAATGCAGCTTTGTGAGGAAAGTGCAGGCGTAGACATGATGTCGCCTTCATCCAACGTTGGTGCTATCGATGTCTGAGAGAGCTGTACACACGTACTTGTTTCCCCTTCAAAACCAACTGACGACCTACCAAGCAAACTGCCTGTTGCGGTTACAGTGGTAGAGGTTGTGCGTGGAAAACCAGGTGTGACAGCTGTCCCCACAGTCCTAGAAGATGAAGAGCGCACGGATGCACTAGAAGGGTCAGGCGGTGGATGGTTCGCTCCGCTAGGCCGCATTGCAGCACGGTGAGCTTCCCACCGGGACATATGATATTTATTTATGTGACGATTCATGGAAGAAGTTGTCAAACTGCTGATGTTTTGCCCTCTACTAACAGAATCACGACAAATTTTACAGATCACATAATTTGGGCGATCTTTTGCTATGTCAAAAAAGGACCAGGCTGGGCAAGGCTTAGAGGGCATGCGACCTGCTGATCCACCCTGACTAGTGCTCAGAGGCACAGTGGTGGCTGAGGATGCAGTTGTAGACGTGCTACCAGTACTCCTACTCTGTCCAGGAAGGCGCAAGGTAACTTCGTCGTCAGTTGCATCCTCCTCCACCGTCTCTGTTGACCTCCACGAGGGCCTGACTGTGGGTTGACACTAGGTGGGATCTAGAACTTCCTCATCAATTGTTGTGTTTGCACTCCCCTCACCCTCAGACCGAGCCTCTTCTTGCCCTGACCGAATATTTAAGTTGTCATCCCAATATGGTATCTGCGTCTCATCGTCATCACTATGTTCCTCATTGTCTATAACAATAGGTGTTACAGTTTGTGAAAAAGGGTCAACATTATGCTCAGAAACTTGGTCCTCACGGCCCGAATCAGAGTCACAAACGTTCTGGGCATCACTGCAGACCATTTCCTGGTCTGTACTCACTCTAGCTTGGGAGCAGACCTCTGATTCCCAAGCTATAGTGTGACTGAACAGCTCTGCAGACTCAGCCATCTCTGTTCCACCATACTGTGCAGGGCGGATGGAGACTTGAGAGCTGGGAGAAAGCAAGTGTGATTGGGATAACAACTCCGAGGACTGGTGTTTTTTGGATGTGGTAGTTGAGGTGGCGGAGAGGGCACTTATTGGACCACTTGAGATCCATTCAAGCATTTTCCTTTTTTGGCCATCATCTACCTTTGTTCCAGTTGTTTGTGTCCGTTAAAAAGGGAGCACATCAGATTGTCCACGGTAAGTAGTAAACATCTTACTTTTGTTGGAAGATGGTCTATCTTCAGCAGATGTTAATTAAGCTTTGCCACCTTCCCCACGGACAAACCCTTTTTTTCCTTTTCCAACACGCCTCTTCCCCTTTCCACCAGCATCTGTCATTTTGCCACTCATTTTGATTGCGACAAGATTGTGCACTTAAAATGTGGTAGTAAAAATTGAGAGGTGGTGTAGATTTCAGCGGTGGTCTAACTTTATTAACAGCAGAATAAACAAAAATAATTATCCCAATGCAATGCAACTACGGCCCTTAAACTGGCAGCAGTGTTTGCTAGTATCATGGCTTAGTAACAATGAGTTTAAACGTGTGCAATGCAGGCAGAGGTGCTGCAAATATCTTTGCACTAGTGGGACAATACAGAAGTCCAACAGCCACTTTTAGGATGCCACTAAGTTCACTCAGTGTTTGCTAGTATAATGGCTTAGTAGCAATGAGTTTGAGTGTGCAATGCAGGCAGATGTGCTGCAAATATCTTTGCACTGGTGGGACAATACAGAAGTCCAACAGCCACGTTTAGGATGCCACTAAGTTCACTCAGTGTTTGCTAGTATAATGGCTTAGTAACAATGAGTTTGAGTGTGCAATGCAGGCAGAGGTGCTGCAAATATCTTTGCACTAGTGGGACAATACAGAAGTCCAACAGCCACTTTTAGGATGCCACTAAGTTCACTCAGTGTTTGCTAGTATAATGGCTTAGTAACAATGAGTTTGAGTGTGCAAAGCAGGCAGAGGTGCTGCAAATATCTTTGAACTAGTGGGACAATACAGAAGTCCAACAGCCACTTTTAGGATGCCACTAAGTTCACTCAGTGTTTGCTAGTATAATGGCTTAGTAACAATGAGTTTGAGTGTGCAATGCAGGCAGAGGTGCTGCAAATATCTTTGCACTAGTGGGACAATACAGAAGTCCAACAGCCACTTTTAGGATGCCACTAAGTTCACTCAGTGTTTGCTAGTATAATGGCTTAGTAACAATGAGTTTGAGTGTGCAATGCAGGCAGAGGTGCTGCAAAAATCTTTGCACTAGTGGGACAATACAGAAGTCCAACAGCCACGTTTAGGATGCCACTAAGTTCACTCAGTGTTTGCTAGTATAATGGCTTAGTAACAATGAGTTTGAGTGTGCAATGCAGGCAGAGGTGCTGCAAATATCTTTGCACTAGTGGGACAATACAGAAGTCCAATAGCCACTTTTAGGATGCCACTAAGTTCACTCAGTGTTTGCTAGTATATAGGCTTAGTAACAATGAGTTTGAGTGTGCAAAGGGCAGGCAGAGGTGCTGCAAATATCTTTGCACTAGTGGGACAATACAGAAGTCCAACAGCCACGTTTAGGATGCCACTAAGTTCACTCAGTGTTTGCTAGTATAATGGCTTAGTAACAATGAGTTTGAGTGTGCAATGCAGGCAGAGGTGCTGCAAATATCTTTGCACTAGTGGGACAATACAGAAGTCCAACAGCTACTTTTAGGATGCCACTAAGTTCACTCAGTGTTTGCTAGTATAATGGTTTAGTAACAATGATTTTGAGTGTGCAAAGCAGGCAGAGGTGCTGCAAATATCTTTGCACTAGTGGGACAATACAGAAGTCCAACAGCCACGTTTAGGATGCCACTAAGTTCACTCAGTGTTTGCTAGTATAATGCCTTAGTAACAATGAGTTTGAGTGTGCAATGCAGGCAGAGGTGCTGCAAATATCTTTGCACTAGTGGGACAATACAGAAGTCCAACAGCCACTTTTAGGATGCCACTAAGTTCACTCAGTGTTTGCTAGTATAATAGCTTAGTAACAATGAGTTTGAGTGTGCAATGCAGGCAGAGGTGCTGCAAATATCTTTGCACTAGTGGGACAATACAGAAGTCCAACAGCCACGTTTAGGATGCCACTAAGTTCACTCAGTGTTTGCTAGTATAATGGCTTAGTAACAATGAGTTTGAGTGTGCAATGCAGGCAGAGGTGCTGCAAATATCTTTGCACTAGTGGGACAATACAGAAGTCCAACAGCCACGTTTAGGATGCCACTAAGTTCACTCAGTGTTTGCTAGTGTAATGGCTTAGTAACAATGAGTTTGAGTGTGCAATGCAGGCAGAGGTGCTGCAAATATCTTTCCACTAGTGGGACAATACAGAAGTCCAACAGCCACGTTTAGGATGCCACTAAGTTCACTCAGTGTTTGCTAGTATGATGGCTTAGTAACAGTGAGTTTGAGTGTGCAATGCAGGCAGAGGTGCTGCAAATATCTTTGCACTAGTGGGACAATACAGAAGTCCAACAGCCACTTTTAGGATGCCACTAAGTTCACTCAGTGTTTGCTAGTATAATGGCTTAGTAACAATGAGTTTGAGTGTGCAATTCAGGCAGAGGTGCTGCAAATATCTTTGCACTAGTGGGACAATACAGAAGTCCAACAGCCACTTTTAGGATGCCACTAAGTTCACTCAGTGTTTGCTAGTATAATGGCTTAGTAACAATGAGTTTGAGTGTGCAATGCAGGCAGAGGTGCTGCAAATATCTTTGCACTAGTGGGACAATACAGAAGTCCAACAGCCACGTTTAGGATGCCACTAAGTTCACTCAGTGTTTGCTAGTATAATGGGTTAGTAACAATGAGTTTGAGTGTGCAATGCAGGCAGAGGTGCTGCAAATATCTTTGCACTAGTGGGACAATACAGAAGTCCAACAGCCACGTTTAGGATACCACTAAGTTCACTCAGTGTTTGCTAGTATAATGGCTTAGTAACAATGAGTTTGAGTGTGCAAAGGGCAGGCAGAGGTGCTGCAAATATCTTTGCACTAGTGGGACAATACAGAAGTCCAACAGCCACGTTTAGGATGCCACTAAGTTCACTCAGTATTTGCTAGTGTAATGGCTTAGTAACAATGAGTTTGAGTGTGCAATGCAGACAGAGGTGCTTCAAATATCTTTGCACTAGTGGGACAATACAGAAGTCCAACAGCCACGTTTAGGATACCACTAAGTTCACTCAGTGTTTGCTAGTATAATGGCTTAGTAACAATGAGTTTGAGTGTGCAATGCAGGCAGAGGTGCTGCAAATATCTTTGCACTAGTGGGACAATACAGAAGTCAAACAGACACGTTTAGGATGCCACTAAGTTCACTCAGTGTTTGCTAGTATAATGGCTTAGTAACAATGAGTTTGAGTGTGCAATGCAGGCAGAGGTGCTGCAAATATTTATGCACTAGTGGGACAATACAGAAGTCCAACAGCCACGTTTAGGATGCCACTAAGTCACTCAGTGTTTGCTAGTGTAATGGCTTAGTAACAATGAGTTTGAGTGTGCAATGCAGGCAGAGGTGCTGCAAATATCTTTGCACTAGTGGGACAATACAGAAGTCCAACAGCCACGTTTAGGATGCCACTAAGTTCACCCAGTGTTTGCTAGTATGATGGCTTAGTAACAATGAGTTTGAGTGTGCAATGCAGGCAGAGGTGCTGCAAATATCTTTGCACTAGTGGGACAATACAGAAGTCCAACAGCCACTTTTAGGATGCCACTAAGTTCACTCAGTGTTTGCTAGTATAATGGCTTAGTAACAATGAGTTTGAGTGTGCAATGCAGGCAGAGGTGCTGCAAATATCTTTGCACTAGTGGGACAATACAGAAGTCCAACCGCCACTTTTAGGATGCCACTAAGTTCACTCAGTGTTTGCTAGTATAATGGCTTAGTAACAATGAGTTTGAGTGTGCAATGCAGGCAGAGGTGCTGCAAAAATCTTTGCACTAGTGGGACAATACAGAAGTCCAACAGCCACGTTTAGGATGCCACTAAGTTCACTTAGTGTTTGCTAGTATAATGGGTTAATAACAATGAGTTTGAGTGTGCAATGCAGGCAGAGGTGCTGCAAATATCTTTGCACTAGTTGGACAATACAGAAGTCCAACAGCCACGTTTAGGATGCCACTAAGTTCACTCAGTGTTTGCTAGTGTAATGGCTTAGTAACAATGAGTTTGAGTGTGCAATACAGGCAGAGGTGCTTCAAATATCTTTGCACTAGTGGGACAATACAGAAGTCCAACAGCCACGTTTAGGATACCACTAAGTTCACTCAGTGTTTGCTAGTATAATGGCTTAGTAACAATGAGTTTGAGTGTGCAATGCAGGCAGAGGTGCTGCAAATATCTTTGCACTAGTGGGACAATACAGAAGTCCAACAGCCACGTTTAGGATAACACAAAGTTCACTCAGTGTTTGCTAATATAATGGCTTAGTAACAATGAGTTTGAGTGTGCAATGCAGGCAGACGTGGTGCAATTATCTTTCCACTAGTGGGACAATACAGAAGTCCAACAGCCACGTTTAAGATGCCACTAAGTTCACTCAGTGTTTGCTAGTATAATGGCTTAGTAACAATGAGTTTGAGTGTGCAAAGGGCAGGATGGTACAGTGGCAGGGTTGTGGGTCTCTGGGTAGAAGAAAGGAAGCCTGCCTTTCTATCCCTCCTAATGAGGAAATGCAGCGAGGAAATCCCTGACCTTAGCTACGCAGATGCTGTCATCTTGTGTAGCTGTTAAACTCTGTTTTCACGGACCTGTCACCTATGGCTCTGACCCTGCCAGTATTAGCCCTTAAAAGGACTGATAGAAACTTCTATCCCTATTCTGTACAGCGCTGTGTATGGAGCGTACACAGCAGTATCGGAGATAGGAGCTGCGCCAGTGATGACTGACACCAAGGACGCAGAAGGCAGATAATGGCGTGCTGGAGGAAAATGTCCGTTTTATAATGCAGGGACATGTGACATGGACATCCTATCACACATGCCGTTGCTTCTCTGGCTAAAAGTCCACTTAGCTGTGAGTGTGTCTGGGATTGGCTGACATGCTGGCCCTCCCCACTACACGCGCGCGCTTAGGGAAGGAAGACAAGGAAAAAAAAAAATGGCGATGGCCATTTTCCAAACAGCAGGGATCTGAATACGCTGTTCCCGCACACTATACACTGAAATTTCATAATAGTGTGAGTCACAGAGTGACTTACACTATTACAGCGGAAAGCCAGCTAGTAATTAGCTGATCTTTTTCCTGCTAGAACCGTTCTCGTAAGTATCTAGAACTATCGAGCTTTAGTAAAAAGCTCGAGTTCTAGTTCTATCTAGCAAATAGGAATAACGTTTGGAACACCATTCTAAGTCCGAACTGGGTGCAAAAACCTAAAAAAACATCACTATGGGGAGATAAGATATGCACACCAGTGACTATGTAAGGGGAATACATGAAATAGCAGAAACTGCTGTGTGAATACTGACTTGAAAAATCCAATAGCTATATGCAAGAGTGAAAATGTGAAAAATGGAATCTGCATTACTGCCATGAACATATGAATCAAGAGAAATTTAGCTACTGAATTGATCAATGCAATAGAGCCCCAACACTACGCCAAAGTATTTCTCTACGTTGGAGTCCCTAGCTTGTGTGTGTCCTCTCATGCAGTTAAAAAACTTACCGTGAAGGGAAGCTGAGACCCAGGCTATTTATGCGTATGATATGGATTGGCAATAGGTGTGGTTGGGGAGGGTTCACAAACGAAAAAATACTAACAAATAGGAATAACGTTTGGAACACCATTCTAAGTCCGAACTGGGTGCAGTTTCTCCTATTTCATGTATTCCCCTTACATAGTCACTGGTGTGCATACCTTATCTCCCCATAGTGATGTTTTTTTAGGTTTTTGCACCCAGTTCGGACTTAGAATGGTGTTCCAAACGTTATTCCTATTTGTTAGTATTTTTTCGTTTGTGAACCCTCCCCAACCACACCTATTGCCAATCCATATCATACGCATAAATAGCCTGGGTCTCAGCTTCCCATACACGGTAAGTTTTTTAACTGCATGAGAGGACACACACAAGCTAGGGACCCCAACGTAGAGAAATACTTTGGCGTAGTGTTGGGGCTCTATTGCATTGATCAATTCAGTAGCTAAATTTCTCTTGATTCATATGTTCATGGCAGTAATTCAGATTCCGTTTTTCACATTTTCACTCTTGCATATAGCTATTGGATTTTTCAAGTCAGTATTCACACAGCAGTTTCTTCTATTTCATGTATTCCCCTTACATAGTCACTGGTGTGCATACCTAGTTCTATCTAGAACAGCCCCCAAAATCACTCGAGCCGCGAACTGGAGAACCTCGAACCGCGAACCTCGCTCAACTCTAATCTACAGCTTCAATATGCTCAATGCCCCATAGATTAATTCCTTGATGGATATAGTTTCCAAAATTGGTTCACTTGCAGGGTTTGTCTGATTTTTTGGTATATCAGGGTCCCTGCATGTGGAATATCGTGTCTGCTATCTACTCTAGCAAAATTCACATTCCAAATATAAAATGTCAATTCTTCATGTCCAAACTTTTTGACTACATGTAGGTTATCTCCAGGCTCATAAAAATGTGGGTAACAAACTGTCAAGTCAACATTTTCATTTTACTTTTGCAAAAGTGAAAAAATGGGAATAAAGCAACATTCTTGTGACAAAAATAATATTTTTCAAAATGACGACCTACTGTTATCAAATTTGGTGTACTACTTGTGGGTTCAAAATACTCACTACACCCTTGGATAAAATCCTTAAAGAGGTTGCTACTGTGTTAACAATGATGGCCTATCCTTACCTCCACCAATCAGCTTTCCTTAGTCTTAGCAGTGGCATCAGGTAGCTGGAAATGCTCAGTTCCGATGTTACTCTGGCTTTTAATATTGGCCAAGGCTGGAAACTGCACATGTGCCTCCCATTCAAATCAATAGGATTAATTAGGAAAACTTCCGTCCCTGCTGGCGAGCAACTGTTACATATGGAACCTCATTCTGAGAACAAAGTTAAAGAGCCAAGCTCCATAGGATTCGATAGATGTTGTTGGCCATTTCACTTTAGATTACATTGGAACTTCCAGGTTTTCTTTTCTTTTGAATTAATAGATTGGTGAATGAGGGAGTGTAGGGTAATGTGGGGCAGTATTTATCCAAATAAACAGTTTTTTTTCACTGTATGTGTTTTTTTTAACTCTACACTTTCTGGGTTAGTAATGGGAGTATCTGATATATACCTATCCATTACTAACCCCTTAGCTTGATGCCAGCTGTCAATTCACAGCTGGCACAAACCCCAAAAGTATTGCCCCAATTTCTAATTCACCAGGGCAATCGGGAAGAGACAGGCAAAGCACCAGAATTGGCACATCAAATGGATGCACCACTTCAGAGGCAGCTGCAGGCTATTATTTTTAGGATGAGATGGACCAAATAACCATGGACTTTCCCAGCCTGATGATACCAGCCCAGAGTTGTCTTCTTTACCTTGGCTCTTTATGAAAAATAAGGGGTACCTCACGCATTTTTAATAAGTTACTTAAATTATTTTAAAAAAACTTTGTGGGATTGCCTCTCTATTTTTTCTAACCAACAAATGTGAAGAAGACATCTGAGAGTTGAATCCTGCAGCTGTGTGCTTTACCCGTACAGGTTATCAAAAATAGAGGGACCCCAAATCTTTTTTTTTCCTATCCACATGTTTGCAGGACAATTGTCCTGCTCTTACCCCCATTTTTCTTTTTGCAATCCCAAGCACTTACTACAACCATTTTACAGCCGTTCCACAGTACTAAAGTGCAGGTTCCTTTTGATTTATATGTTTTTGGGGTCCAGTGTCAAGCTGTGGTTAAGGCTGGGTTCTGAACCAAATTTTTAACTACTGTCCGCCCAAACTCAGCACACCCGAACTTCCATGGGTCCACTCATCTCTACTTAGGGGCAATCTTCTTACAATGTACAACTATATGGGAGTACAATACAGAGATATTTCAAATGATCATTTTACATCTAGGCCTCTGATGGGGAAAAGGGGATATCCTTTATGTATTGAAAAAAGAAGGTTTAATCATAATCATAGCTGACGATTCTTTACTGTAAAAAAAGTGAGACGATGTTACTGTCTGATGCATAATGTTGTGATGGTTGATTCACTACTAAAACTCAAGAGAGGCCTGGATGCCTTTCTTGAAACATATTAAATGTTATAATGTTATAGACATTAAATTCTTTCGATAGGTCATTGATCCAGTGAACTAGTCCGATTGCCGTATGAGGAGTCGGTTAGAAATTTTCCCCCTAATATTAAGCTATTACGATCTGCTCGAAGGGATATTTGCCTTGCTATTTATCGATATATTAGGCTTTGCATTGAAATTGATGGACTTAGTCTACCTTCCACCTTACAAATTCTGATGCTTTTCATAAGTCTGCATAGGGATAAAAATAAATAAAATGGAAAGCAAATATTTCAGTTTGTCCCTGACTTTGATCATGGTTAATATCCTATGGTTCATAGACAAAACAACAACTGACTTCAATTGCATATGTGAGTGATGTAGTATTTGGCATATAACTATAGCCTAGGACATACCAATCAGAACACAGAATAGTAAAGATACAGTATGTTTTAAATTGCACTTCACTATCAAAAGGGTTTTACTGAAATAGATTTTTATTATCCCTGTAAGCTTGCTTCACATAAAAAATGAAATAGACGCACATGAAATAAACACACTAATAGCAACCTTCCCAATGCTGCCTCTCCAGTGCTACCCTATGTCTTTATTGACAGACTGTAGCACAAATGTCACAACAACAGCCAATCACTGGGATCAATAGTGATGCTTTGACAGCATTCACAAGACTGTTAAATCCATTGTTTGTCTGCAAGGTGATGTGTGCTGAACTCCTGATGTGACTTCTGCAGTTTGTCATCATTGATTAGGGTTCTGATGGAGGGGCATTGCTAAATCAGCAGACTATCTATAGCAAGACTTGTTTCTTAGTAGGTTTTGACTCAATTTGACAGCATGTAGCCATATACTGTTTTTTTTTTTTACATATCCTGAATCCCTTCAGTGAGGGGGGCTGCTCATGAACCTTCATACATATGCACTGCTTCCCCCGCCCACTAGCAATTCAAATCTGTGATTGGTTACAGTCAGACCACGCCTCCACCCTGTGTGACAGTCTGTCTGACTGCTTGCAATCACAGATGCTGTGTGCATCTGTACCTGGTGTAAAAATAATTAAAACAAATAAAATATTGGTGTAAGCTCCCCCAATATTATGATATCTAGCACAGATAAAGCATACTGCTACAGGTTGCAGCCCTCAGCCTTTTGCATATCTTGGCTATGTATCAAAATAAAAAGCACCCTATGCAGCTTTTTTAAAATTATTTAAATAAATAATTTTTAAAAAAAATGGCATGTCGTCCCCCAATTTTGATAACCAGACATGATAAAGTCGATGGCTGTGATCTGGTATTTTCAAGCTGGGGAGACCCATGGTTATCGGACCCCCAGCCTAAAAATAGCAGCCTACAAACACTCAGAATTGTTGAATCCATTAGATGCAACAATCCAGGAACTTTACCCAGCTCATCACGATTGCCATGGTGCGGTGGCAATCGGAGTAATAAGCAATTAATGACAACACACAGCTGCCACTAAGCCCTAGATTAGTAATGGGAGGCATCAATGAGAGAGTGGAAGAAATAAACACAAACACTGAAATAATCCTTTATTTTAAATAAAATACAAAAAATTACCTTGTTTCACCTCTTTATTAACCTCAAAACACCCAGTTCCGAGCTTATACACACAAAGTCCCAAGATGATTCCAGCTCTGCTACATTAGAGAAGTCACAGCGTGTGGGCATAGAACATGACCACCCGCTCTGACCTTCAGGCAGAGACTTAGCTGCAGGGATGAGTGGTGATGTCACTCAGGTAATTTGCAATCACAGCTGGAGGTTCCCATGGTCTTTGTGCTGTGACCACAGGAAACCTGACCTAAGATAACCTCATTAAATGCAGTGAACTCAGTGAGGTCACTGAGTTCACAGACCTCCATCTCCTGGCAGAAAACTGCATTTGCAGATTTTGTGCTGAAATTTCTATACCAAATTCCTTCACCCAATCTACATCTCCTAGCAAAAAATTCGATTAATACTGCATCATAACGCATGTAATTTTGATGCGCTCTTTTGCCAGGAGCTGTATATTGGGTGCAGGAATTTGGTTTAAAATTTTCAGCACCAAATTTGCATCTCTTGGCAAAACAATTCCACAAAATTGATTTTGATACTGTTTTTGTGTAGTTTTCTGCCAAGAGGTGTAAATCTGGTGCTGATATCTGGTGCTGTAAAGTTCTGGGATTGTCGCATGTAATGGATGTGACAATCCTAGTCAGCTGCAGGCTGCTATTTTTAGGCTAAATAAGCATAGGTCTCCTCCCCAACCTGAGATTACCAGCTTCCAGCTGTTGGCACTATCATTCCTGGGTATCAAAATTGGGAGGAACTGCACACCATTTTTAAGATGATTTATTTATTTAAATAATTAAAAAAAAGCCATGTGAGATCCCTCTTATTTGATACAGAGCCAAGACAAGTGCATGGCTGGGGGCTGAATTCTGTAGCTGACTGCTTTATCTGGTCTGGGTACTATAATATGGAGGGGACCCTATGCCAATTTTTTACTTATTTATTTATTTTTACACTAATAGAGTTGCACACACAGCGCATAGTTGTAGTCAGAAACATTGTCAAACAGGATGGGGACGCAGTGCATATGTATGAGGTTAATGAGCTGCCCTAGAAGAAGTGTTACAGCCGCACTGGAGACTCAGCAAGCATAATGTGCCTGCTTCCTCCCATACCCATATACTTCTACCACCATTCTAAAGCCCAAGATTCTGGACCTATAAACTTATATGGGGACCGACGTTCGGACAGATATCTGGGATCAATTTTCGGCCAAAATCCACCCATTACTAGTAATGATCTTATCAGAAAGGTGTTAATCATCTGTGCTCTACTCCCAAGACTTTATAACCATGCAGGAAATTAGACCAGGAGATCAGGTTGTATCATCGTTACATCTACTACATTATGAAACCTGCTCCAAACTACTGTGGGTTTGTGTTTTTTTTCCAGTGTATAGTTGCCTGCATATGATTGGCTAGTGTCATACAAAGAGAAGAGGTACATGCCCACAGTGAAAACTGTCTGATAACACCCGCATTGATTTAAGAAAAAGTAACTGATTAGTAGAGATGAGCGAGCCTCTAGAGGCTCGAGTTCGGTTCGTCGAACGGAGGCCGCGTTCGAGTTCGGTTCGAAGAACCATTCGACGAACCTCTCGAGCCCCATTGAAACCAATGGAAACCAAACACAAACACATAAAAACACATCATAAATGTACACATACAGTTAATAAACATTGCCATAACACTTTTAGGTCCCCGCGACGCGTCCTGCACTCTATCTCTCGCCGCTTTTCCTTCCGATAATTGCTGCGTCCTCCCAGTGACCAGCACTGATGATAGGACCTTCTGTGACGTCAAAAAAAGCATGTGACCAGTCATGTGTCTATTATCTCATTGGCTACAGACTGGTCACATGACTACGACGTCATGCTAGGTCCTGTCATTGCACTCTCCGGTACATGATCGTTCCAGCATCTCCGTATACCGGCAAAATGCTCTGTCACATGGTCGACTCCCCGTTCTGCTTCCCTGTTCCGTTATTCACCGGCTGCCACAGCCGGTCATTAACGGAGATCAACGTTGCTATAGCAACCCGCCTGCCAGCGGTGACATCACCGCTTACAGCCTGCAGCCTCTGGTCACTGACTGAGTGAAGAGACTTCAGTGCACGTCAGCAGAAGCGTCCTTCCACCCATGCAGCGCTGTCTGATGTAGCAGAGCTGCATGGGTTGAAGGAGAAAGAAGACAGAAGACCATGGATCGTGGAGGGATGAGAGGGATTAATAAACATGGAGTCTCTAATGTGCCTGTGTATTTATTTCTATTAAAGTATTTTTTCTCTGTGTGGTGTCTTTTTTTTAACCCTTTATTGGAGATTCTTAATGGGCGGGTCAAACTTGCCTGACATTAAGAATCTCTGACTTATTAAAACAAAGCTAGTATTAACTCATTAATACCCAGCAAGCCACCCGGCTTCAGGGCAGCTGGAAGAGTTGGAAACAGCACCAGATTCTATGAAAGCGCCATTTTCTGGGGCGGCTGCGGACTGCAATTCGCAGCAGAAGGGTCCAGAAAGCTCAGGTCAACCTGTGCTGCGGATTCCAATCCCCAGCTGCCTAGTTGTACCTGGCTAGACACAAAAATGTGGCGAAGCTCATGTCAATTTTTTTTTTTTAAATTATTTCATGAAATTTAAGAAATAATTAAAAAAAGGGCTTCCCTATTTTTTTTGTTCCCAGCCAGGTACAAATAGGCAGCTGGGGGTTCTGGGCACCGCTTCTGCGAATTGCAGTCCGCAGCCGCCCCAGAAAAGGGCGCTTTCATAGAAGCGCCATCTTCTGGTGCTGTATCCAACTCTACCAGCTGCCCTAGTGATGAGTGGCTCGCTGGGTAATAATGGGGTTAGGGCTACCGGTATATTATCAACTGGCCCTAAGCCCAAAATTTATGGTGTCACGCCAAAAATAAAAAAACAAAAACAGATAAAAACAAACACAACACACAGAAAAATATTTTTATTAGAAATAAAACACAACACAATTAGTGACTCCATCTTTATTGAAATAAAGAACCCTCCGCAGTAATCCTGGGTCAAGGGTCCCGCGCCATCCAATCCGGATCCAATATCATCTGATCGGTTTGCTGGAAGGCAAAGCGATCAGATGATGTGTCAGGTTCAAGGGCCTGAATCACATGACGCAGCTGATTGTATAAACGGCTTTTATACAATCAGATGATGCATCAGTGCAAAAAAAAAACAAACTACACACTTCTGTGCAGACTCCTGTCCGACAGCATCAGCTGATAATTTAGCCGGCCGGGCGGTAAAAAGCCGGCCTCACCGCTCGACTTATAGTGTCAGCTGATTCCGTCAGGTGACCGCATCAGCTGATCATCGCCAGGTCTGAGACAGAGAGAGAGAGAGAAAGAAGAGAGAGGGAGAGATGAGAGAGAAAAGAGAGAGAGAAAAAAGAGAGAGAAAAGAAAGAGAAAAGAGAAGAGAGAGAGAGGGAGAGAGAGAGAGAAGAGGAGAGAAGAGTGAGAGGGAGAGAGAGAAGAGAGAGAGAAGAGGAGAGAAAAGAGAGAGGAGAGAGAAGAGAGAGAGAAAAGAGGAGAGTAGAGAGAGAGAGAAGAGAGAAGAGAGAGAGGAGAGAGAGAGGAGAGAGAGAAAGAGAGAGAGAGACTGACTGACTGAGACGGACTGACTGACTGAGACTGACTGACTGACTGAGTGTGCAGGGAGCCATCGCTGGCTGCATGCGTAAGCTGTTAACCAAGATAAATATCGGGTATCCAAGCAAAGCACTTTGCTTGGTAACCCAAAATTTACCCTACTTACATGTGCAGGGAGCCGACATTTTCCCGCTGGGCTCCACCCCCTCCTGCACTTGGCATGTAAACACACACACTCACCTGTCCCCAGCCATGCAGTCCCCGACACGACGTCCTCAGCGCCACATGGCCTCACTAGGCTCCACCCACTTTATACTCCGCCGCCCGCACACATGACCCCACTAGGCTCCACCCACTTCGCACTTCACTGCCCGCACACATGGCCCCGCTATGCTCTACCCACTTCGCATTCCGCACACATTACCCCGCTTAGCTCCACCCACCTCGCACTCCGTACACATTACCACGCTTGGCTCCACCCACTTGGAACTCTGCACACATTACCCCACTTGGCTCCACCCACCTTGCATTCTGCACATATGGCCCCGCTTGGCTCCACCTACCTGGCACTCTGCACACATTACCCCGCTTGGCTCCACCCACCTCGCACTCCGCACACATTACCCTGCTCGGCCTACCTGTGGTGATGAAGTCCTGCTCTCCCGACCCCAGAGCTCTCACTGTCCTCCATGGCTGCCGCTTCACATTTCCTTTCTCTGCCGTCCTGAGACTGTGACTAGCGGTGACGTCACAGGCTCCCGCGATACTTGGCTGTGAAGGCGGCGGTCATTGAAGTCAGCGACAGGTCTGCTATCAGCAGTGCAGGAGATCGTCACCGCAGGTAATTTACCTCGCTCATGACAACAGCACTCATGCCCTGCAGTGACCTGGGCTGACCTATTGATGTTAGCTCAGGTCACTGCATTGCTCTCCCAGCCAATGGGGAACATTCTGTTCTTCATTGACTGGGACAGTGACTATGGTATGGATCGTCATGGGAACCCCTTGGATTACAGCAGACCTGGATTTGTTTTTCTTTCTAATGCATTGGTGAAAGAGGGAATATTTTGGGCAGTGTTTTTTCAAATAAAAATGTGTTTGTCGTCTATTTTTTTTATTACTGACTGGGTTGGTGATGTTGGGTATCTGATAGACGCCTGACCTCACGAACCCCAGGGCTTGATGCCAGGTGACATTATACATCTGGTATTAGCCCAATATATTACCCCGTTTGCCATCGCACCAGGGCACGGGATGAGCTGGGGCGAAGCACCAGGATTGGCGTGCCTAATGGATGCACCACTTCTGGGGCGGCTGCGGCCTGCTATTTTTAAGCTGGGGAGAGTCCAATAACCCTGGACCTCCCTAGTCTGAGAATATCAGACCCCAGCGGTCCGTTTTACCTTGGCTGGTGATCCAATTTTGTGGGGACCAACATGTGTTTTGTTTTGTTTTTTTTTGCCCTCAGTTTTGGATTACCAGCCAAGGTGAAGCTGCCAGCTGTGGTCTGCAGGCTGCAGCTGTCTTCTTTACCCTAGCTGGCTACAAAAATAGGGGGAACCCCACGTCATTTTTTTTCAAAATGTATTTGGTTTTTTTTTTGGTAAATACAAGGCTAAGCATCCCTTAGTGCCACATGAAAGGCACCAAAGGGTTCAAAATTACAAAATGCAGGAGAGTGGGACATTATGTGTCTTTCTGCCATTATAATGACAGAAAAGACTGTTATGAAGTGTACAAGCACAAGAAAATCACCAGAGCGCTCTACGCTGTGAAAAGCAGTAGAAAATGGCACTGGAGTAAACATGTGACCGCCTCATGTAGGTTGAAGCTATGGATCCTGGGTAAATTTATGTATTTTCCCTCCTTCAGTTTTCTTGCAGTACGTAAAAAAAACAGAAGGCACACCAATGACAAACGGATGACATATGGACCGTATACGGAACGGAAACGGATGCCACACGGATGCACACGTGAAAAAAAGGGCCGTTTTTTGCGGACCGCAAAAACGTATCGGTCATGTGAATGTAGCCTTATTCTGATCCGCCGTTTATAAACAGCAGGCAGAAATAAATGAATAGCGCCCCCCCAGTGTCAGAAAATCTCCGGGGTTTCAGGGGTAGCTGAGACCATGGAGATCATGATTCAGGCCGGCTTTTTCGGTCCCCACTCACGTGATCACAGGTATACACCATATACCAATGATCACGTTACAGTAAATAACAGCGCCGGTAAAAAAATATTTATCTCCCATCTGGCATGAACAAACATCCTCCCGGATCCCCTCTGGTCCCCCGGTGTCACCAAAGTGCCCCCCCGACCCCCTCCCGGAAATCCAAGATGGCCACGCGCACAGCAGCGTGCCAGCTGCATTCACCCTACTGCTCTGATTTCTGTCGCATGTGCCATGACACATGCGACAGAAAACTCCTCCCCAGGCCCTGTCAGCTCACCCCCCTATAACCCCACCGGTGTTCTCCGGTGACCCCCGTACTTGTGCAGCGTTGATCCCCCACGGCAACTCCTTCACAATAGACGCTGCTGCATGCACAGAGCGGCTGTCAGCTCAGCTTCCTGTGTTCAGACACAGTGAGTGGCGGTAACCATGCATCTGTAAGCAACTGCAATGCCCTGTAAGGAAGGAGGTAAGGAACATAGTTGATCAGGAGAGCTATACTACATTTCCAAATGGAGGTATTTGATTTTAAAGTTGCCCTGCTGAACTACCACCAAACATGAGAGTCCGTTATACACCACAAGAAAACATGTCTAAATAGCAAGCTTTGTTGTTTAGTATTCATTCAGCTGGATAACTGGACTTAAAGGGGTATTCCATCTCCAAGATCCTATCCCCAATATATAGTAGGTGGAATAGTAATAATATCAGCAAATACCAATGTTTGGAAAAGTAGAATAGTTCTCCTGATTAGGCATGCCCTTACCTCATGAGCAGGGCATTGCAGCTTTGGTAGCAACAGTTACGACATGGACTCTGCTGCTGTGGACCCGGGGAGAGTGAGTGCAGATTCATTGCACCCACACTCCTCACATGAAGGGTCTGCACTCCTAGAAAATGGGGGATATGTTCCCTGAGCATGTCCCCCCATATTCTAGACGGTCCAGAGTCATCGTGGGACCCCCTTTTTTTTTTTCCTTACAATACATTGGTGAAAGAGGGAGTGTTTTGGGGAGTGTTTTTTCAAATACATTTTTTGTTGTCTATTTGCTTTGTTAGTACGGACAGTTTTTGATGTCGGGTATCTGATAGACGCCATGACATCACAAACTGCTTGGCTTGATGTCAGGTGACCTTACAGCTAGTATCAACCCCATTTATTACCCCGTTTGCCACTACACCAGGGCACGAGATGAGCTGGGTTGAAGCGCCAGGGTTGGCAGATCTAGTGGATGCGCCACTTCTGGGGCGCCTGCGGCCTGATATTTTTAGGCTGTGAAGTGCCAATAACTATGGACCTTCCCAACCTGAGAATACCAGACCTCAGCTGTCCGCTTTACCTTGGCTGGTGATCCAATTTGGGGGGGACCTTACTTTTTTTGTAATTATTATTATTTATATAATAATTATAAAAAAGAGCCTGGGATGACCTCCACATTGGATCTCCAACCACGGTAAAGCTGCCAGCTGTGGTTTTCAGGCTACAGCCGTCTGCTTTACGCTAGCTGGCTATCAAAAATGGGGGGATCCCACATCATTTTTTTTAACTATTTTTTTAAATAAAAAAAATTAATTGGCTTCCCTGTATTTTGATTGCCAGCCAAGGTAACGCCAGGCAGATGGGGGTGGCAACCCATACCTGTCTGCTTTATCTGCGCTGAGAATCAAAAATACAGCGGAGTGCTGCGTCATTTTTTTTAATGATTTATTTTTACAGCACTGTCATGTCAGGCAATCAAAATACAGGAAAGCCCATTTTTTTTAGTTATTTAAATAAATAATAAAAAAAATATATGGGCTCCCGCTGTATTTTTTGTATTGCTAGATAAGGGTAATCCAAGTAGCTACTGGCTGCTAACCCCCACTGCTTGGTGTTACCTTCACTGGCAATGGAAAATCCAGGAAAGCATTTTTTATTTTTTTTTCCCAAAAAACTAAAAAAAAAAAAATGACGCGAGCTTCGCCATATTTTTGTATGCTAGCCAGGTACAGCAGGCAGGTACGGCTGCCCCCAACCCCTAGCTGCCTATTCGTACCCTGCTGGGAACTAAAAATATAGCGAAGCCCTTTTTTTAATTATTTAATGAATTTAAGGAAATGATTAAAAAAAAACGTGGGCTTCGCCCCATTTTTGTGTCCAGCCGGGTACAACTAGGCAGCTGGGGATTGGAATCCACAGCATAGGATAGCCCGAGGTTTCTGGGCCCCTCTGCTGCGAATTGCAGTCCACAGCCGCCCCAGAAAATGGCGCTCTCATAGACGCGACATCATCTGGCGCTGTATCCAACTCTTCCAGCAGCCCTGGAGCCTGGTGGCTTGCTGGGTAATAATGAGTTAATACTAGCTTTGTTTTACTAGCTAGTATTAAGCCAGAGATTCTTAATGTTAGGCAAGTTTGACCCGGCCATTAAGAATCTCCAATAAAGGGTTAAAAAAAGACACCACACAGAGAAAAAATACTTTAATAGAAATAAATACACAGATACACTTAGGGTCTCCATGTGTATTACTCCCTCTTATCACTCCACGATCCATGGTCTTCTGTCTTCTTTCTCCTTCAACACATGCAGCTCTGCTCCATCAGCAGCGCTGCATGTGAGGAAGGACGCTGCTTCCCATGCAGCCTTTTCACTCCGTGAGTGATCAGTGCTGCTGGCTGTTAGCGGTACCGTCACCGCTGACAGACGAGTTGCCATAGCAACGGTGCTCCGGTCTTGGGATTCCGAGTGCCGCTGCTAGCGGTGACGTCACCGCTAAAAGGTGCGTTGCTATGGCAGTGGTGATCTCCGTTATTTACCGGCTGTGTCAGCCGGTCAATAATGGAATGGGGAAGCAGAACGGGGAGTTGACCGTGTGCCAGATCATGTCGCCGGTACACGGCGATACACAAACGTGCACCGTGTACCGGAGAGTGCAATGACAGGACCTAGCATGACGTCCAAGCCATGTGACCACTCTGTAGCCAATGAGATAATAGACACGTGACTGGTCACATGCTATTTTGACGTCACAATAGAACCTGTCATCACTGCTGGTTACCGGGAGGACGCAGCAATTACCAATGGAAAAGCTGCAGGAGGCAGAGTGCAGGACGGTTCGTGGTGAAGTGTTATGGCAATGTTTATTAACTGTATGTGTACATTTATAATGTGTTTTTATGTGTTTGTCATTGCCTCCCATTGTTTGCTATGGGGCTCGAGAGTTTGACAAACGGTTCGACGAACGGCTCATCGAACGGTGCACCGTTCGACGAACCAAACCAAACTCGAACTCCAGGGGGGTGGCTCATCTCTAGTCCCTAGCTGGTGTGTGTCCTCTCATGCAGTTAAAAAACTTACCAAGTATGGGAAGCTGAGACCCAGGCTATATATGCATATAATGTGGACTGGCAATAGGTGTGGGTGGGGCCGTTTTCACAAACGAAAGACTACATATCAAACAAGAAATAACGTCTGGTACACCATTCTGAGTCTGAACTGGGTGCAAAAACCTAAAAAATCTACACTATATGGAGAGAAGGTATGCACACCAGTGACTATGTAAGGGGAATATATGAAAAGTAGAAACTGCTGTGTGAATACTGACATGAAAAATCCAATAGCTATATGTAAGAATGAAAATATGAAAAATGGAATCTGCATTACTGCCATGAACATATGAATAAAGAGAAATGTAGCTATTGTGAGACTGTGACCGGGGTTATCTATGACGGCCGGTATGTCTCGCCCCGGTTGTGCTCACTCCATGATAATCCACTATAGGGTTAATGCTGTTTTCCCTACAGGCTGAAGGGAGGGATAAATAGATTCAGGAACAAGGGCAGGTGTGCCGGGTGTGAGGGGGTGATCACATCTCCCTGAGCTCTCTGCTGGAGAGGCACATATGTAATATTGTGGACTTTTTCTTTGGAATAAACCGTGTGCTGTGAACCTTGGTGCCTGGATCCCGTGTCTTCTGCAGCGCAGCCGACGACGCTACCTCACATATGGTGGAGAATCGGCGGGCATGACAGCCGGTGAGGTGTAGCATCCATTCCTGGTGACCCAGTAGCACATGTCCTGGATTCGAGCGGCTATACTACAGCCCAAACCCGGCGACGCCATGGAGGACATACTAAAGCATTTGGCTCAGGCTAATGCACAGCAGCAACAGACCAATGCACACCTGCTCCAATCCTTGCAAATGCAGGAAAAAAAATTCCAAGAACAGATGGATCAGGCCAATGCACGTCAGCAGCAATCCTTGCAAGTGCACCAAGAACAGATGGAGCAGGCCAATGCACGTCAGCAGCAAGCCTTGCAATTGCAGGAAAAAAGGCACCAAGAACAGATGGTTCTCCTGGCCAAGTCGATCCGTGCCGGACCGGCAGCAACAACCCCGGGACCGGGTGACGACGGCAGCGTCCGGAAAGCGGTGAGACAAGCGTTGCAAAAGATGACCCCGGGTGATGATGTGGAAGCGTTCCTGGCGGTGTTTGAACGGGTGGCCGAGCGGGAAAAGCTGCCGACCCCGCAGTGGGCTGAGGTATTGTCACCTTATCTGACGGGGGAACCCCAAAAAGCATACCTGGACCTCTGTACCGAGGACGCCATTGACTATGTGACCCTGAAAGCCGAAATACTGGCTCGGTTGGGGGTGAATACCTATGTACGGGCTCAGCGGGTAAATCAGTGGTTCTTTGAGGAAGCCAAACCCGTACGCTCCCAGGCCTATGACTTGTTACATCTTGTAAAAAAGTGGTTGCAGCCTGACACTCTGAGCCCGGCGCAAATGGTGGAAAGGGTAGTAGTGGATCGTTTTGTGCGCACTTTACCCGTCACCGTTCAACGGTGGGTCGGACAGGGTGACCCGAGTACCCTGGACCAATTAGTGTCCCTGGTAGAGCGGCATGTGGCTACGCAGGACTTGATACGGGACACTGAGACTTTGCGTACCGCCCGGCGGTTCGGCCCCTCCAAACCTAGGGCCAAGGACCCACCGCTGACACCGGTGCGGGAGTCCGCTACCGTCCCGTCTGAAGCTGCACCCTCCGTCCCTGAGGTCCGGAAAACTATGTACCCTAAACGACAACTCGTCAAGGGGGTGTCCTTCCCTATTAGATGTTGGCGGTGCCAGCGGGTGGGACATATGGAAGCCCAGTGTCCACTCACCACGGAGCCCATGGATTGTGGGGTTACCCGGCGGGGTTCAATGTATGCTCAGGTGGTGTGTACCGCTGACCTGGTCTACCCAGAGACTGAGCCCCACTTGTGCCAAATTCAGGTGAATGGATGTCCGGTTACAGGCTTGTTGGATTCCGGAAGCTTAGTGACCCTTGTGCGATCAACCCTAAGGGCTAAAGTAAAGGCCACCGGACGTACCGTGGGGGTGGTTTGCATACATGGGGACCGCCGAGACTATCCCACGGGGATAGTCACCATCACAGCACCTTGCGGTCAGGTGCAACATGAGGTGGGACTTATTAATACTCTTCCCTATGATGTGATCCTAGGAAGGAATCTGCCCTATTTTTGGACTTTATGGAAGGGACCTCCTAAGTCCCATCAGATATTGGTCAGTCCGGGACCTGAGCCCTACAATCCTGAATCCGGGACGCCTGCCGTAGGGGTCCCCATGATAGGGACAGGATGTGAACCTGATAGGTCGCCCCTAGAGGTATTGGCAGGAGAGGCTGAGACGGTCGAGCCCATCCCGGAGTTGGAGGCGTCCCCGGATACGTTTGGGACAGCCCAACTCCAGGACCCTACATTAATACATGCCCGGAGTCGGGTGACAGTAGTTGACGGGGTGGCACAGCTGCCTGGTGCCCAGGTAAGATACCCCCATTTCGCTCTTAAGCAGGATTTACTCTACCGGGTAGATGAAATACGGGGCGTAGGGGTAGAGCAGTTGGTGGTGCCCCAGCCGTATCGCCGGCGGGTCCTCGACTTGGCTCATAAACACCTGATGAGTGGTCACCTAGGGGTCAAGAAAACGCAGGAGCGAATATTGCAAAGGTTCTATTGGCCCGGGGTCTTTGGGGAGGTAAAACGGTTCTGCGAAACCTGCCCGGAGTGTCAGCTTACCGCACCCCTGACCCACTTTCGCAGTCCGTTGGTACCGTTACCCATAATAGAAGTCCCTTTTGAACGGATAGGGATGGATCTGGTGGGGCCCCTCGTAAAGTCTGCTCGAGGGCACCAGCATATCCTAGTGATCGTTGACTATGCCACCCGGTATCCAGAGGCGATACCTCTCAGACATACTGCAGCCAAGCTTATAGCTCGGGAGTTGTTTGCTGTGTTCTGCCGGGTGGGGTTGCCCAAGGAGATCCTTACGGATCAGGGGACCCCATTCATGTCTAAAGTGACCAAAGAGCTATGCCGGCTACTCCAGATCAAGCAGTTGCGTACGTCTGTGTATCATCCTCAGACGGATGGTTTAGTGGAACGATTCAATAAAACCCTGAAAACCATGCTCAAAAGGGTGATTTCCAAAGACGGGAAAGACTGGGATATGATGCTTCCCTATTTGATGTTTGCCATACGAGAGGTGCCACAGGCATCCACGGGGTTTTCGCCTTTTGAATTGTTATACGGGCGACATCCCCGGGGATTGTTGGACCTGGCAAAAGAAACCTGGGAGCAGGAGCCCACCCCCCATAAAAGTGTGATTGAACACATTTTGGGTATGCAGAACCGCATAAGCGCGGTCATGCCAATTGTGAAGGAGCATTTACAGGAGGCTCAGGCCGCGCAAAGCGGCCGCTACAATAGACAAGCCACCGTGCGGACCTTTAATCCCGGGGATCGGGTGTTGGTATTGATTCCCACGGCGGAGAGTAAATTCCTGGCTCAGTGGCAAGGCCCCTACGAGATAAAGGAAAGAGTCGGGGTGGTTAACTACAAAGTATTGCAGCCCGGTAGGCGGAAACCTGAACAAATATACCATGTCAACCTATTAAAACCTTGGCAGGAACGGGAAAACCTGATGGCTGTTTTTTCCCCACCTCCCTCCTCTTCGGGTCGTTCACATCCGGCTCCAGCGACCTCCGGAGGGGACGAACCGGAAGTAAGGATTGGAGAAGCCCTCACCAAGACACAGAGGCGAGAGGCCAGACGGTTGGTTCAGCAGAACCCCGATGTCTTCTCCGAGCTGCCCGGTAGGACCAGTCTGATACGACATGATATTGTCACCGAGCCCCACCTGAAGGTACGCCTGAAGTCATACCGGGTACCGGAGGCTCGACGACAAGCCATATCAGAGGAAGTAAAGTCAATGTTACGCCTGGGGGTCATCGAAAAATCCCGGAGTGAATGGGCTAGTCCGATTGTCCTAATACCAAAACCCGATGGCTCCTTAAGGTTCTGCAATGACTTTAGGAGATTGAACGAAATATCCAAGTTTGATCTCTACCCCATGCCCCGGGTGGATGAGCTGATTGATAGGCTGGGACAGGCGCGATACTTTACCACGCTCGACCTGACCAAGGGGTACTGGCAGGTGCCACTAACGGAGTCCGCCAAGGAGAAAACCGCTTTTGTTACGCCGGAGGGTCTCTTCCACTATGTTGTCTTGCCTTTTGGGTTACATGGCGCTCCGGCCACGTTCCAGAGGTTGATGGACTTAGTGCTGGAACCCCACCAGGCGTATGCTTCAGCGTACCTTGATGACATCATTATTTACAGCTCCGATTGGCAGACCCACTTGGAACAGGTACAAGCGGTGGTGGACGCGCTTCGAACAGCCGGATTGACAGCCAATCCCAAGAAATGTGCGTTGGGACTCACGGAAGCCCGCTACTTGGGCTACGTAATAGGCCAAGGAGTGATTAAGCCCCAAATTAACAAAGTGGAGGCGATCCAGAAGTGGCCTAGACCCCTGACCACGAAGCAGGTTAGGGCCTTCCTGGGTATCGTGGGGTACTACAGGAGGTTTGTAAAAGATTTTGCGGGACTATCAGCCCCCTTGACGGACCTTCTCAAAGGCAAGAAGTCCGTCATGGTGCGCTGGACTCCGCAGGCCGAGGACTCCTTCCGGGCCCTGAAGGAGGTCCTGTGCGGACAGCCCGTTCTTGTAAACCCTGATTTCCGGAAAGAGTTCATAGTACAGACTGACGCCTCGGAGGTCGGCCTGGGGGCAGTGCTGTCTCAGGTGGTTCAGGGGGTGGAACACCCCGTCACCTTCTTAAGTAGGAAGCTCACCCCTCCCGAGCGGAATTATAGCGTAGTGGAGAAGGAGTGTCTGGCGATCAAGTGGGCCTTGGAGTCCCTACGCTATTACCTGCTGGGACGGCAGTTTCGCTTGGTGACGGATCACTCTCCACTGGTCTGGATGAGGTCCGCCAAGGAACGGAATGCCCGGGTTACCCGGTGGTTCCTTTCTCTGCAGAACTTCCGGTTTACGGTTGAACACCGGGCCGGTAGGTTGCAGGGCAACGCCGATGCCTTGTCCCGCGGCCCATGTTTGATGGCAGGAGTTCAACCCCGCACGCTTGAACTGAGGGGGGGGGTATGTGAGACTGTGACCGGGGTTATCTATGACGGCCGGTATGTCTCGCCCCGGTTGTGCTCACTCCATGATAATCCACTATAGGGTTAATGCTGTTTTCCCTACAGGCTGAAGGGAGGGATAAATAGATTCAGGAACAAGGGCAGGTGTGCCGGGTGTGAGGGGGTGATCACATCTCCCTGAGCTCTCTGCTGGAGAGGCACATATGTAATATTGTGGACTTTTTCTTTGGAATAAACCGTGTGCTGTGAACCTTGGTGCCTGGATCCCGTGTCTTCTGCAGCGCAGCCGACGACGCTACCTCACACTATTGAATTGGTCAATGCAACAGAGCCCCAACACTACGCCAAAGTAGTTCTCTACGTTGGGATCCCTAGCTAGTGTGTGTCCTCTTATGCAGTTAAAACACTTACCGTGTATGGGAAGCTGAGACTCAGGCTATATATGTGTATAATGTGGACTGGCAATAGGTGTGAGTGGGGCCGGGTTCACAAACGAAAGACTGCAAATCAATCAAGAAATAACATCTGGAACACCATTCTGAGTCTGAACTGGGTGCAAAAACCTAAAAAATCTACACTATATGGCGAGAAGGTATGTACACCAGTGACTATGTAAGGGGAATATATGAAAAGCAGAAACTGCTGTGTGAATACTGACATGAAAAATCCCAGTTCAGACTCAGAATGGTGTTCCAGATGTTATTTCTTAATTGATTTGTAGTCTTTCATTTGTGAACCCGTCCCCACCCACACTTATTGCCAGTCCACATTATACGCATATATAGCCTGGGTCTCAGCTTCCCACACACGGTAAGTTTTTTAACTGCATGAGAGGACACACACTAGCTAGGGACCCCAACGTAGAGAAATACTTTGGCGTAGTGTTGGGGCTCTGTTGCATTGATCAATTCAATAGCTACATTTCTCTTTATTCCTATGTTCATGGCAGTAATGCAGATTCCATTTTTTATATTTTCATTCTTACATATACCTATTGGATTTTTCATGTCAGTATTCACACAGCAGTTTCTGCTTTTCATATATTCCCCTTACATAGTCACTGGTGTGCATACCTTCTCTCCATATAGTGTGGATTTTTTAGGTTTTTGCATCCAGTTCAGACTCAGAATGGTGTTCCAGACGTTATTTCTTGATTGATTTGTAGTCTTTCGTTTGTGAACCCGGCCCCACCCACACCTATTGCTAGTCCACATTATACGCATATGTGACGCCCTGGACTAGTCAGGTCGTCCTAGGTAGTCACACACACACATCACCCCCTCCCCGAGTAGGTGACAGCAGCCAATCAATGAACCCTTGTCACCACCCTCCAGGTTTGATGTCCACACCAGGGGGGGCGGAGCCATGTAGTTGGGTCCGCCCACCGAGGAGTTCACAGGCCTGGAGGCGGGAAAGACATGAGTTCAGACGAAAGTTTTAGAGCTGTGTGAGGAGTAGCCTTGACAGTGAAGGAGGGAGGACGAGTTCAAGGGCAGACCTGTGACCAGGCCTGCCAACAGTCTACTCAGGTGGCTGGGTCGGAGCCCAGTCACCTTTGGCAAGGAGGCAGACGGTGGTGGCCGCCTGCAGGAGCTGGGATTACAGCCGGTGGAACCGTGGGGACCGGTGTCGGGCGGTCGCCCGCCGGTACCGAACCGGGGAATTGATTGGAAACTGGAGCACCAGGAGGGGTACTCAGACCCAGTACAAAGCCACGACCCGACAGGGATGAGTCAAATCAATTGATTGAGGACTGGACCTTAGGACCTATCCCACACAAGACCCGTTAGAAGACAACAGCCCAACCATACAGGGTAAAGCCACCGTCAAGGCATAGAGACCCAAAGGGAGAGCGTCTGTGGGCAAACAGGGCTCTTCTGACAACCAGCAAGCCGGGGAGCGGACTACCATTGCTTAGGCATAGGAGTCAAACATTCATATCACAAGGTGCAGGAGAAAGGCGGAAACCACCTACCCGTTCAGGGAGAAGCTGCAGCCAGCTGCGGGCCCCGTTCATCGTACCGTTTGGTTTACTAGAGACTCCAGTGTATTGTGTCATAGTGAGTACACCAGTGCCTCCGGGCCGCGCACCACGCCGCACCGCTTCAGCATACGCCCGCACCCGCTCTCACGCCTCTGCACCTTCCTCGGGCCCCCGGGACCATCACTCCCCTACCCACGGAGGGGTCAATGCCAAGCTGCGCAACACCATCTGTGGGAGGCATAGTTACCGGCAGCGGTGGTGTCCATCTATTCACCACAACCGGTGGGTAGCATCATGAACTTACATCCCAAACAAACCACCATGGCCCCAGCCGTGGAACTTCCCCGTCAAGTCCCTGCATGTAGCACCAACTCCCCTTGCAGAGCGACGTGATCCCCGGGTCCGTGAAAGGCTCGAGACACCACCCACCGTACGAGCACAGATCAGAGCGGCTCGACGGTCGCAGCCGAGCCCGCGGGGTGCTACACATCTATAGCCTGGGTCTCAGCTTCCCATACACGGTAACTTTTTAACTGAATGAGAGGACACACACTAGCTAGGGACCACAACGTAGAGAAATACTTTGGCGTAGTGTTGGGGCTCTGTTGCATTGATCAATTCAATAGCTAAATTTCAATTTATTCATATGTTCATGGCAGTAATGAAGATTCCATTTTTCATATTTTCACGCTTACATATTACTATTGGATTTTTCATGTCAGTATTCACACAGCAGTTTCTGCTTTTCATATATTCTTCTTACATAGTCACTGGTGTGCATACCTTCTCTCCATATAGTGTAGATTTTTTAGGTTTTTGAACCCAGTTCAGACTCAAAATGGTATTCCAGACGTTATTTCTTGATTGATTTCTTGTCTTTCGTTTGTGAACCCGGCCCCACCCACACCTACTGCCAGTCCACATTATACGCATATATAGCCTGGGTCTCAGCTTCCCATACACGGTAAGTTTTTTTAACTGCATGAGAGGACACACACAAGCTAGGGACCCCAACGTAGAGAAATACTTTGGCGTAGTGTTGGGGCTCTATTGCATTGATCAATTCGGTAGCTAAATTTCTCTTTATTCATATATTCAAAGCAGTAATGCAGGTTCCATTTTTCACATTTTCACTCTTACATATAGCTATTGAATTTTTCATGTCAGTATTCACACAGCAGTTTCTGCTATTACATATATTCCCCTTACATAGTCACTGGTGTGCATACCTTATCTCCATATAGTGATTTTTTTTTAGGTTTTTGCACCCAGTTCAGACATAGAATGGAGTTCCAAATGTTCTTCCTTATTTGTTAGTAGTTTTTCGTTTGTGAACACACCCCATTCACACCTATTGCCAATCCACATGATACGTATATATAGCCTGGGTCTCAGCTTCCCATACACGGTAAGTTTTTTAACTGCATGAGAGGACACACACAAGCTAGGGACCCCAACGTAGAGAAATACTTTGGCGTAGTGTTGGGGCTCTATTGCATTGATCAATTCAGTAGCTAAATTTCTCTTTATTCATATATTCAAAGCAGTAATGCAGTTTCCATTTTTCACATTTTCACTCTTACATATAGCTATTGAATTTTTCATGTCAGTATTCACACAGCAGTTTCTGCTATTACATATATTCCCCTTACATAGTCACTGGTGTGCATACCTTATCTCCATATAGTGATTTTTTTTAGGTTTTTGCACCCAGTTCAGACATAGAATGGAGTTCCAAATGTTCTTTCTTATTTGTTAGTAGTTTTTCGTTTGTGAACACACCCCATTCACACCTACTGCCAATCCACATGATACGTATATATAGCCTGGGTCTCAGCTTCCCTTACACGGTAAGTTTTTTAACTGCATGAGAGGACACACACAAGCTAGGGACCCCAACGTAGAGAAATACTTTGGCGTAGTGTTGGGGCTCTATTGCATTGATCAATTCAGTAGCTAAATTTCTCTTTATTCATATATTCAAAGCAGTAATGCAGGTTCCATTTTTCACATTTTCACTCTTACATATAGCTATTGAATTTTTCATGTCAGTATTCACACAGCAGTTTCTGCTATTACATATATTCCCCTTACATAGTCACTGGTGTGCATACCTTATCTCCATATAGTGATTTTTTTTTAGGTTTTTGCACCCAGTTCAGACATAGAATGGAGTTCCAAATGTTCTTCCTTATTTGTTAGTAGTTTTTCGTTTGTGAACACACCCCATTCACACCTATTGCCAATCCACATGATACGTATATATAGCCTGGGTCTCAGCTTCCCAAACACGGTAAGTTTTTTAACTGCATGAGAGGACACACACAAGCTAGGGACCCCAACGTAGAGAAATACTTTGGCATAGTGTTGGGGCTCTATTGCATTGATCAATTCAGTAGCTAAATTTCTCTTTATTCATATATTAAAGGCAGTAATGCAGGTTCCATTTTTCCCATTTCATTCTTACATATAGCTATTGAATTTTTCAGGTCAGTATTCACACAGCAGTTTCTGCTATTACATGTATTCCCCTTGCATAGTCACTGGTGTGCATACTTTATCTCCATATAGTGATGTATTTTTAGGTTTTTGCACCCAGTTCAGACATAGAATGGAGTTCCAAACGTTATTCCTTATTACTGACTGAGACTGACTGACTGACTGACTGACTGACTGAGACTGACTGAATGACTGACTGAGATTGACTGAGATTGACTGACTGAGACTGACTGAGATTGACTTACTGACTGACTGAGACTGAAGGACTGACTGACTGACTGACTGAGACTGACAGACTGACTGAGAGTGACTGTCTGACTGACTGAGTGAGACTGACTGACTGACTAAGACTGACTGACTGAGACTGACTGACTGACACTGACACTGACACTGACTCACTGACTCACTGACTAACTGAGACTGACTGACTGACTGAGACTGACTGACTGACTGACTGAGATTGACTGAGATGGACTGACTGACTGAGACTGATTGACTGACTGAGACTGATTGACTGACTAAGACTGACTGACTGACTGAGACTGACTGAGACTGACTGACTGAGATTCACTGAGACTGACTGACTGAGACTGACTGACGGAGACTGACTGACTGACTGACTGAGACTCACTGACTGACTTAGACTGACTGACTGAGACTGACTGAGACTGACTGACTGAGACTAACTCACTGACTGCGACTGACTTACTGACTGAGACTGACTGACTGAGACTGACTGACTGACTGACTGAGATTGACTGACTGACTGACTGAGACTGACTGACTGAGACTGACTGACTAACTGAGACTGACTTACTAAGACTGACTGAGACTGACTGAGACTGACTGACTGAGACTGACTGACTGAGACAAAAGGCTACTTTACACACTGCGATATCGGTCCCGATATTGCTAGTGTGGGTACCCGCCCCCATCTGTTGCGCGACACGGGCAAATCGCTGCCCGTGTCGCACAACAGCCGTCACACATACATACCTGTCCGGCGACATCGCTGTGACGGGCGAACCGCCTCCTTTCTAAGGGGGCGGTCCATGCGGCGTCACAGCGACGTCACTGAACCACCGCCCAATAGCAGCGGAGGGGCGGAGCTGAGCGGGACGTAACATCCCGCCCACCTCCTTCCTTCCTCATAGCGGCCGGGAGGCAGGTAAGGGGAGCTTCCTCATTCCTGCGGCGTCACACGCAGAGATGTGTGCTGCCGCAGGAACGAGGAACAACCTCGTTACTGCTGCAGTAACGAGATTTGAGAATGGACCCCCATGTCGCCGATTAGCGATTTTGCACGTTTTTGCAACGATGCCGAATCGCTTATCGGTGTCACACGCAACGGCATCGCTAATGCGGCCGGATGTGCGTCACGAATTCCGTGACCCCAACGACTCCTCATTAGCGATGTCGCAGCGTGTAAAGCCCGCTTTACTCACTGACTGCGACTGACTTACTGACTGACTGACTGACTGACTGAGATTGACTGATTGACTGATTGACTGACTGACTGACTGAGACTGACTTACTGACTGAGACTGACTGACTGAGACTGACTGAGACTGAAAGACTGACTGAGACTGACTGACTGAGACTACTTAAGCAAGCATTGTTGACCTTAGGGAGATCAACATATCCACTTCGAAGACACCATCACATGTTTCTCAACGCTGGCAGGAAACTAGCCAGGTCTTTCACTGAGAATGAACAACCACGGGAAGGGCAGTCTCCAGTCAAGGAGACCACCTATACCAAACATGGTATCCATCCACAGACAGCCGTTTCGGTGTATTTGCCCCTCATCAGTGTGGAGTAGGAATCTGGCTAGGGGGGGCAATGCCTAGTAAAAGACTACTTAAGCAAGCATTGTTGACCTAAGGGGGAGATCAACATATCCACTTCGGAGACACCATCACGTGTTTCTCAACTCAGTGATTCTAGAGCAAAGCCCCCTGGGAAGTATGCAAATGAGAAAGCCGCAGAGACACCATCACATGTTTCTCAACGCTGGCAGGAAACTAGCCAGGTCTTTCACCGGGAAGGAACAACCACGGGAAGGGCAGTCTCAAGTCAAGGAGACCACCTATACCAAACATGGTATCCATCCACAGACAGCCGTTTCGGGGTATTTGCCCCTCATCAGTGTGGAGTAGGAATCTGGCTAGTGGGGGCAATGCCTAGTAAAAGACTACTTAAGCAAGCATTGTTGACCTTAGGGAGATCAACAGATCCACTTCGGAGACACCATCACGTGTTTCTCAACGCAGTGATTCTAGAGCAAAGCCCCCTGGGAAGTATGCAAATGAGAAATCCGCGGAGACACCATCACATGTTTCTCAACGCTGGCAGGAAACTATATGTTGATCTCCCTAAGGTCAACAATGCTTGCTTAAGTAGTCTTTTACTAGGCATTGCCCCCACTAGCCAGATTCCTACTCCACACTGATGAGGAGCAAATACCCTGAAACGGCTGTCTGTGGATGGATACCATGTTTGGTATAGGTGGTCTCCTTGACTGGAGACTGCCCTTTCTGTGGTGGTTCCTTCCCGGTGAAAGACCTGGCTAGTTTCCTGCCAGCGTTGAGAAACATGTGATGGTGTCTCCGCGGCTTTCTCATTTGCATACTTCCCAGGGGGCTTTGCTCTAGAATCACTGCGTTGAGAAACACGTGATGGTGTCTCCTAAGTGGATATGTTGATCTCCCTAAGGTCAACAATGCTTGCTTAAGTAGTCTTTTACTAGGCATTGCCCCCACTAGCCAGATTCCTACTCCACACTGATGAGGAGCAAATACCCCGAAACGGCTGTCTGTGGATGGATACCATGTTTGGAATAGGTGGTCTCCTTGACTGGAGACTGCCCTTCCCGTAATTGTTCCTTCCCGGTGAAAGACCTGGCTAGTTTCCTGCCAACATTGAGAAACATGTGATGGTGTCTCTGCGGCTTTCTCATTTGCATACTTCCCAGGGGGCTTTGCTCTAGAATCACTGCGTTGAGAAACACGTGATGGTGTCTCCGAAGTGGATATGTTGATCTCCCTAAGGTCAACAATGCTTGCTTAAGTAGTGTTTTACTAGGCAGTGCCCCCACTAGCCAGATTCCTACTCCACACTGATGAGGGGCAAATACCCCGAAACGGCTGTCTCTGGATGGATACCATGTTTGGTATAGGTGGTCTCCTTGACTGGAGACTGCCCTTCCCGTGGTTGTTCCTTCCCGGTGAAAGACCTGGCTAGTTTCCTGCCAGCGTTGAGAAACTTGATGGTGTCTCCGCGGCTTTCTCATTTGCATACTTCCCAGGGGGCTTTGCTCTAGAATGACTGCGTTGAGAAACACGTGATGGTGTCTCCGAAGTGGATATGTTGATCTCCCTAAGGTCAACAATGCTTGCTTAAGTAGTCTTTTACTAGGCATTGCCCCCACTAGCCAGATTCCTGCTCCACACTGATGAGGAGCAAATACCCTGAAACGGCTGTCTGTGGATGGATACCATGTTTGGTATAGGTGGTCTCCTTGACTGGAGACTGCCCTTCCCGTGGTTGTTCCTTCCCAGTGAAAGACCTGTCTAGTTTCCTGCCAGCGTTGAGAAACATGTGATGGTGTCTCCGCGGCTTTCTCATTTGCATACTTCCCAGGGGGCCTTGCTCTAGAATCACTGCGTTGAGAAACACGTGATGGTGTCTCCGAAGTGGATATGTTGATCTCCCTAAGGTCAACAATGCTTGCTTAAGTAGTCTTTTACTAGGCATTGCCCCCACTAGCCAGATTCCTACTCCACACTGATGAGGGGCAAATACCCCGAAACGGCTGTCTGTGGATGGATACCATGTTTGGTATAGGTGGTCTCCTTGACTGGAGACTGCCCTTCCCATGGTTGTTCCTTCCCGGTGAAAGACCTGGCTAGTTTCCTGCCAGCGTTGAGAAACATGTGATGGTGTCTCTGCGGCTTTCTCATTTGACTGACTGAGACTGACTGACTAAGACTGACTGAGACTGACTGAGACAGACTGACTGACTGAGACAAAAGGCTACTTTACACACTGCGATATCGGTCCCGATATTGCTAGTGTGGGTACCCGCCCCCATCTGTTGCGCGACACGGGCAAATCGCTGCCCGTGTCGCACAACAGCCGTCACACATACATACCTGTCCGGCGACATCGCTGTGACGGGCGAACCGCCTCCTTTCTAAGGGGGCGGTCCATGCGGCGTCACAGCGACGTCACTGAACCACCGCCCAATAGCAGCGGAGGGGCGGAGCTGAGCGGGACGTAACATCCCGCCCACCTCCTTCCTTCCTCATAGCGGCCGGGAGGCAGGTAAGGGGAGCTTCCTCATTCCTGCGGCGTCACACGCAGAGATGTGTGCTGCCGCAGGAACGAGGAACAACCTCGTTACTGCTGCAGTAACGAGATTTGAGAATGGACCCCCATGTCGCCGATTACCGATTTTGCACGTTTTTGCAACGATGCCAAATCGCTTATCGGTGTCACACGCAACGGCATCGCTAATGCGGCCGGATGTGCGTCACGAATTCCGTGACCCCAACGACTCCTCATTAGCGATGTCGCAGCGTGTAAAGCCCGCTTTACTCACTGACTGCGACTGACTTACTGACTGACTGACTGACTGACTGAGATTGACTGATTGACTGATTGACTGACTGACTGACTGACTGAGACTGACTTACTGACTGAGACTGACTGACTGAGACTGACTGAGACTGAAAGACTGACTGAGACTGACTGACTGAGACTACTTAAGCAAGCATTGTTGACCTTAGGGAGATCAACATATCCACTTCGAAGACACCATCACATGTTTCTCAACGCTGGCAGGAAACTAGCCAGGTCTTTCACTGAGAATGAACAACCACGGGAAGGGTAGTCTCCAGTCAAGGAGACCACCTATACCAAACATGGTATCCATCCACAGACAGCCGTTTCGGTGTATTTGCCCCTCATCAGTGTGGAGTAGGAATCTGGCTAGGGGGGGCAATGCCTAGTAAAAGACTACTTAAGCAAGCATTGTTGACCTAAGGGGGAGATCAACATATCCACTTCGGAGACACCATCACGTGTTTCTCAACTCAGTGATTCTAGAGCAAAGCCCCCTGGGAAGTATGCAAATGAGAAAGCCGCAGAGACACCATCACATGTTTCTCAACGCTGGCAGGAAACTAGCCAGGTCTTTCACCGGGAAGGAACAACCACGGGAAGGGCAGTCTCCAGTCAAGGAGACCACCTATACCAAACATGGTATCCATCCACACACAGCCGTTTCAGGGTATTTGCCCCTCATCAGTGTGGAGTAGGAATCTGGCTAGTGGGGGCAATGCCTAGTAAAAGACTACTTAAGCAAGCATTGTTGACCTTAGGGAGATCAACAGATCCACTTCGGAGACACCATCACGTGTTTCTCAACGCAGTGATTCTAGAGCAAAGCCCCCTGGGAAGTATGCAAATGAGAAAGCCGCGGAGACACCATCACATGTTTCTCAACGCTGGCAGGAAACTATATGTTGATCTCCCTAAGGTCAACAATGCTTGCTTAAGTAGTCTTTTACTAGGCATTGCCCCCACTAGCCAGATTCCTACTCCACACTGATGAGGAGCAAATACCCTGAAACGGCTGTCTGTGGATGGATACCATGTTTGGTATAGGTGGTCTCCTTGACTGGAGACTGCCCTTTCTGTGGTGGTTCCTTCCCGGTGAAAGACCTGGCTAGTTTCCTGCCAGCGTTGAGAAACATGTGATGGTGTCTCCGCGGCTTTCTCATTTGCATACTTCCCAGGGGGCTTTGCTCTAGAATCACTGCGTTGAGAAACACGTGATGGTGTCTCCTAAGTGGATATGTTGATCTCCCTAAGGTCAACAATGCTTGCTTAAGTAGTCTTTTACTAGGCATTGCCCCCGCTAGCCAGATTCCTACTCCACACTGATGAGGAGCAAATACCCCGAAACGGCTGTCTGTGGATGGATACCATGTTTGGTATAGGTGGTCTCCTTGACTGGAGACTGCCCTTCCCGTAATTGTTCCTTCCCGGTGAAAGACCTGGCTAGTTTCCTGCCAGCATTGAGAAACATGTAATGGTGTCTCTGCGGCTTTCTCATTTGCATACTTCCCAGGGGGCTTTGCTCTAGAATCACTGCGTTGAGAAACACGTGATGGTGTCTCCGAAGTGGATATGTTGATCTCCCTAAGGTCAACAATGCTTGCTTAAGTAGTGTTTTACTAGGCATTGCCCCCACTAGCCAGATTCCTACTCCACACTGATGAGGGGCAAATACCCCGAAACGGCTGTCTGTGGATGGATACTATGTTTGGTATAGGTGGTCTCCTTGACTGGAGACTGCCCTTCCCGTGGTTGTTCCTTCCCGGTGAAAGACCTGGCTAGTTTCCTGCCAGCGTTGAGAAACATGTGATGGTGTCTCCGCGGCTTTCTCATTTGCATACTTCCCAGGGGGCTTTGCTCTAGAATCACTGCATTGAAAAACACGTGATGGTGTCTCCGAAGTGGATATGTTGATCTCCCTAAGGTCAACAATGCTTGCCTAAGTAGTCTTTTACTAGGCATTGCCCCCCCACTAGCCAGATTCCTACTCCACACTGATGAGGGGCAAATACCCCGAAACGGCTGTCTGTGGATGGATACCATGTTTGGTATAGGTGGTCTCCTTGACTGGAGACTGCCCTTCCCGTGGTTGTTCCTTTCCGGTGAAAGACCTGGCTAGTTTCCTGCCAGCGTTGAGAAACATGTGATGGTGTCTCCGCGGCTTTCTCATTTGCATACTTCCCAGGGGGCTTTGCTCTAGAATCACTGCGTTGAGAAACACGTGATGGTGTCTCCGAAGTGGATATGTTGATCTCCCTAAGGTCAACAATGCTTGCTTAAGTAGTCTTTTACTAGGCATTGCCCCCACTAGCCAGATTCCTACTCCACACTGATGAGGGGCAAATACCCCGAAACGGCTGTCTCTGGATGGATACCATGTTTGGTATAGGTGGTCTCCTTGACTGGAGACTGCCCTTCCCGTGGTTGTTCCTTCCCGGTGAAAGACCTGGCTAGTTTCCTGCCAGCGTTGAGAAACGTGATGGTGTCTCCGCGGCTTTCTCATTTGCATACTTCCCAGGGGGCTTTGCTCTAGAATGACTGCGTTGAGAAACACGTGATGGTGTCTCCGAAGTGGATATGTTGATCTCCCTAAGGTCAACAATGCTTGCTTAAGTAGTCTTTTACTAGGCATTGCCCCCACTAGCCAGATTCCTGCTCCACACTGATGAGGAGCAAATACCCTGAAACGGCTGTCTGTGGATGGATACCATGTTTGGTATAGGTGGTCTCCTTGACTGGAGACTGCCCTTCCCGTGGTTGTTCCTTCCCAGTGAAAGACCTGTCTAGTTTCCTGCCAGCGTTGAGAAACATGTGATGGTGTCTCCGCGGCTTTCTCATTTGCATACTTCCCAGGGGGCCTTGCTCTAGAATCACTGCGTTGAGAAACACGTGATGGTGTCTCCGAAGTGGATATGTTGATCTCCCTAAGGTCAACAATGCTTGCTTAAGTAGTCTTTTACTAGGCATTGCCCCCACTAGCCAGATTCCTACTCCACACTGATGAGGGGCAAATACCCCGAAACGGCTGTCTGTGGATGGATACCATGTTTGGTATAGGTGGTCTCCTTGACTGGAGACTGCCCTTCCCATGGTTGTTCCTTCCCGGTGAAAGACCTGGCTAGTTTCCTGCCAGCGTTGAGAAACATGTGATGGTGTCTCTGCGGCTTTCTCATTTGGCTGACTGAGACTGACTGACTGAGACTGACTTACTGACTGACTGAGAATGACTGAGACTGTCTGACACTGACTGACAGACTGACTGACTGACTGACTGAAACTGACTGACTGACTGAGAGTGACTGACTGACTGGGATTGACTGAGACTGACTGACTGAGACTGACTGAGACTGTCTGACTGACTGACTGACTGACTGAGAGTGCCTGACTGACTGAGACTGACTGACTGACTGACTGAGACTTACTGACTGACTGACTGAGACTGACTGACTGACTGAGACTGACTGACTGAGAGTGACTGAGACTGACTGACTGACAGAGACTGACTGACTGAGACTAAGGCTACTTTCACACATCCGGATGGAGCCGTGCGGCTCAATCCAGCTGTGAAACCTATGCAACGGATGCGGCGAAAACACCACATCCTTTGCATAAGTTTTTACATGCGGCCGGTCCGTTTTTTTTTTCCGGTTGCGGCATGCTACTGATCACGCGCAGTGGAAGAAACCGCATGCGGCGGCCAAATGCGTTTTTTTCCGCATCGCGCCGCATCCGGCGTCCATAGGCATGCGTTAAAAAATGCGCCGCAGCGGCCGGATGTGGCGCGATGTGGTTTTTTTGCCGGAGCAAAAAACGTTTCAGGCAACGTGCCATCCGGCCGCGGCATCGGCTAAATCTGCCGCATACGGCAAAAACCGGACCGAATGCAAGCCCATGCAGCGCAATACGGCACTAATGTAAGTCTATCAATAAAAAAACCGCAACCGGCGGAAAAATAACCGGTTGCAGTTTTTCTGCAGAGCGCCGTATTGTGCCGCAGAGCAAAAACCGGAGGTGTGAAAGTAGCCTAACTGAGACTGACTGACTGACTGACTTACTGACTGAGACTGATTGACTGACTGACTGACTGAGACTGACTGACTGACTGACTGAAACTGACTGACTGACTGAGACTGATTGACTGACTGAGACTAACTGACTGACTGACTGAGACTGACTGAGGCCTGAAACACACATCCGTGAAACACGTGCGTGTTTGGTCCATTTCCGTGTATACTGAAGACACAGCCAAACGTGCACCAATGTTATTGTATGATAAAAGCTCCACGTGCATTTTTGATGCATGTCCATTTGTCCGTGTCCGTGATCCGTACCTGTGTGCGTTTTGCACGGCAGCATGTCCGTTTTCTGCACGCAACACGCAGCACGGACCCAATGAAAGTCAATGGGTCTGTGCGCACGTCCGAGTGACACGGACGCATCTCTGTTTGCTCCCTGTACGTTTTGTGCTTTTTTCATGTGATGTCGGTCTTTTTTCTTTTTCTGTTTTGTTCTCTCCCTCAGTCCGTCGGTCATTCTCTATGTCTGTCGGTCGGTCTCTCTGTCTTATCTGTCCCTCTAGCTGTCTGTCGGTCAGTTCACCCCCTCTCTCATACTTACCGTTCCCCGATCTCCGGCGCGGCGCTGCACGGCTGTTATGAAAACTTTGGTGGCTTTTACTATTTTGCTACATGCAGGTGACAGGAGCTGCAGAATACACCGCCGCTCCTGTCACCTCCACGCAGCTAATGAAGGCAATAGCGCGATCAGCTGCTGTCACTGAGGTTACCTGGATCCAGCGGTGGATGCAGCGGTGGCCGCGGGTAACCTCAGTGACAGCTCAGCTGATCGCGGTACTCACCTCAGTTGCTGCGTGGAGCTGACCGGAGCGGCGGTGAGTAGCGCGATCAGCTGAGCTGTCACTGAGGTTACCCGCGGCCACCGCTGGCTCCAGGTAACCTCAGTGACAGCTCAGCTGATCGCGCTATTGCCTTCATTAGCTGCGTGGAGGTGACAGGAGCGGCGGTGTATTCTGCAGCTCCTGTCACCTGCATGTAGCAGAGCTGGAGGTCCGTGGATTACGCCGGACATGGAGGACTTTGTCGGGGTTAATAAATTGGTGATGAGGGACTTTGTTAGTGTTTTTTATTTCTCATAAAGGATTTTTCGGGTGTGTGTGTTTTTTAACTGTAATTTACAGATTAATCATGGAAGGAATCTCGGGGAGACGCCTGACATGATTAATCTAGGACTTATTGGCAGCTATGGGCTGCCAATAACTCCTTATTACCCCGATTTGCCAACGCACCAGGGCAAATCGGGAAGAGCCGGGTACTGTCCCAGAACTGTCGCATATAATGTATGCGGCAATTCTGAGCGGCTGCTGACTGATATTGTTAGACTGGGGGGCTCCCCATAACGTGGAGCTCCCCATCCTAAGAATACCAGCCTTCAACCGTATGGCTTTATCTGGCTGGTATTAAATTTGGGGGGAACCGCACGCCGTTTTTTTTTAATTATTTATTTATTTATTTCTATACTCCATAGTGACACGCCCACCGGCTGCTGTGATTGGGTGCAGTGAGACACCTGTCACTCAGCGTGGGGGCGTGTCTCACTGCAACCAATCATAGGCGCCAGTGGGAGGGGAAAGCAGGGAATACGAGATTGTTTAATGAGCGGCCGGCTTTTTCAAATTAGAAAAAGCCGCCGGAGCAGTGTGAATGCCGTGCAGCGCCGGTGATCGGGGATCGGTGAGTATGAGAGAGGGGGGGACACTTCAGTCACTCGGGGGATTAGCGGTCACCGGTGAATCCTTCACCCGTGACCGCTAATCAGTACACGGCACAGATAGAGCCGCGGCATGACAATGAAGTCGGGTGAAGTTCACCCGAGTTCATTCTCATCCTGCTACTCTGTCTGCTGTCTGCCGACATGTTGTAAACGACATTTTGCAACATACATGGATATTCCACACGGACAACACAAACACATGTCAGTTAAGTTTCACACGCGCACACGGACATTTCACACGCACATACGGCTAGCATACGGGATACATACGCAGGCCACACATACCATAAAAACGGACCTAAAAAAATGGAAAACGGACCCGAAAAATGGCCCATTTTACACGGACGTGGTTTTCACGGATGTGTGTTTCAGGCCTGAGACTGACTGACTTACTGACTGAGACTGATTGACTGACACTGACTAACTGACTGAGACTTACTGACTGATTGAGACTGACTGACTGACTGAGACTGACTGACTGACTGAAACTGACTGACTGACTGAGACTGATTGACACTGACTGACTGACTGACTGACTGACTGAGAATGATTGACTGACTGAGACTAACTGACTGACTGAGACTGACTGACTGACTGAGACTGACTGACTGACTTATTGAGACTGACTGAGTGACTGACTGACGGACACTGACTGACTGGGACTGACTGACTGACTGAGACTGACTGACTGGGACTGACTGCTTGACTGACTGAGACTAACTGACTGACTGAGACTGACTGACTGACTGAGACTGACTGAGACTGACTGACTGGGACTGACTGTTTGACTGACTTAGACTAACTGACTGACTGAGACTGACTGACTTACTGACTGAGACTGACTGACTGACACTGACTAACTGACTGAGACTTACTGACTGATTGAGACTGACTGACTGACTGAGACTGATTGACACTGACTGACTGACTGACTGAGAATGATTGACTGACTGAGACTAACTGACTGACTGAGACTGACTGACTGACTGACTGACTGACTGAGAATGATTGACTGACTGAGACTAACTGACTGACTGAGACTGACTGACTGACTGAGACTGACTGACTGACTTATTGAGACTGACTGAGTGACTGACTGACGGACACTGACTGACTGGGACTGACTGACTGACTGAGACTGACTGACTGGGACTGACTGCTTGACTGACTGAGACTAACTGACTGACTGAGACTGACTGACTGACTGAGACTGACTGAGACTGACTGACTGGGACTGACTGTTTGACTGACTTAGACTAACTGACTGACTGAGACTGACTGACTTACTGACTGAGACTGACTGACTGACACTGACTAACTGACTGAGACTTACTGACTGATTGAGACTGACTGACTGACTGAGACTGACTGACTGACTGAAACTGACTGACTGACTGAGACTGATTGACACTGACTGACTGAGAATGATTGACTGACTGAGACTAACTGACTGACTGAGACTGACTGACTGACTGAGACTGACTGACTGACTTATTGAGACTGACTGAGTGACTGACTGACGGACACTGACTGACTGGGACTGACTGACTGACTGAGACTGACTGACTGGGACTGACTGCTTGACTGACTGAGACTAACTGACTGACTGAGACTGACTGACTGACTGAGACTGACTGAGACTGACTGACTGGGACTGACTGCTTGACTGACTGAGACTAACTGACTGACTGAGACTGACTGACTGACTGACTGACTGAGACTGACTAACTGACTGACTGAGACTAACTGATTGACTGAGACTGACTGACTGACGGAGACTGACTCAGACTGACTGACTCACTGACTGAGACTCACTGACTGAGACTGACTGACTGAGACTGACTGACTGAGACTGACTGACTGAGACTGACTGACTGAGTGACTGACTGAGACTGACTGACTGACTGAGACTGACTGACTGACTGAGACTGACTGACTGACTGAGACTGACTGACTGACTGACTGAGACTGTCTGAGACTGACTGAGTGACTGAGAGAAAGAGAGAGAGCAATTCAGCCTCATTCCGTGAACTGCTCCCATTTTGGAGGTGCAGCTCACAGCTGATGTCCGACTCCTCCCCTGCATAATTAAATTAAATTAGAATTAGAAATAAGTAATTCTAATTTTTTTGTTCTTACATTTTTGAATTTTAAAAAATGTTTTGATAATTTTTGCAATTAAGCTTTGCAATAAATTATACTGTCAGTGAATTGCTAACAGAGGCCTATGGGATCATGCTCTTGGCATAATCTCAGAAGCTTTGCATACCTGGGTGATCTTGAGGTTGCCATGACGACATCAAGTTACCATGGCAAGGATTGGGCACTCATGATTACATCTCCAGGCACTTATCAAAAGGAAGAGGAAAAACACGATCCCTTTCCGAGACCCCTAAATTCAACGATCAGTATTGACTTAAAGGGTTAAACAGCCAAGGAAAGCGTGGGGAACAACCTTGGTTGGAAGAGTCGGGGATTGGCTGTCAAGAATAAAGCTGAGCAAACCTGTTTGACAAAAGATCGTCAAACTCAGGTTCGGTACGAGCCTGAGCTTTTTCGTTTGGGCTCTGCAAACACAAGCATTACACATAAAAGACGGCGTACGGTTCAGTTTCCCATGAACACCGTGATTCCAAAAATACATTTGGAATCCGGCGCAAAGGGTTGAAGCAAGCACTTCCCACTCATCAACTCACCAGGGCATCTTTCACACTGCTCCTGCGTTGCTGTACACTGCTCTCGCAGCATCTCCTTCACTTCCTGGGCCACTCGTTACTAGAGTTGCGCGCGGTTTGAGGTTCGTGGTTCTACTGTTCGCGGTTCAAGTGATTTTGGGGGGTGTTCTAGATCGAACTAGAACTCGAGCTTTCTGCTAAAAGCTCGATAGCTCGAGTTACGTTCGAGAACGGTTCTAGCAGCAAAAAGGCAAGCTAATTAGTAGCTGGCTTTAGCTGTAATAGTGTAAGTCACTCTGTGACTCACTGTTATGAAATTTCAGCGTATAGTGTGCGGGGACTGCGCGTGCAGATCACTGCTGCTGGGATAACGGAGATCACCATTTTTTTTGTTCTTGTTTTCCTTCCCTAAGCGCGCGTGTAGTGGGGCGGGCCAGCATGTCAGCCAATCCCAGACACACACACAGCTAGGTGGACTTTTTGCCAGACAAGCAAGGGCATGTGTCATAGGCTGTCCATGTCACATGTACCTGCATTATAAAAACGGGTATCTGCTTGTCTGGATGCCATTATCTGCCTTCTGCGTCTGGGTGTCAGTCACCGCTGGCTCAGCTCCTGTCGCCGATCCTGCTGTGTACGCTTTACACACAGTGCTATACAGAATAGGGATAGAAGTTTCTTTCAGTCCTTGTAAGGGCTAATTACAGCAGGCTCAGAGCCATAGGTGACAGTCAGGTCCCTGGAAACTGTTTTTAATAGCAACAGATAACAGCGTCTATGTATCTAAGCTCAGGGACTTCCTTGCTGCATTTCACCATTAAGAGGGATAGAAAGTGAGGCTTCCTTTCCTCTACACTGACCCACCATCCGGCCACAGTACCTTCCTGCCCTTTTTAGCAAAGCCATTTTAATTGCAGAGTGCTGCCAGTTAGTGCCATCCTAAAAGTGGCTGTTGGAATTCATTAGTGTCCCACTGGTGCAAAGCTATTTGCAGCACCTCTGCATTGCACACTCAAGCATATTGTTACTAAGCCATTATAATAGCAAACACAGAGGAAACTTAGTGGCATCCAAAAAGTGGCTGTTGTACTACTTTGTGCCCCACTGATGCAAAGCTATTTCAAGCACCTCTGCATTACACCCTCCTGCTCTGTTTTTAATAAGCTATAATAATACCAAAAAATGCTGCCAGTTAGTGGCATCCAAAAAGTGGCTGTTGTACTCCATTTGTGCCCAACTGGTGCCAAGCTATTTCTAGCACCTCTGCATGACACCCTCCTGCTCTGTTTTTAATAAGCTATAATAATAGGAAAAAATGCTGCAACTTAGTGGTATCCAAAAAGTGGCTCTTGTACTCCATTTGTGCCCCACTGGTACCAAGCTATTTCTAGCACCTCTGCATTACACCCTCCTGCTCATTTAGCTACGCTATGTTTATAGCAAACTCATGGAATTCCTTGCTGCATTTCATCATTAGGAGGGATAGAAAGTGAGGCTTTCTTTACTGTCCTGGTACCCACAGAACACGGTCACTGTATCCACCTGCCCACTTTTGCCACGCTATTTTATTTGCCCAAAGAGCTGACTCTATTTCTGCCATCATAAAATTGTTTGGAATACTAAGTTATTGTTCCTTTGCTGCCAAGCAAGGTGCAACACATGTGCATTCTACACTCCTTTCCATTTGTGGAACGCAATAATTAACTGCAGGTAGTCCAGCCAATCTTTGACGAAGGTGCAGGCGTGGATCTAATGTTTCCTTCATCCAATGGTGGTTCTCTCGATGTCTGAAAGCTCAACAATACCATCTGTTTGCACTTAAAAAACAAGTGATGACCTGCCAATCACACTCCCGCTTACGGGTAACTGGGAGGAAGTTCAGTGTGAAAAAGCATGTGTGACTGCTGTCCCCACAGTCACAGAGGATGAAGAGCACGCAGATGCACATGATGGGGCAGGCGGTGGATGCAAAGCCCCGCTAGGCCGCATTGTAGCACAGTGAAATTCCCATTGCAACTTATGCTTCATTTTAAGTCTTGTATTTGGTGGGATCCATAGTATGCAGCAAAACCACGCAACATGAAAAGCACTGTATGCAGTTGGGTTCATAAATGATTGTTTCACTTTCCCAAAACAAACAATAAGAACCATGCAATAAATTGATATAATAGAACAATCTATTCAGTTGCCTACTGCTTGCTAAGCCCTCTGCATAGCAGCAGTAATTGTGTGTTTGTGTGTGTGTGTGTGTGTGTGTGTGTGCGAAGACAACTTACTAGTGGTGCATCACAAGAGCTTCCCAGTTATCTAGCTAAACATAGACAAAACACATCACCCACCCTGAATACCCTTGTTAGCTGAAGCCTCACAGATAAGGCAGATGGTAACTGTGAATGCAAACCACACAGCTCTGCAACACAGTCATGTAAATCTTGAAAAGCAACATTCAATGCAAACATGTGTCGCTGTCCCTCTATGATTTAAACTGTACGTGACAATTTGACAGTGCAGAGGCAGCAAGTGTGATTGTCTATATAGTCTACCCAGAGCAGATATGTGTTTTCATAATAAAACAAAGTGTTGCGTGCATGCATTACGCACAGCCTACCGTACCCGGGTACTGTGATGTCCAGTTGCCATAAATACAGACTTTACGCTCCTATCATGGTTAACAGTATAGACAGCACCGGAAGAATGTTGGTCTGTGGCACAGGATGCTGCTCACTGGCATTACGGTACTCCTCACCAAACTCCAAAATGACTCCCCTCACAATTGAACGAAGTGCTTCCGCGGTTGCTCCTTGCTGTAACACACACCTTTATTTTTCATTCTGTTTATAGACAGCATCTCCAAGTCCACACCCGAAGATCGTTTTGCTATTGCTATAGTGAACAAACAGACAAAAGCAGCTCCAAAAAAACAGCAGCCCCTTGTGTGTAGTCTGCAGCAATGCATGCAATGAATGGCAAATAAGCATGTTGCATTGACAGTGTCTAAAGCTAAGCAATACATCCTCACGCTATCAATTCATATCCATGTGACACTTCATGGTGGTAGTACTCAAACTTGAATTTTTTTGACTTCTACTTAGAGATTGTTACAGATTACATGACTTGTGTGATCCTTTGCTATGTCCAAAAAATTCCCAGGCTAGGCAAGGCTTACAGCCCATGCGAACTGCATAGCCAACATGACTTATGCTCATAGGCAGAGTTGTGGCCGAGGATTCAGTTGTTGACTTGCTTCCAGCACTTTGTCTTTGTCCATGAAGACACAATGTTAACTCGTCGTCAGTAGCATCCTCCTCCACCTCCACTGCTGACGTCATGGATTGGCTCACTTTGGTTTGACAGTAAGTGGTGTCTCCAACCTCATCATCACCCTGTGTGTTTTCATTCCCCTCATCCTGAGTTCTCCGTGACAACCTCTTCCTGCCCTGACCCAATAGCAAAGTTGATGTTACAATCAGGTATCTGAGTCTCGTCATCACGTTACCCATTGTCTCCACCAGGATGATGTACGGTTTGGAAATGAGGGTGTACATTATGATCAGCACCTTCTTCATCGGGGTCTGGATCCAACTCACAAACCTTCTGGCCATCTGTGCAGATCATTTCTCCTGTCTCCTATATCTCGCTGCCTCAACACGTCAGATTATTTGCTACACCTGCAAGCTTCAAACGGAACCTGAAAAATCATCTGTTTATAAATTACTATAACCATTAAATGACACCACCATGGTACGGAGCTTCTGCCCAACCTACACCCCACCTACTGTCTACTCCACAAAATACTTTACAATGTAATCCTGCAAGGGCTGAGTCCTCTGCCCTCTGTACCAATCTGTCTATTGTTACTTGTACATGTATTTTGCATGTAACCCCCTTGTCATGTACAGCACCATGGAATCAATGGTGCTCTATAAATAAATATTAATAACTAGAAGGTGGCCCGATTCTACGCATCGGGTATTCTAGAATTTACGTATTGTGTAGTTCATGTATGATTTTTGTTATATATATATATATATAGATGTTGTTGTGTGTAGTTACCAAGTGTTTGTGTAGGGCGCTGTACATTTTCTGGGTGTTGTCTGGGTGTGATGGGGGGTGAGAGCAGTGTTGTTTGTGTGTTGCGTTGTTTGTGGAGCGCTGTGTGTGTAGCGTTGTGTGTGTGTGTTGCGCGGTTTGTGTGTGTGTGGTGTGTTTTGGGGGGAGGTATGTTTTGTGCAATGTGTGTGTTGTGCGGTATGTGCGTATATTTGTGTGTGCAGCGTTGTCTGTGTTTGGGTGTCTGTGTAGGGTAGTTGTTTGTGGTTCCCAGTGTGTGTGTGTGTGGTGTGTTGTGCAGTGCGCGCGTGCGTGTGTGTGTGTGTGTTGGGGGGAGGTGTGCACTTCCCATCGTGCTCCATCCCCCATGCAGCGCACTCCCCATCGTGCTCCATCCCCCATGCAGCGCACTCCCTATCGTGCTCCATCCCCTATGCTGCGCACCCCCCATCGTGCTCCATCTCCCATCCTGCGCACTCCCAAACGTGCTCCATCCGCCATGCTGCGCACTCCGAAACGTGCTCCATCCGCCATGCTGCGCACTCCCAAACGTGCTCCATCCGCCATGCTGCGCACTCCCAAACGTGCTCCATCCGCCATGCTGCGCACTCCCCATCGTGCTCCATCCCCCATGCTGCGCACTCCCAAACGTGCTCCATCCGCCATGCTGCGCACTCCCCATCGTGCTCCATCTCCTATGCTGCGCACTCCCAAACGTGCTCCATCCGCCATGCTGCGCACTCACAAACGTGCTCCATCCCCTATGCTGCGCACCCTCCATCGTGCTCCATCTCCCATCCTGCGCACTCCCAAACGTGCTCCATCCGCCATGCTGCGCACTCCCCATCGTGCTCCATCCCCTATGCTGCGCACCCCCCATCGTGCTCCATCTCCCATGCTGCGCACTCCAAAACGTGCTCCATCCACCATGCTGCGCACTCCCAAACGTGGTCCATCCGCCATGCTGCGCACTCCCAAACGTGCTCCATCCGCCATACTCCGCACTCCCCATCGTGCTGAATCCCCCATGCTGCGCACTCCCAAACGTGCTCCATCCGCCATGCTGCGCACTCCCAAACGTGCTCCATCCGCCATGCTGCGCACTCCCAAACGTGCTCCATCCGCCATGCTGCGCACTCCCAAACGTGCTCCATCCGCCATGCTGCGCACTCCCAAACGTGCTCCATCCGCCATGCTGCGCACTCCCAAATGTGCTCCATCCGCCATGCTGCGCACTTCCAAACGTGCTCCATCCGCCATGCTGCGCACTCCCAAACGTGCTCCATCCGCCATGCTGCTCCAGCATCAGCCTCTCTACCCGCAGCATCAGCCTCTCTGCCCGCAGCATCAGCCTTTCTGTCCCCAGCATCAGCCTCTCTGTCCCCAGCATCAGCCTCTCTGTCCCCAGCATCAGCCTCTCTGTCCCCAGCATCAGCCTCTCTGTCCCCAGCATCAGCCTCTCTTCTCCCAGCATCAGCCTCTCTCATCCCAGCATTAGCCTCTCTGTCCCCAGCATCAGCCTCTCTGTCCCCAGCATCAGCCTCTCCTCTCTGTCCCCAGCATCAGCCTCTCTCCTCCCAGCCTTCCTCAGCATCAGCCTCTCTCCTCCCAGCCTCCCCCAGCATCAGCCTCCCCCAGCATCAGCCTCTCTTCTTCCAGCCTCCCCCAGCATCAGCCTCTCTCCTTCCAGCCTCCCCCAGCATCAGCCTCCCTCTCCCAGCCTTCCCCAGGATCAGCCTCTCTCCTCCCAGCCTCCGTCATCCCAGCCTTCCCCAGCATCAGCTTTCCCCTCCCAGCCTCCCTCAGCATCAGCCTTCCCCAGCATCAGCCTCTCTCCTTCCAGCCTCAGCCTCTCTCCTTCCAGCCTCCCCAAGCATCAGCCTCTCTCCTTCCAGCCTCCCTCAGCATCAGCCTCCCCTTCCTAGCCTTCCCCAGAATCAGCCTCTCTCCTTTCAGCCTCCTTCCTCCCAGCCTCCTCCTCCCAGCCTCCTTCAGCATCAGCCTTCCCCTCCCAGTCTCCCCCAGCATCAGCCTCCCCCTCCCAGCCTTCCCCAAGATCAGCCTCTCTGCTCCCAGCCTCCTCCAGCACGCCGTGCTCCTCTGCCGACACTCACACACACGATCGCATACACTGACACACACCCGATCCCGACACTCACACACACCCGATCCCGACACTCACACACACCCGATCGCATACACTCACACACACAGACACTGACGATATCGCACATACGCGCTCACAGTCACAACATCCGGAGATACCACATGCTTCTGGCCATGTGATCCTCCGTCAGGTCCTGGAAGGTCACAACAGCACAGTATCGAGGCCGAGAAGCAAGCGATATCGCCGGATGCTGTGAGTGTGTGGATGCGATGTGATGTGTGTGTGATTTGTGTGTGAGGTGTGTGTGTGAGAGTGAGTGTGATCTGATGTGTGTGTATGTGTGTGTGTGTGCTGTTATGTGTGTGCGTGTGGATCTTCCGCCGCTGCAGGACCTTGATGCGCTTGTAACCATGCCAACGTATCCCGTCCCCCGCTCACACGGGAGCCCACACCACTCCAGTGCGAGCGGGGGATGGGGGACGGGGGGGAGTACAGTACTCACCTCCGTGACAGCCGTGTCAGTTCGGGGAATGCGCGGGGGGGGAGAGGGGGGGGAGTACAGTACTCACCTCCGTGACAGCCGTGTCAGTTCGGGGAATGCGCGGGGGGAGGTGGGCGGGGCCAGAGCTAGCGTGCGTTGCGTGAGGGGGGCGGGGCGTGGCGTGGCCGAATTGCCAATGCCTGCAGGGTGCTGGGGCGAGAGGCCAATCTGTGGGGGGGCGGAGACTGGGCGAGCGGCTGGCCAATCCGTGTGGGGGCGCAGCCTTGGCGAGCGGCCAATCGGTGTGGGGGGGCGGGGCCATGGCGAGCCCAGCGGCCAATCAGCTTTGTGTCACCGTAAGGACACAATGTCACCGGAAGGACACAATTTTGAAGCATGACAGACAGACAGACAGACAGAATAAGGCAATTATATATATAGATAATAATACTAATAATAAGAACTTATTTGTCTGTACTCACTGGAGCTTTATAGCAGACCTCTGATTCCCAGGCTACAGTGTGACTGAACGGCTCTGCAGACTCAACCATCTCGGTTACCCCTTATTCAGCAGTGCTGGTAGAAACTTGAGAGCAGTTATGAAGCAAGTGCGATTGGGTTTACACCACTGTGGAATGTAGTATTTGTGATATTGAACTTGTGGTGGAGGAGAGCCCACTTTTTTGCGCACTTCACATCCATTGAAGCAGCTGCTGTTTGGGTGACTCCTCTACTTTTGTTAACGATGGTCGTGTCCGTGAAAAAAAGATAATATCAGATTATCTACAGGAAGAAGTACACCTGTTATTTTAGCTGTTATTTGTTGTTACGAATTGGTGCCGCCATAAACGCAAGCAACCTGCTGCGGTTCCAGTTGCGCCCAGGCGTCACCTGCCATTTAGGGCTGTGCCTCGGGTTGTCCAGCTGGCTGCTTTCTCAACCACGTGTAAGTGTGGAGAGGCGGCCAGTGCGCATGCGTGTGCCGATTTACCCCAGCCGCAGCCTAAATCCAGTGTTTCGCCTACTGAGTATGCTCAGCAAGACTGTGTCATTCCTGAGGCAAAGTCCTAATTTTGGGCTACAGCGCATGCTCATTTGGACTGTGCCAGAGTCATTCTGCGACCTGTGGCTCAACACACTTACACAGGGCCCTGGCACTTGACTCACTCTCGGGAGGCCACTAAAACTAACTGCACCCAACATCAGCCCCAGGTGTTCCCTTACACTGCAGTGGCGGTCCCCACTGACCGCAATACTGAGAGTGGCGTCACGAAATTACATATAAAGAAGCAACCTAAGTGTGATCAGACTCTTCCTCCACGTGGAGTCCCTGAAGGTAATGCACCAACACAACACCTGTGGGGCTTCACACTTACTAAGAAAAGCCTCTTTGCACAGGTACTTGCACTCCATGCCGGGTCTAAGTCTTGTGTTGTGCCTAGACAGCATGCTGAAGCGGATAGTCTTTTTTTCAGAAAATGTAATTCATGCTACTTAGCATGCTCAGGCACTTACTGCATCAGAGGCTAGGTCCGGTAATGAACTCTTTGGCCCTGCCCCTGATGTGGGGGGCCCATATAGACCACAGGGCATCAGGTGTCCTGACAATTTGGCCAGGCCACTCCCAACAGGCTTGCAGAGGGCCACCCCTATGACTTGTCACCTCATTGTTGTTGGTCAGACGATGACTGTTGAGGTGTTTTGGTTGTGGCAGCCATGAGGTCATCATTCAAGTGGCGGTTCAAAAGAGAACGCTAGTTATGCCACTCATGACGTGTCACTCTGCTTTTGTCTCCAGGAGGTCCATTGTGGTCCACCATGGTTTGAGGCTGACCCAGGTTATAAAAGGGGCTGGAGCCAACAAGAAGGTGCCCAGTCTTCTATTATGCTAAGAAACAGCACACTTCATTGTGTTGAATACATTGCGGCTTTAGGCCAGAGGTAGGCAGGGATAAGTCATCGATGCAGGCCACCACCAAAGTTGGTAACGCAGAACGTTTAAGAACAGCTCCTGTCCTACCAGTCCTGCTAGTGCAGCCCAGTGGCATAAACAGGCCTGCTGCTGCTGATGCGCCTGCTGTCCACAGGTGTGTCCCCTACGCGCACGGACAGTGTATCTAATGGCCTCTGTGTTGTTAACAGGGAGTTCCGGAGCTCGGTGGTCGTGTGGATCCTGTCACGCCAACAGGGCTCCCAGTCTCCAAATCCGAGTGGCGTCTAACTCGGTTCAGGCTACTATTTGTTTGAGAGTCAACTTGCTCTGTATCCTCCACCTAACCTTCCAGTTGCCAACCTCTCCTTTTCCATCTGTGAGCACGGTGGACACCAAATGGCGATTGGGATATCTACCTTTCTTTTTCTTTTCTTCTTGTTTTTTTATATAGTGGTAACATAGTATGTACCACCTTATCCAAATCTGCCAGTCCCACCATGCCAGATGTTGTTTCTTCAGCAAATGTTAATGTTGCTTAACCACCAAACCCACGGACACAAACTTTTTTACCCTTTCCAACACACCTATTCCCCTTTCCACCAGCATCTGTCCTTTTTCAACTCAGTTTGTATATGACCAAAAATGCAACTCTGCAGGGACACCATACTCAACGCCGACTCAGCACAGCAGCCACCCCTCGGTCCCTCTGATGTGGACAAGTAAGACCATTTCCAACTATCGATGAAAAAGCATTGAGATTCACTCTGTGCACCACTGGTGTTTAGTAGAAAAGCAGATGTAAGATTGCGTAACAACTTCTGCTGATACTCCTGCATACGTGCATCCCTTTCTATGGCAGGAGTTATTTCACAAAATTTTGTGTTCTACCGGAGATCTAACAGTGTGGCAACTAGAGTTGAGCGCGGTTCGCGGTTCGAGGTTCTCCAGTTCACGGCTCGAGTGATTTTGGGGGCTGGTCTAGATCGAACTAGAACTCGAGCTTTTTGCTAAAGCTCGATAGTTCTAGATACGTTCGAGAACGGTTCTAGTAGCAAAAAGACAAGCTAATTACTAGCTGGCTTTCCGCAGTAATAGTGTAAGTCACTCTGTGACTCACACTATTATGAAATTTCAGTGTATAGTGTGCGGGAACAGCGCATTCAGATCACTGCTGTTTGTATAATGGCGATCGCCATTTTGTTTTCCTTGTCTTCCTTCCCTAAGCGCGCGCGTGTAGTGGGGCGGGACAGCATGTCAGCCAATCCCAGACACACACACAGCTAAGTGGACTTTTAGCCAGAGAAGCAACGGCATGTGTGATAGGATGTCCATGCCACATGTCCCTGCATTATAAAAACGAGTATCTGCCCGTCCGGACACCATTATCTCTTCTGCGTCTGGGTGTCAATCACCGCCGGCGTAGCTCCTGTCTCCGATACTGCTGTGTACGCTCTGTACACAGCGCTATACAGAATAGGGCTAGAAGTTTCTTTCAGCCCTTCTAAGGGCTAATACCGGCAGGGTCAGAGCCATAGGTGACAGTCAGGGCAGTGAAAACAGATTTTAACAGATACACAAGATGACAGGGTCTGTGTAGCTAAGGTCAGGGATTTCCTCGCTGCATTTCCCCATTAGGAGGGATAGAAAGGGAGGCTTCCTTTCCTGTACCCAGACCCACAACCCTGCCACTGTACCCTCCTGCCCTTTGCACACTCAAACTCATTTTTACTAAGCCATTATACTAGCAAACACTGAGTAAACTTAGTGGCATCCTAAACGTGGCTGTTGGACTTCTGTATTGTCCCACTAGTGCAAAGATATTTGCAGCACATCTGCCTGCATTGCACACTCAAACTCATTGTTACTAAGCCATTATACTGGCAAACACTGAGTAAACTTAGTGGCATCCTAAACGTGGCTGTTGGACTTCTGTATTGTCCCACTAGTGCAAAGATATTTGCAGCACGTCTGCCTGCATTGCACACTCAAACTCATTGTTACTAAGCCATTATACTAGCAAACTATGCTGCCAGTTTAAGGGCCGTAGTTGCATTGTCCGGGATAATTATTGTTGTTTATTCTGCTGTTAATAAAGCTAGACCACCGCTGAAATCTACACCACCTCTCAATTTTTACTACCACATTTTAAGTGCACAATCTTGTCGCAATCAAAATGAGTGGCAAAATGACAGATGCTGGTGGAAAGGGGAAGAGGCGTGTTGGAAAAGGAAAAAAACGGTTTGTCCGTGGGGAAGGTGGCAAAGCTCCATTAACATCTGCTGAAGATAGACCATCTTCCAGCAAAAGTAAGATGTCTACTACTTACCGTGGACAATCCGATGTGCTCCCTTTTTTACGGACATGAACAACTGGAACAAAGGTAGATGATGGCCAAAAAATGAAAATGCTTGAATGGATCTCAAGTGGTCCAACAAGTGCCCTCTCCGCCACCTCAACTACCGCATCCAAAAAACACCAGTCCTCTGAGTTGTCAGCCCAATCACACTTGCATTCTCCCAGCTCTGAAGTCTCCATCCGCCCTGCACAGTATGGTGGAACTGAGATGGCTGAGTCTGCAGAGCTGTTCAGTCACACTATAGCCTGGGAATCAGAAGTCTGCTCCCAAGCTACAGTGAGTACAGACCAGGAAATGGTCTTCAGTGATGTCCAGAACCTTTGTGACTCAGATTCAGGCCGTGAGGACCAAGTTTCTGAGCTTAATGTTGACCCTTTTTCACAAACTGTAACACCTGTTGTTATAGACAATGAGGAACATACTGATGACGATGAGACGCAGATACCAGATTGGGATGATAACTTAAATATTCGGTCAGGGCAAGAAGAGGCTCGGTCTGAGGGTGAGGGGAGTGCAAACACAAAAATTGATGAGGAAGTTCTAGATCCCACCTACTGTCAACCCCCAGTCAGGCACTCGAGGAGGTCAACAGAGGCGGTGGAGGAGGATGCAACCGACGACGAAGTTACCTTGCGCCTTCCTGGACAGAGTCGAAGCACTGGTAGCACGTCTACAACTGCATCCTTAGCCACCACTCTGCCTCTGAGCACTAGTCGGGGGGCGCTCAGCAGGTCGCATGCCCTCTAAGCCTTGCCTAGCCTGGTCCTTTTTTGACATAGCAAAAGATCGCCCAAATTATGTGATCTGTAAAATTTGTCGTGATTCTGTTAGTAGAGGGCAAAACCTCAGTAGTTTGACAACTTCTTCTATGAATCGTCACATGAATAAATATCATATGTACCAGTGGGAAGCTCACCGTGCTGCAATGCGGCCTAGCGGAGCGAACCATCCACCGCCTGCCCCTTCCAGTGCATCCGCGCGCTTTTCATCTTCTAGGACTGTGGGGACAGCTGTCACACCTGGTTTTCCATGCACAACTTCCACCACTGTAACCGCAACAGGCAGTTTGCTTGGTAGGTCGTCAGTTGGTTTGGAAGGGGAAACAAGTACGTGTGTACAGCTCTCTCAGACATCGATAGCACCAACGTTGGATAAAGGCAACATCATGTCTACACCTGCACTTTCCTCACAAAGCTGCATTTTTCCAGGGACACCCTACTCAACACCGTCTACACACAGCAGCCAGATCTCTGTCCCTCAGATGTGGACAAATAAAAGGCCATTTCCTGTGACCCATGACAAAGCTAAGAGGTTGACTTTAACCCTCTGTAAGCTCTTGGCTACCGAAATGCTGCCTTTCCGCCTGATGGACACACAGGATTTTAGAGACCTTATGTCTGTCGCTGTGCCCCAGTACCAAATGCCCAGTCGACACTACTTCTCTAAGAAAGGTATGCCCGCGCTACACCAGCATGTCGCACACAACATCACCGCTTCCTTGAGAAACTCTGTGTGTGAACGGGTGCATTTCACCACTAGAGTTGAGCGCGGTTCGTGGTTTGTGGTTCTCCAGTTCTAGGCTCGAGTGATTTTGGGGCATGTTCTAGATCGAACTAGAACTCGAGCTTTTTGCAAAAGCTCGATAGTTCTAGAAACGTTCGAGAACGGTTCTAGCAGCCAAAAAACAGCTAAATCATAGCTTGGTTTCTGCTGTAATAGTGTAAGTCACTCTGTGAATCAAACTATTATCACATTTCAGTGTATAGTGTGCGTGAACAGCGCCTTCAGATCACTGCTGTTTCTATAATGGCGATCGCCATTTTTTTTTTTTTTCTTGTCTTCCTTCCCTAAGCGCGCGCGTCTTGTGGGGCGGGCCAGCATGTCAGCCAATCACAGACACACACACAGCTAAGTGGACTTTGAGCCAGAGAAGCAACGGCATGTGTGATAGGATCTGCATGTCACATGTCCCTGCATTATAAAACCGGACATTTTCTTCACGGACGCCATTATCTGCCTTCTGCGTCTTTGGTGTCAGACATCACTGTCGCAGCTCCGTCATCCTGAGTCCTATAGCCGATACAGCTGTATGCGCTGCATACACAGCGTTAGACAGCATAGGGAGAGCACTTTATAGCAGTCCTTTTAAGGGCTCAAACCGGCAGGGTCAGAGTTAAGGTGACAGGTCCTGAAAACAGCGCCAGCGTCTGTGCAGCCAAGGTCAGGGATTTCCTCCCTGCATTTCACCATTAGGAGGGAATAGAAAGGCAGGCTTCCATTCCTCTACCCAGAGCACCACAATCCTGCCACTGTACCCTCTTGTCCTCTGCACACTCCAACTCATAACTAAGCCATTATACTAGCAAACACTCAGTGTACCTAGTGGCATCCTATCTGTGGCTATTGGACTTTGCTTTAGTCCCACTAGTGCCAAGACATTTGCAGAGCGCATCTGCCTGCATTGCACACTCCAACTAGTTATAACGAAGCCATTATACTAGCAAACACTCAGTGTACCTAGTGGCATCCAATACGTGGCTATTGGACTTTGCTATAGTCCCACTAGTGCCAAGACATTTGCAGAGCGCATCTGCCTGCATTGCACACTCCAACTAATTATAACGAAGCCATTATACTAGCAAACACTCAGTGTACCTAGTGGCATCCTATACGTGGCTATTGGACTTTGCTATAGTCCCACTAGTGCCAAGACATTTGCAGAGCGCATCTGCCTGCGTTGCACACTCCAACTAATTATAACTAAGCCATTATACTAGCAAACACTCAGTGTACCTAGTGGCATCCTATACGTGGCTATTGGACTTTGCTATAGTCCCACTAGTGCCAAGACATTTGCAGAGCGCATCTGCCTGCGTTGCACACTCCAACTAATTATAACTAAGCCATTATACTAGCAAACACTCAGTGTACCTAGTGGCATCCTATACGTGGCTATTGGACTTTGCTATAGTCCCACTAGTGCCAAGACATTTGCAGCACGTCTGCCTGCGTTGCACACTCCAACTAATTATAACTAAGCCATTATACTAGCAAACACTCAGTGTACCTAGTGGCATCATATACGTGGCTATTGGACTTTGCTATAGTCCCACTAGTGCCAAGACATTTCCAGCACGTCTGCCTGCGTTGCACACTCCAACTAATTATAACTAAGCCATTATACTAGCAAACACTCAGTGTACCTAGTGGCATCATATACGTGGCTATTGGACTTTGCTATAGTCCCACTAGTGCCAAGACATTTGCAGAGCGCATCTGCCTGCGTTGCACACTCCAACTAATTATAACTAAGCCATTATACTAGCAGACACTCAGTGTACCTAGTGGCATCCTATCTGTGGCTATTGGACTTTGCTATAGTCCCACTAGTGCCAAGACATTTGCAGCACGTCTGCCTGCGTTGCACACTCCAACTAATTATAACTAAGCCATTATACTAGCAAACACTCAGTGTACCTAGTGGCATCCTATACGTGGCTATCGGACTTTGCTATAGTCCCACTAGTGCCAAGACATTTGCAGAGCGCATCTGCCTACGTTGCACACTCCAACTAATTATAACTAAGCCATTATACTAGCAAACACTCAGTGTACCTAGTGGCATCCTATACGTGGCTATTGGACTTTGCTATAGTCCCACTAGTGCCAAGACATTTGCAGCACGTCTGCCTGCGTTGCACACTCCAACTAATTATAACTAAGCCATTATACTAGCAAACACTCAGTGTACCTAGTGGCATCCTATACGTGGCTATTGGACTTTGCTATAGTCCCACTAGTGCCAAGACATTTGCAGGGCGCATCTGCCTGCGTTGCACACTCCAACTAATTATAACTAAGCCATTATACTAGCAAACACTCAGTGTACCTAGTGGCATCCTATACGTGGCTATTGGACTTTGCTATAGTCCCACTAGTGCCAAGACATTTGCAGCACGTCTGCCTGCGTTGCACACTCCAACTAATTATAACTAAGCCATTATACTAGCAAATACTCAGTGTACCTAGTGGCATCCTATACGTGGCTATTGGACTTTGCTATAGTCCCACTAGTGCCAAGACATTTGCAGCACGTCTGCCTGCGTTGCACACTCCAACTAATTATAACTAAGCCATTATACTAGCAAACACTCAGTGTACCTAGTGGCATCATATACGTGGCTAATGGACTTTGCTATAGTCCCACTAGTGCCAAGACATTTGCAGCACGTCTGCCTGCGTTGCACACTCCAACTAATTATAACTAAGCCATTATACTAGCAAACACTCAGTGTACCTAGTGGCATCCTATACGTGGCTATTGGACTTTGCTATAGTCCCACTAGTGCCAAGACATTTGCAGAGCGCATCTGCCTGCGTTGCACACTCCAACTAATTATAACTAAGCCATTATACTAGAAAACACTCAGTGTACCTAGTGGCATCCTATACGTGGCTATTGGACTTTGCTATAGTCCCACTAGTGCCAAGACATTTGCAGCACGTCTGCCTGCGTTGCACACTCCAACTAATTATAACTAAGCCATTATACTAGCAAACACTCAGTGTACCTAGTGGCATCCTATACGTGGCTATTGGACTTTGCTATAGTCCCACTAGTGCCAAGACATTTGCAGAGCGCATCTGCCTGCGTTGCACACTCCAACTAATTATAACTAAGCCATTATACTAGCAAACACTCAGTGTACCTAGTGGCATCCTATACGTGGCTATTGGACTTTGCTATAGTCCCACTAGTGCCAAGACATTTGCAGCACGTCTGCCTGCGTTGCACACTCCAACTAATTATAACTAAGCCATTATACTAGCAAACACTCAGTGTACCTAGTGGCATCCTATACGTGGCTATTGGACTTTGCTATAGTCCCACTAGTGCCAAGACATTTGCAGAGCGCATCTGCCTGCGTTGCACACTCCAACTAATTATAACTAAGCCATTATACTAGCAAACACTCAGTGTACCTAGTGGCATCCTATACGTGGCTATTGGACTTTGCTATAGTCCCACTAGTGCCAAGACATTTGCAGAGCGCATCTGCCTGCGTTGCACACTCCAACTAATTATAACTAAGTTGCATTGTCAGGGATATTTATTCTTTATTATTCTGCTGTTAATAAAGCTAGACCACCACTGCAATCTTCACCACCTCTCAATTTTTACTACCACATTTTCAGTCCACAATCTTGTCGCAATCAACATGAGTGGCAAAATGACAGATGCTGGTGGAAAGGGGAAGAGGCGTGGTGGAAAAGGCAAAAAAGGTTTTGTCCGTGGGGAAGGTGGCAAAGCTCCATTATCAAATGCTGAAGATAGACCATCTACCAGCAAAAGTAAGATGTCTACTACTTACCGTGGACAATCCGATGTGCTCCCTTTGTTACGGACACGAACAACAGGAAGAAAGGTAGATGATGGGCAAAAAAGGAAAATGCTTGAATGGATCTCAAGTGGTCCAACAAGTGCCCTCTCAGCCACTTCAAGTACCGCATCCAAAAAACACCAGTCCTCTGAGTTGTCATCCCAATCACACTTGATTTCTCCTAGCTCTGAAGTCTCTATCAGCCCTGCACAGTATGGTGGAACTGGGATGGCTGAGTCTGCAGAGCTGTTCAGTCACACTATAGCCTGGGAATCAGAGGTCTGCTCCCAAGCTACAGTGAGTACAGAACAGGAAATGGTCTGCAGTGATGCCCAGAACCTTTGTGACTCTGATTCAGGCCGTGAGGACCAAGTTTCTGAGCATAATGTTGACCCTTTGTCACAAACTGTAACACCTGTGGTTATAGACAATGAGGAACATACTGATGAAGATGAGACGCAGATACCCGATTGGGATGACAACTTAAATATTCGGTCAGGGCAAGAAGAGGCTCGGTCTGAGGGGGAGGGGAGTGCAAACACAACAATTGATGATGACGTTCTAGATCCCACCTACTGTCAACCCCCAGTCAGGCACTCGAGGAGGTCAACAGAGGCGGTGGAGGAGGATGCAACCGACGACGAAGTTACCTTGCGCCTTCCTGGACAGAGTCGGAGCACTGGTAGCACGTCTACAACTGCATCCTCAGCCACCACTCTGCCTATGAGCATTATTCGGGGTGGATCAACAGGTCGCATGGCCTCTAAGCCTTGCCTAGCCTGGTCCTTTTTTGATATCGAAAAAGATCGCCCAAATCATGTGATATGTAACATTTGTCATGATTCTCTTAGTAGAGGTCAAAACCTCAGCAGTTTGACAACTTCTTCCATGAATCGTCACATGAATAAATATCATAAGTCCCGGTGGGAAGCTCACCGTGCTGCAATGCGGCCTAGCGGAGCAAACCATCCACCGCCCGCCCCTTCCAGTGCATCCGCGCGCTCTTCATCTTCTAGGACTGTGGGGACAGCTGTCACACCTGTTTTTCCACGCAAAACTTCCACCACTGTAACCGCAACAGGCAGTTTGCTTGTAAGGTCGTCAGTTGGTTTGGAAGGGGAAACAAGTGAGTGTGTACAGCTCTCTCAGACATCGATAGCACCAACGTTGGATCAAGGCAACATCATGTCTCCGCCTGCACTTTCCTCACAAACCTGCATTTTTCCAGGGACACCCTACTCAACACCGTCTACACACAGCAGCCAGATCTCTGTCCCTCAGATGTGGTCAAATAAAAGGCCACTTCCTCCGACCCATGACAAAGCTAAGAGGTTGACTCTATCCCTCTGTAAGCTGTTGGCTACCGAAATGCTGCCTTTCCGCCTAGTGGACACACAGGATTTTAGAGACCTTATGTCTGTCGCTGTGCCCCAGTACCAGATGCCTAGTCGCCACTACTTCTCTAAGAAAGGTGTGCCCGCGCTACACCAGCATGTCGCACACAACATCACCGCTTCCTTGAGAAACTCTGTGTGTGAACGGGTGCATTTCACCACCGATACTTGGACCAGTAAGCATGGACAGGGACGTTACATGTCGCTGACTGGGCACTGGGTAACTATGGTGATAGATGGTGAAGGGTCTGCTGCACAAGTCTTGCCGTCCCCACGACTTGTGTGTCAATCCTATGTCTGTCCAAGTTCCGCCACAGCTTCTGCATCCTCCACCTCATCTGGGTCCTCCACCTCCGCCCCAAGCCTGCCTGGTCAGGCCACCAGCGTTCTCACTGCGCAGAAGGAATCACGCACCCCTCATTACTATGCTGGCAGCAGAGCGCAACGGCATCAGGCGGTCTTTAGCTTGACATGTCTTGGGAATAAGAGTCACACAGCTGAGGAGTTGTGGTCAGCTCTGCGGTCCGAGTTTAATAAATGGTTGTCTCCACTCAACCTGCAGCCTGGTAAGGCCGTGTGCGACAATGCTGCAAACCTGGGTGCGGCACTTCGCCTGGGCAAGGTGACACACGTACCTTGTATGGCTCACGTGTTGAACCTTGTCGTCCAGCAATTTTTAACACACTATCCCGGCCTAGATGGCCTTCTGAACAGGGCACGAAAACTGTCAGCTCACTTCCGCCGTTCAAGCGCCGCAGCAGAGCGACTTGCATCACTCCAGAAGTCTTTCGGCCTGCCGGTTCATCGCCTGAAATGCGATGTGGCGACACGCTGGAATTCAACTCTCCACATGTTACAGCGACTGTGGCAGCACCGCAGAGCCCTGGTGCAATACGTCATGACGTATAGCCTGGGCCAACGAGATGCAGAGGTGGGGCAGATCACCCTGATGGAGTGGTCTCAGATCAAGGACCTATGCACCCTTCTGCACAGTTTCGACATGGCGACGAATATGTTTAGCTCTGACAATGCCATTATCAGCATGACGATTCCAGTCATTTACATGCTGGAGCACACGCTAAACACTATTCGGAGTCAGGGGGTGGGACAACATGAAGGGGAGGAACTACAGGAGGATTCATATGCGCAAGGGACAACAACATCACCAAGGTCCAGACGTTCATCATCACCAACGCAGCAGGCATGGGACCATGGGGGACAGGGATCGACAAGGGCGCATAGTAGCAGGCGAAATGTTGAGCAAGGTGCAGGAGAACATGAAGAAATGGAGGACGAACTGTCCATGGACATGGAAGACTCAGCGGATGAGGGAGACCTTGGTCAAATTTCAGTTGAAAGAGGTTGGGGGGAGATGTCAGAGGAAGAAAGAACGGGTAGCACCTCTATGCCACAAACACAGCGTGGACTTGGTCCGCATGGCTGCGCAAGACACATGAGTGCCTTTTTGTTGCACTACCTCCAACATGACAGTCGTATTGTCAAAATTAGAAGTGATGATGACTACTGGATTGCCACACTATTAGATCCCCGGTACAAGTCCAAATTTTGTGACATAATTCCAGCCATAGAAAGGGACGCACGTATGCAGGAGTATCAGCAGAAGCTGTTACTCGATCTTAGCTCGGCTTTTCCACCAAACAACCGTGCAGGTGCAGGGAGGGAATCTCCCAGTTGTAACTTGACAAACATGGGACGGTCTCGTCATCTTCAACAGTCTACCTGTACCAGTAGGACCGTATCTGGTGCCGGTAACAGCAATTTTATGGAATCTTTTCATAATTTTTTTAGACCCTCTTTTGCAAGGCCACCAGAGACAACAAGTCTGACACATAGTCAACGGCTGGAGAGGATGATACAGGAGTATCTACAAATGAACATCGATGCCATGACTGTGCAACTGGAGCCTTGCTCCTTTTGGGCTTCAAACCTAGAAAAATGGCCAGAGCTCGCAACTTACGCCTTGGAGATTTTGTCGTGTCCAGCTGCCAGCGTTGTCTCTGAACGTGTATTCAGTGCTGCTGGGTGTGTGCTGACAGATAAGCGCACGCGTCTGTCCAGTGACAATGTGGACAGACTGACGTTCATCAAAATGAACAAGTCATGGATCCAGAAGGAATTTACTACCCCTGTGTCATCCTGGGGAGAGTAAATGCTTGTTGATTTGGAATGTGCTTGATGCAAATCAAAACATCCTGTTTGCAACTAGGGCACAAGTGCTGCCACTGATAAGGTGTCTGTGTGGGGCCCAATTTTTGGAAAAAAGGGAGACTCCGCTTGGAGTAACCCTTGCTTACATTGTTTTTAAAAGAAGCCAAGATGAACAAGTCATGGGATCAGGAAAGACTTTGCTACCTACCCCGGTGTCATGCTGGGGACGGTTAATTATGGCGTATTTTTGAATGTGCTTGATGCAAATGTAGCTGTGAAGTGTACAACTAGGGCACAAGTGCTGCCACTGAATGGGTGGGTGTGTGGGGCCCAATTTTTGGAAAAAAAGGGAGACTCCGCTTGGAGTAACCCTTGCTTGCTGTGTTTTTAAAAGAAGCCAAGATGAACAGAGCTGGGATCAGGAAAGACTTTGCTACCTACCCCGGTGTCATCCTGGGGACGGATAAGAATGGCGTATTTTTGAATGTGCTTGATGCAAATCTAGCTGTGAAGTGTACAACTAGGGCACAAGTGCTGCCACTGAATGGGTGGGTGTGTGTGGGGCCCAATTTTTGGAAAAAAAGGGAGACTCCGCTTGGAGTAACCCTTGCTTGCTGTGTTTTTAAAAGAAGCCAAGATGAACAGAGCTGGGATCAGGAAAGACTTTGCTACCTACCCCGGTGTCATCCTGGGGACGGATAAGAATGGCGTATTTTTGAATGTGCTTGATGCAAATCTAGCTGTGAAGTGTACAACTAGGGCACAAGTGCTGCCACTGAATGGGTGGGTGTGTGTGGGGCCCAATTTTTGGAAAAAAAGGGAGACTCCGCTTGGAGTAACCCTTGCTTACATTGTTTTTAAAAGAAGCCAAGATGAACAGAGCTGGGATCAGGAAAGACTTTGCTACCTACCCCGGTGTCATCCTGGGGACGGATAAGAATGGCGTATTTTGGAATGTGCTTGATGCAAATCTAGCTGTGAAGTGTACAACTAGGGCACAAGTGCTGCCACTGAATGGGTGGGTGTGTGTGGGGCCCAATTTTTGGAAAAAAAGGGAGACTCCGCTTGGAGTAACCCTTGCTTGCTGTGTTTTTAAAAGAAGCCAAGATGAACAGAGCTGGGATCAGGAAAGACTTTGCTACCTACCCCGGTGTCATCCTGGGGACGGATAAGAATGGCGTATTTTGGAATGTGCTTGATGCAAATGTAGCTGTGAAGTGTACAACTAGGGCACAAGTGCTGCCACTGAATGGGTGGGTGTGTGTGGGGCACAATTTTTGGAAAAAAAGGGAGACTCCGCTTGGAGTAACCCTTGCTTACATTGTTTTTAAAAGAAGCCAAGATGAACAAGTCATGGGTCAGCAAAGACTTTATCTACCTACCCCGGTGTCATCCTGGGGACGGATAAGAATGGCGTATTTTGGAATGTGCTTGATGCAAATCTAGCTGTGAAGTGTACAACTAGGGCACAAGTGCTGCCACTGAATGGGTGGGTGTGTGTGGGGCCCAATTTTTGGAAAAAAAGGGAGACTCCGCTTGGAGTAACCCTTGCTTGCTGTGTTTTTAAAAGAAGCCAAGATGAACAGAGCTGGGATCAGGAAAGACTTTGCTACCTACCCCGGTTTCATGCTGGGGACGGTTAATTATGGCGTATTTTGGAATGTGCTTGATGCAAAGCTAGCTGTGAAGTGTACAACTAGGGCGCAAGTGCTGCCACTGAATGGGTGGGTGTGTGTGGGGCCCAATTTTTGGAAAAAAAGGGAGACTCCGCTTGGAGTAACCCTTGCTTACATTGTTTTTAAAAGAAGCCAAGATGAACAAGTCATGGGTCAGCAAAGACTTTATCTACCTACCCCGGTGTCATCCTGGGGACGGATAAGAATGGCGTATTTTTGAATGTGCTTGATGGAAATCTAGCTGTGAAGTGTACAACTAGGGCACAAGTGCTGCCACTGAATGGGTGGGTGTGTGTGGGGCCCAATTTTTGGAAAAAAAGGGAGACTCCGCTTGGAGTAACCCTTGCTTGCTGTGTTTTTAAAAGAAGCCAAGATGAACAGAGCTGGGATCAGGAAAGACTTTGCTACCTACCCCGGTGTCATCCTGGGGACGGATAAGAATGGCGTATTTTTGAATGTGCTTGCTGCAAATCTAGCTGTGAATTGTACAACTGGGGCCCAACTGCTGCCACTGAATGGGTGGGTGGGTGTGGGGCCCAATTTTTGGAAAAAAAGGGAGACTATGCTTGGAGTCACCTTGCGGTGTTTTACATGATTTTAGAATGGCGTGCCATGCCTATATCTGTGTGTCCTCCTCTTTTTCCTTGTCCAGCTGTTTTGTTTTCGCATGAGTATATGTCCTTGTCACTTTCCAATGTGTTTGAGTTGTTTGTCACCTTTTGGACACCTTTGAGGGTGTTTTCTAAGTGTTTTACTGTGTTTGTGATTGCCTGCCATTGTTTCTTATTGGCTCGAGTTCGGTTCGTCGAACGTTCGACGAGCCGAACTCGAACGGGAGGTCCGTTTGGCGAACCGACCTCGAGCCGAACCGGGACCGGTTCGCTCATCTCTATTCACCACCGATACTTGGACCAGTAAGCATGGACAGGGACGTTACATGTCGCTGACTGGGCACTGGGTAACTATGGTGATAGATGGTGAAGGGTCTGCTGCACAAGTCTTGCCGTCCCCACGACTTGTGTGTCAATCCTCTGTCCGTCCAAGTTCCGCCACTGCTTCTGCCTCCTCCACCTCATCTGTGTCCTCCACCTCCGCCCCAAGCCTGCCTGGTCAGGCCACCAGCGTTCTCACTGCGCAGAAGGAATCACGCACCCCTCATTACTATGCTGGCAGCAGAGCGCAATGGCATCAGGCGGTCTTTAGCTTGACATGTCTTGGAAATAGGAGTCACACAGCGGCTGAGTTGTGGGCAGCTCTGGAGACTGAGTTTAATAAATGGTTGTCTCCACTCAACCTGCAGCCTGGTAAGGCCGTGTGCGACAATGTTGCAAACCTGGGTGCGGCCCTTCGCCTGGGCAAGGTGACACATGTGCCTTGTATGGCTCACGTGTTGAACCTTGTTGTCCAGCAATTTTTAATACACTATCCTGGCCTAGATGGCCTTCTGACCAGGGCACGAAAACTGTCTGCTAACTTCCGCCGTTCAAACGCCGCAGCTGAGCGACTTGCATCGCTCCAGAAGTCTTTCGGCTTGCCGGTTCATCGCCTGAAATGCGATGTGGCGACACGCTGGAATTCGACTCTCCACATGTTACAGCGACTGTGGCAGCACCGCCGAGCCCTGGTGCAATACGTCATGACGTATAGCCTGGGCCAACGAGATGCAGAGGTGGGGCAGATCACCCTGATGGAGTGGTCTCAGATCAAGGACCTATGCACCCTTCTGCACAGTTTCGACATGGTGACGAATATGTTTAGCGCTGACAATGCCATTATCAGCATGACAATTCCAGTCATTTACATGCTGGAGCACACGCTAAACACTATTCGGAGTCAGGGGGTGGGACAACAGGAAGGGGAGGAACTACAGGAGGATTCATATGCGCAAGACACAACAACATCACCAAGGTCCAGACGTTCATCATCACCAACGCGGCAGGCATGGGACCATGGGGGACAGGGATCAACAAGGGCGCATGGTAGCAGGCAAAATGTTGAGGGAGGTGCAGGAGAACATGAAGAAATGGAGGACGAACTGTCCATGGACATGGAAGACTCAGCGGATGAGGGAGACCTTGGTCAAATTTCAGTTGAAAGAGGTTGGGGGAAGATGTCAGAGGAAGAAAGAACGGTTAGCACCTCTATGCCACAAACACAGCGTGGACTTGGTCCGCATGGCTGCGCAAGACACATGAGCGCCTTCTTGCTGCACTACCTCCAACATGACCCTCGTATTGTCAAAATTAGAAGTGATGATGACTACTGGCTTGCAACACTATTAGATCCCCGGTACAAGTCCAAATTTTGTGACATAATTCCAGCCATAGAAAGGGACGCACGTATGCAGGAGTATCAGCAGAAGCTGTTACTTGATCTTAGCTCGGCTTTTCCACCAAACAACCGTGCAGGTGCAGGTAGTGAATCTCCCAGTTGTAACTTGACAAATATGGGATGGTCTCGTCATCTTCAACAGTCTACCCGTACCAGTAGCACCGTATCTGGTGCTGGTAACAGCAATTTTTTGGAATCTTTTCATAATTTTTTTTGACTGTCCTTTGCAAGGCCACCAGAGACAACAAGTCTGACACATAGTCAACGGCTGGAGAGGATGATACAGGAGTATCTCCAAATGAACATCGATGCCATGACTTTGCAAATGGAGCCTTGCTCATTTTGGGCTTCAAATCTTGAAAAATGGCCAGAGCTCTCAACTTACGCCTTGGAGATTTTGTCGTGTCCAGCTGCCAGCGTTGTCTCTGAACGTGTCTTCAGTGCTGCTGGGTGTGTGCTGAAAGATAAGCGCACGCGTCTGTCCAGTGACAATGTGGACAGACTAACGTACATCAAAATGAACAAGTCATGGATCCACAAGGAATTTACTACCCCTGTGTCATCCTAGGGAGAGTAAATGCTTGCGGATTTGGAATGTGCTTGATGCAAATCAAAACATCCTGTTTGCAACTAGGGCACAAGTGCTGCCACTGATGGGGTGTCTGTGTGGCCCAATTTTTGGAAAAAAAGGGAGACTCCTCTTGGAGTAACCCTTGCTTGCTGTGTTTTTTAAAAGGAGCCAAGATGAACAAGTCATGGTTCAGCAAAGACTTAGCTAACTACCCCTATGTCATCCTGGAGATCGTTAAGTATGGTGTATTTTTGAATGTGCTTGATGCAAATCTACCTGTGAAGTGTACAACTGGGGCACAAGTGCTGCCACTGATGGGGTGGGTGTGTGTGGGGCCCAATTTTTGGAAAAAAAGGAGACTCCGCTTGGAGTAACCCTTGTTTGCTGTGTTTTTTAAAAGGAGCCAAGATGAACAAGTCATGGTTCAGCAAAGATTTAGCTAACTACACCGGTGTCATCCTGGGGATGGTTAAATATGGCGCATTTTTGAATGTGCTTGATGCAAATCTAGCTGTGAAGTGTACAACTGGGGCATAAGTGCTGCCACTGATGGGGTGGGTGTGTGTGGGGCCCAATTTTTGGAAAAAAAGGAGACTCCGCTTGGAGTAACCCTTGCTTGCTGTGTTTTTTAAAAGGAGCCAAGATGAACAGAGCTGGGATCAGGAAAGACTTAGCTACCTACCCCGGTGTCCTCCTGGGTACGGTTAAGTATGGCGCATTTTTGAATGTGCTTGATGCAAATCTACCTGTGAAGTGTACAAGTAGGGCACAAGTGCTGCCACTGATGGGGTGTCTGTGTGGCCCAATTTTTGGAAAAAAGGGAGTCTCTTCTTGGAGTAACCCTTGCTGTGTTTTTTAAAAGGAGCCAAGATAAACAGAGCTGGGATCAGGAAAGACTTAGCTACCTACCCCGGTGTTATCCTGGGGATGGTTAAGTATGGCGTATTTTTTAATGTGCTTGATGCAAATCTAGCTGTGAAGTGTACAACTGGGGCACAAGTGCTGCCACTGAATGGGTGGTTGTGTGTGGGCCCCAATTTTTTGAAAAAAAGGGAGACTCCGCTTGGAGTAACCCTTGCTTGCTGTGTTTTTTAAAAGGAGCCAAGATGAACAAGTCATGGTTCAGCAAAGACTTTATCTACCTACCCCAGGGTCATCCTGGGAATGGTTAAGTATGGCGTATTTTTGAATGTGCTTGATGCAAATCTAGCTGTGAAGTGTACAACTGGGGCACAAGTGCTGCCACTGAAGGGGTGGGTGTCTGTGTGGCTCAATTTTTTGAAAAAAAGGGAGACTATGCTTGGAGTAACCCTTGCTTACATTGTTTTTAAAAATGATCCAAGATGAACAGAGCTGGGATAAGGAAAGACTTTGCTACCTACCCCGGTGTCATCCTGGGGACGGTTAAGTATGGCATATTTTTTAATGTGCTTGATGCAAATCTACCTGTGAAGTGTACAACTAGGGCACAAGTGCTGCCACTGATGGGGTGTCTGTGTGGGGCCCAATTTTTGGAAAAAAGGGAGACTCTTCTTGGAGTAACCCTTTCTGTGTTTTTTAAAAGGAGATAAGATGAACAGAGCTGGGATTAGGGAAGACTTAGCTACCTACCCCGGTGTCATCCTGGGGACGGTTAAGTGTGGCGTATTTTTGAATGTGCTTGATGCAAATCTAGCTGTGAAGTGTACAACTGGGGCACAAATGCTGCCACTGAATGGGTGGTTGTGTATGGGGCCCAATTTTTTGAAAAAAAGGGAGACTCCGCTTGGAGTAACACTTGCTTACATTGTTTTTAAAAATGATCCAAGATGAACAGAGCTGGGATCAGGAAAGACTTTGCTACCTACCCCGGTGTCATCTTGGGGACGGTTAAGTATGGCGTATTTTTGAATGTGCTTGATGCAAATCTAGCTGTGAAGTTGTAAGGGGTGGGCAGACCCCTTACAAGGAAGCACAGGTTTTCTCTGAAGTGGTTAATGCTGTCCCCATAGAAACTGTACAGGAGGGAGGAGGAGCCGGCAGCTTAGGGGGAAAGGAAGTGTGTGCTGAAGGCAGTTGTGTCCGGGACGGGAGAGAAGAAACAGCCAGGGGCAGAGTGTGGAGCTGAGTGGGCAGAAAGAAAGAAAGAAAGAAAGAAAGAAAGAAAGAAAGAAGGGAGCTGGAAGAACAGGGAAGCCGGAGAGAAAAGGAGCGGGCGGAACCTCATAGTGCGAAGCAGTACCGGTGTGGGTCCGGGCTGTGGGTAGCCGTAGTGGGAGCCAGGTGAAGTAGAGTAGCCGGGCACATCCCCACTGGAGGAGACGTCAGGGCAGGCTTTCCCCAGCTAAGAAAAGAACGTGAAGTCATCTGTAACTGCCGGTTTTTGGAAAGAGTTGTGAAATAAAGAATGTCTTTTATTTGCATCGAACCATGCCTGGAGAGTGTTTATACGTCGGACGACATCTGCACCACCACACTCTGCCCCACCAAGACATCTCCCGTCCCGATAGTGACGGCGGAGCCAGGGGTAAGCCTGACAGAAGGGGCCACGACTACAAGCCCAGAGGCGCCCCTGGCACCCCGTTACATGTGGCGTAGTCGGCAGGATCCGGATCATATGCAAGGGGTCCCGCTCCAAGAAGGAGATCAAGTGATGCCGAGGACACTGGATCCAGATTATTGGAAAAGAGTCCCGATCCCATGGTGGGAAGAGGAAAAAGTGCCTAAGGCGTTGGACCGGGCACAAGATGGCGGCAAGATGGCCGTTGTCTGTGAAGACACAGAAAGCGCGCACAGAATTGGCGCCAAAAGAAGAGCCTGGGGCTGGCCGGTGCCGAAAAAGAAGTTCGGAGTACTCCGCCCAAAGAGGGGAGGTGCCGGTCCCAGGGCACGAAGGAAGATATGTGAAGTGGGCGGTGTTCCAGAGAAAAACAAGAACCACCGCGTAGGGGTTGACCTGATGTGTAAGACTGGGGGTGGAGTATACCCAAGAGCGGGAAAAGTAAGCCCGCCTCCACTTCCTCCAGCATCTCCACTGACCCCGACGCCATTACCAGAAACGCTGACTCCGAGCAAGATGGAGACTCCAGGAAGACAGCAAGCTGCGGTAGCCGCACTAGTAGCGACTAGCCTGGGCAGAGGACGCCCGAAGCAGACTGCGGCTGCGGAAGGACCCACCCTTAACCTACCGGCTGTGCCAGGAGGACTGGAGCAGCCCACTACACAAGAGGCTGCACAGTGGCAACAGGAAATCGAGTGGGAGGAATGCCAATACCGGCGGCGGTCGCAGCAAAGACCGGTGCTAGCTGAACTCTCCCACCCGAGACGTTGGAGCAACCCGCCAACTATGAGCCCTTCCGGAGGCTGCGCCGGTTGCCCGGACAGTCCCTGTCGGAGTACGTGCAGGCCCAACGAGCCGAATGGCAACGTGCATATCATCCGGAGTGACTTTTCAAGACCGGAAGATGGCGGGCCTGTTTTTGTTCAACACCGGCGTTGTTTTGAGCCGGAAGAAGGTGTGTTGTTTGTAACCGTTCAAGTTGCTGAGCCCGGAAGAGAGCCTGATGCTGGACTGAGCCAGGGGCTCCCTCCGCGTCGTTAAGAAGATTTTTGCCGAGTTGTGTTCCTGCCAGCTAATGTCTAAGACCGGGAGTGCTGCAAAAGCCTCCGGGCAAAAACTCCACTAAGACCGGGAGTGCCTGCCGACGGCCTCCGGGCACGACTAAGACCGGGAGCTTCCAGGAGGAACTCCGGGCGCTGGACTGGTGTGCCCTTGCGGGTGCCCTCAGGTGAACATGTTCGCAGTTTCATTAAAATGACTTTGTTTAGTTTTAAAATGTGATTTTAGATTCGTGCCTTGCCGGGAGGCTTAGGCTTAAAGAGGGGAGGTATGTAAGGGGTGGGCAGACCCCTTACAAGGAAGCACAGGTTTTCTCTGAAGTGGTTAATGCTGTCCCCATAGAAACTGTACAGGAGGGAGGAGGAGCCGGCAGCTTAGGGGGAAAGGAAGTGTGTGCTGAAGGCAGTTGTGTCCGGGACGGGAGAGAAGAAACAGCCAGGGGCAGAGTGTGGAGCTGAGTGGGCAGAAAGAAAGAAAGAAAGAAAGAAAGAAAGAAAGAAGGGAGCTGGAAGAACAGGGAAGCCGGAGAGAAAAGGAGCGGGCGGAACCTCATAGTGCGAAGCAGTACCGGTGTGGGTCCGGGCTGTGGGTAGCCGTAGTGGGAGCCAGGTGAAGTAGAGTAGCCGGGCACATCCCCACTGGAGGAGACGTCAGGGCAGGCTTTCCCCAGCTAAGAAAAGAACGTGAAGTCATCTGTAACTGCCGGTTTTTGGAAAGAGTTGTGAAATAAAGAATGTCTTTTATTTGCATCGAACCATGCCTGGAGAGTGTTTATACGTCGGACGACATCTGCACCACCACACTCTGCCCCACCAAGACATCTCCCGTCCCGATAGTGACGGCGGAGCCAGGGGTAAGCCTGACAGAAGGGGCCACGACTACAAGCCCAGAGGCGCCCCTGGCACCCCGTTACAAAGTGTACAACTGGGGCACAAGTGAAGAATGCACAGGTGTTGCACCTTGCTTGGCAGCAAACGAACAATAACTTTTGACAATTTTATGATGGTAGAAAAAGAGTCAGCTCTTTGGGCAAATAAAATAGCGTGGCAAAAGTGGGCAGGTGAGTACAGTGGCCATGTTCTGTGGGTACCAGGACAGTAAGAGAAGCCTCACTTTTTATTTCTCCTAATGATGAAATGCAGCAAGGAATTCCATCAATTTGCTAGAAAAATAGAGTAGCTAAATGAGCAGGAGGGTGTAATACAGAGTTGCTGGAAATAGCTTGGCATCTGTGGGGCACAAATGGAGTACAACAGTCACTTTTTGTATGCCACTGAATGGCAGCATTTTTTGCTATTATTATAGCTTATTAAAAACAGAGCAGGATGGTGTAATGCAGTGATACTGCAAATAGCTTTGCACCAGTGGGACACTAATGGAAGTCCAACAGCCACTTTTAAGATGCCACTGAATGGCAGCATTTTTTGCTATTATTATAGCTTATTAAAAACAGAGCAGGAGGGTGTAATGCAGTGGTACTGCAAATAGCTTTGCACCAGTGGGACACTAATGGAAGTCCAACAGCCACTTTTAGGATGCCACTGAATGGCAGCATTTTTTGCTATTATTATAGCTTATTAAAAACAGAGCAGGAGGGTGTAATGCAGTGGTACTGCAAATAGCTTTGCACCAGTGGGACACTAATGGAAGTCCAATAGCCACTTTTATTATGCCACTAAATGGCAGCATTTTTTGCTATTATTATAGCTTTTAAAAACAGAGCAGGAGGGTGTAATGCATGGGTACTGCAAATAGCTTTGCACCAGTGGGACACTAATAGAAGTCCAACAGCCACTTTTAGGATGCCACTAAGTTTACTCATTGTTTGCTAGTATAATGGCTTAGTAACAATGAGTTTGAGTGTGCAATGCAGAGGTGCTGCACATAGATTTGCACCAGTGGGACACTAATGGAAGTCCAACAGCCACTTTTAGGATGCCACTAAGTTTCCTCAGTGTTTGCTAGCATAATGGCTTAGTAACAATGAGTTTGAGTGTGCTATGCAGAGGTGATGAACATAGATTTACACCAGTGGGACACTAATGGAAGTCCAACAGCCACTTTTAGGATGCCACTAAGTTTATTCAGTGTTTGCTAGTATAATGGCTTAGTAACAATGAGTTTGAGTGTGCAATGCAGAGGTGATGCACATAGATTTGCACCAGTGGGACACTAATGGAAGTCCAACAGCCACTTTTAGGATGCCACTGAGTTTATTTAGTGTTTGCTAGTATAATGGCTTAGTAACAATGAGCTTGAGTGTGCAAAGGGCAGGAGGGTACAGTGGCAGGGTTGTGGGTCTGGGTAGAGGAAAGGAAGCCTGCCTTTCTATCCCTCCTAATGGGGAAATGCAGCGAGGAAATCCCTGACCTTAGCTACACAGACGCTGTCATCTTGTCTAGCTGTTAAAATCTGTTTTCACGGACCTGACTGTCACCTATGGCTCTGACCCTGCCGGTATTAGCCCTTAAAAGGACTAATAGAAACTTCTATCCCTATTCTGTATAGCGCTGTGTATAGAGTGTACACAGCAGTATCGGAGACAGGAGCTACGCCAGCGGTGACTGACACCAAGACGCAGAAGGCAGATAATGGCGTGCTGGAGGAAAATGTCCGTTTTTATAATGCAGATACATGTGACATGGACATCCTATCACACATGCCGTTGCTTCTCCGGCTAAAAGTCCACTTAGCTGTGTGTGGGTCTGGGATTGGCTGACATGCTGGCCCGCCCCACTACACGCGCGCGCTTAGGGAAGGAAGACAAGGGAAAAAAAAAAATGGCGATCGCCATTATCCATACAGCAGTGATCTGAATGCGCTGTTCCCGCACACTATACGCTGAAATTTCATAATAGTGTGAGTCACAGAGTGACTTACACTATTACAGCGGAAAGCCAGCTAGTAATTAGCTTGTCTTTTTCCTGCTAGAACCGTTCTTGAACGTATCTAGAACTATCGAGCTTTAGCAAAAAGCTCGAGTTCTAGTTCGATCTAGAACAGCCCCCAAAATCACTCGAGCCGCGAACTGGAGAACCTCGAACCGCGAACCGCGCTCAACTCTAGTAAAGGCAGCCTTTCTGTAGCCAACAAGTTTAAGATGCTGAAACTAAACCTCTTAGGCATGTCATGCACTTCGAAAATCATGTAAAAAACAGCGAGGGGACTCCAACCACAGTCTCCCTCGTTTCCACTAATTGGGCCACACACACCCCCCTTGACTGGCATCAGTTGACCCCCATTTTAAAGATTAAAAAGATGCTTTGCATGAAGCACTCTAAAAAATACGCGTGCCTTTCGCCTACCCTGGATGACACAGGGGAAGAAAAGTCCTCTGAGAGCCATGACTTCTTCATCTTGGTTCTTTTTTCAAAAGCGAGGGGACTCCAACCACAGTCTCCCTCGTTTCCACTAATTGGGCCACACACACCCCACTTGACTGGCATCAGTTGACCCCCAATTTCAAGATGAAAAAGATGCTTTGCATGAAGCACTCTCAAAAATACACGTGCCTTTCGCTTCTCCTGGATGACACAGGGGAAGAAAAGTCCTCTGAGAGCCATGACTTGTTCATCTTGGTTCTTTTTTCAAAAGCGAGGGGACTCCAACCACAGTCTCCCTCGTTTCCACTAATTTGGCCACACATACCCCACTTGACTGGCATCAGTTGACCCCCATTTTCAAGATGAAAAAGATGCTTTGCATGAAGCACTCTCAAAAATATGCGTGCCTTTTGCCTCCCCTGGTTGAGCCAGGGGAAGAAAAGTCCTCTGAGAGCCATGACTTCCTCATCTTGGTGAACGTTAGTCTGTCCACATTGTCAGTGGACAGATGCGTGTGCTTAGCTGTCAGTACACCCCCAGCAGCACTGAGGACACGTTCCTAGAGAACGCTGGCTGCGGGACACGACAAGATCCCCAAGGCGTACTTGGTGAGCTCAGACAATTTATTCAGATTAGAAGCCTAAAATGAGCAGGGCTCAAGTTGCACAGTAATGGCATTGATGTTCCCTTGCATATACTCATATATCTGTGTCTCCTCCTCTTTTTCCTTGTCCAGCTCTTTTGTTTTCGCATGAGTATATGTCATTGTCACTTTCCCATGTGTTTGTGTTGTGTTGTGAGTTGTTTGTCACCTTTTGGACACCTTTGAGGGTGTTTTCTAGGTTTTTTTATGTGTTTGTGATTGCCTTCCATTGTTTCCTATGGGGTTCGAGTGGTCGCCGAACCGGTTCGCCGAACCGAACTAGAACCAGACATCGGTTCGGTGAACCGAGCTCGAGCTGAACCGCGACCGGTTTGCTCATCTTTACTCATTACCTTCAGTGCATATGTACTGCTCTATCTGCTCACCAGCTGACCTGGTATCTGTGTTTAGTTGCAGTCAGATGCGCCCTCAGCCTATATGACGGTGTCTACCAACAACCAATCACAGCAGGCTCTGTCTGCGGATCAGTAATTATCATGGTATAAAAATAAATAAATAAATAAAACCAATTGGCTTAGGGTCCCCCCATATTATGATACCCAGCACAAAAAAAGCATATGGCTACAGGACCAGTCATGCGCTTATCATAGCTGGGTATCAAAATAAGAGGAACTGCATGTGGCATTTTTTTAACTACTTAAATTAATAATTAAAAAAACAGCATGTTGTCCTCACTAATTTTGATACCCAGCCAAGATAAAGCCTTACAGCTGAGGCTGGTATTCTTAGAATGGGGAGACCTATAGTTATTAGCTGCCCAGCCTAAAAATAGCTTTACCCATCTCTTCCCAATTGCCCTGATGCAGTGGCAATCGGGGTAATGAGGGGTCAAGAACAGCACACAACTGTCATCAAGTCCAAAATTAGTGATGGGAAGGGGTCTCCACCACTCTTCCTATAAGTAAAAAGAAATACACAAACACTAAGAAAAATCCTTTATTTGGAATAAAATACAAAACCACCCTCTTTCCCCACTTTGTTAACCCGTAAAACACCTCTCCATGTCTGACATAATCCACATGAGGTCCTACGATGCTTCCAGCACTGATACATCTGACAATCACAGTGAGCAGCCATAGAGAATGACTGCCCGTTGTGAGGTTCAGGCCATGACTGAAGTGATCTGCGCGATCAGCTGTGACTCTGCATTCCCCTGCACCCCTCATCCTGTGGGTCTTACCCCAAGAACCCTGCCTCTATTCTAATCAACTCCATGCCCATGTGGACTTAGAAAAATAATGTTGCTTCTTCGCATCAGCTATGTTGGTGGAGGCCCTGCCTCCTCTGGTCACATGGGCATGATGTCAGCAAAAATCCATATACATAGATTTGCACCAGTGGGACACTAATGGAAGTCCAACAGCCACTTTTAGGATGCCACTAAGGCGTACTTGGTGAGCTCAGACAATTTATCCAGATTAGAAGCCTAAAATGAGCAGGGCTCAAGTTGCACAGTAATGGCATTGATGTTCCCTTGCATATACTCATATATCTGTGTCTCCTCCTCTTTTTCCTTGTCCAGCTCTTTTGTTTTCGCATGAGTATATGTCATTGTCACTTTCCCATGTGTTTGTGTTGTGTTGTGAGTTGTTTGTCACCTTTTGGACACCTTTGAGGGTGTTTTCTAGGTTTTTTTATGTGTTTGTGATTGCCTTCCATTGTTTCCTATGGGGTTCGAGTGGTCGCCGAACCGGTTCGCCGAACCGAACTAGAACCAGACATCGGTTCGGTGAACCGAGCTCGAGCTGAACCGCGACCGGTTTGCTCATCTTTACTCATTACCTTCAGTGCATATGTACTGCTCTATCTGCTCACCAGCTGACCTGGTATCTGTGTTTAGTTGCAGTCAGATGCGCCCTCAGCCTATATGACGGTGTCTACCAACAACCAATCACAGCAGGCTCTGTCTGCGGATCAGTAATTATCATGGTATAAAAATAAATAAATAAATAAAACCAATTGGCTTAGGGTCCCCCCATATTATGATACCCAGCACAAAAAAAGCATATCGCTACAGGACCAGTCATGCGCTTATCATAGCTGGGTATCAAAATAAGAGGAACTGCATGTGGCATTTTTTTAACTACTTAAATGAATAATTAAAAAAACAGCATGTTGTCCTCACTAATTTTGATACCCAGCCAAGATAAAGCCTTACAGCTGAGGCTGGTATTCTTAGAATGGGGAGACCTATAGTTATTAGCTGCCCAGCCTAAAAATAGCTTTACCCATCTCTTCCCAATTGCCCTGATGCAGTGGCAATCGGGGTAATGAGGGGTCAAGAACAGCACACAACTGTCATCAAGTCCAAAATTAGTGATGGGAAGGGGTCTCCACCACTCTTCCTATAAGTAAAAAGAAATACACAAACACTAAGAAAAATCCTTTATTTGGAATAAAATACAAAACCACCCTCTTTCCCCACTTTGTTAACCCGTAAAACACCTCTCCATGTCTGACATAATCCACATGAGGTCCTACGATTCTTCCAGCACTGCTACATCTGACAATCACAGTGAGCAGCCATAGAGAATGACTGCCCGTTGTGAGGTTCAGGCCATGACTGAAGTGATCTGCGCGATCAGCTGTGACTCTGCATTCCCCTGCACCCCTCATCCTGTGGGTCTTACCCCAAGAACCCTGCCTCTATTCTAATCAACTCCATGCCCATGTGGACTTAGAAAAATAATGTTGCTTCTTCGCATCAGCTATGTTGGTGGAGGCCCTGCCTCCTCTGGTCACATGGGCATGATGTCAGCAAAAATCCTTCTAGCCACTGGGGATTTAGACAATACCGTGATGGACCCGGAAACAACAGCATCGCAGGGGCAGTATTGCCGGTGTATATTCAGCAATGTGTGTGCAGTGGCTCCAAGAGGTTATCAGAGTATGTAATGCACTCGGATGGCCTCCTGATGACACCACCGTGACACCAGCGCTACCAGGTGTCACGGGGTTGTTGTCAGGAGGTCATCTCAGTTAAAGGCTGGAATAAGGGCTCAGGTATGGTTCGGGTTCGGTTCGATAAAGGCTTGTGAATGCACCCCGAGCCGAGCCATGGTGGGTTCACTCATCTCTAGTCAGGAAAAGCGAGTCTTCTTGGATGATCATGCCAGGCACTGCTCCACGCACGTACCCCGTATGTCCTTGGTCGGTATCACACTGACCATCAGGACGTCCAATATCGAGAAGGGGTTAAACGTACAAATTTTGGTAGATTCAATAATACTGAATAACCACCTAGAGAGCTAAGAATATTTTTTACATTACTTTAGAAAACCTGGGCGACTAAAAAGTTTACCATTTAAGTGAAAGCCACACCACTTGTATTGTCGATAATGTAGAGAGCTTATAAAGTGTGTTTTTTGGACAGAGGTTATGTTGTATTTTTCAATCCCTCATGTCCATTCAGCGCCATGGTTTGTACAGCATGTTATAAAAAGATTGGGTTTCCAAAACCACAATGTTAAGCATATTGCTTGCATTAATATTTCAAATATGCAAATTTCTGCTTAATTTTCTTAAAAAATAGCAAATTATTTAATACAAAGCAATGCCTTGTAATTGTTTGATTTTTCCTTTTCATTATACTTTCGCCCACATATGACATACATTAATATATTACTTTAGTGGTTGACTCTACACTTCAGACATTTCTTACTTCCTTGGAGAGAGCTGATTAATGGCCGGCTAAGAGTTAAAATGGCTTGTAGTACTAGAAGAAATGATAAAATAAAAATAAATGACATAGAAAATAGCAAATCGTTTTCCTGATCAAAAAGTCCTCAGGAAAGAAAGTGGTGCAGTGTCAAAAGGCTGCATTTCAATCTAGGTCATTTATCTGCAGCAAGCAGTTTGCTGATTAGAGAAATAGGGTCTATCACAGAGGTTGTTACTGCTTCTAACCGGCATTTGCGTTGTTTTAAAAAGGCTTCCTGTATGTGTAATTATGATTTAATTGATCATACTATAATGAGATTCCAATCTTAATCAGTTTTAATGCAATATTAGCCTATTTACATGTTGCTGAAACTGCAATATGCTATTCCATTTTTTTATTTAGAGAGAATACTAATTAAATTTGAATCAGCACTTTATGAAATATGCCTAAGCATATTTTAATTTAATTCACTTCTTGAGTGTGTATCATTAGTGGCATTGCCATGTTTCCCCTTGTATTTTCAAAAATAAATTCCAATAATATCAAAGCAAATTTCAGACCAATGTTCTTGGTGTTAATGACTTTGTAAACATGGACGTTAGTATTTTTCCCAATTTACAAAGCATTTATTGAGCATGATATGTTGTAGTGTATATTATGTGTATAACTACATGCCAATTAACCAAAGCATACATACAGTGGGTGAATAAGTATTGAACTCGTCACCAATTTTTAAGTATATGAATGTCTAAAGATCCTATTGACGTGAAATTCTCACCAAATTCTTTTTGTAACAACCCATCCAGACATGACACACGAAAAAAGTATTGAACACATTTACTGAAATTTATTTTTTAGTTTGAACATAATCCTTTGTTAGTGATCACACCTTCTAGATGCCTCCTGTATGAATAAACTAGACATATGCATTGATGAGATGATGAGAAGTGATTTTGGCCCATTCTTCAGCGCAGTCTTCAAGTTCCTTATGGTTCTTTGGGCTTCTTCTATGAACTCTGAGATTTAATTCCTTCCATAAGTTTTCCATTGACTGAAGGTCAGGTGATTTGCTGGGTCATTCAAACAGCTTTATTTTCTTTTTCTGAAACCAATTGAGAGTTTCCTTGGCTGTGTTTTTGGGATCATTCTGTTGTTTGATCTTCATTATCTTTTTTTATCAAGAATGTCTAGGTACATTTGTCCTTTCTTCAATTATAAATATAACTAGCATAATTGAAGTTTGCCAGTGCTGTATACTGAAAAACAATTCCACACCTTGCTGTTCTCTCCTCCAAAATGTACTATTGGTATGGCGTTTTGGGTGATATGTAGTTGACACCTTTTGGTGTCCAACCATGAAGTGTAATATGGCATTCAAAGAGTTCAGTTTTGGTCTCATCTGATGAAACTATATTCTCCTAAGATTTAATAGACTTCTCCAACTGTTGTTGAGCAAAGAATAAACATTCTCTATCATGCTTTTTGTTCAGTATTGGAGTTCTGCATGGTGAGGATGCAAATAGGACATGATGGTTGAGTGCATTACATATTATTTTCTTTGAAACAATTGTACCTGCTGATTCCAGGTCTTTCTGTAGGTCTCCATGGGAGTTCTTGACTCTTTGACAACTCGTCTGAGAATTGTTTTAATAAAATGTATCTATTTAATTTCTCTATCTAGTTTGTACTGGCTGCTGTCAATTTGCTAGTGAGCTAGCCAAAAAGTTTTTGGCAGTTTTAATCATCTGCTCAAAATTACAGAGTCAATCACATTTGTAGTTAATCTTAGTGAGTACTGCATGTTCTCAATTTGCTAGTGAAGTATGTAAAAAGGTCTTGGCAGTATTCATCACCTTATCAAAATTATGCAGTCAATCACAATTGTAGTTATTCTTAGTTAGTACTGCATGCTATCAATTTGCTAGTGAAGTAGGTAAAAAAAGGTCTTGGCAGTTTTCATCACCTGCTCAAAATTACACAGTCAATCATATTTGTAGTTATTGTTAGTTAGTGCTGGCTGCTATAAATTTGCTAGTGACCTAGATAAAAATGTCGTGGCACTTTTCAGCATCTGCTCAAAGTTACACTGTGAACTACATATTTATTGGTACTTAATAAATATTATAAAATAACATTAGTTATTGGTATTTTTCAGTGCATTAACAATATTGCCAATTAAGGCAGGAAATAAATAAATTATATTTTCTGTCACGTGTCTGACTGGTGTGGTGGTAGGATTGCAAAACATTTGATTGAAAAGGGAAGGGTAAATCAACCATGAAGGGTAAATCACGACGAGGTGCACGCGTGGGAACTACTGTTAGTCAGGGCTCTAGTGAGCAAACACCAACTCATTCTATCCCAAGAGAAATAAGAACAACTTCCATTACTGCACAGCCCACTCCCCTAGATTTCTTTGTCAGTTGCACATCGCTTCAACTTCAAAATAAGTCTGATCAACAGCATGTGCTAGTTTCAATGGCAAGCGTTGCATCAAGTGGCCTTTCCTCCTCTTCCTGCACCTCAACATCACACATAGTTCATTCCTCAGAGGTGCCACCCCATTTACACTTGTTTCCACCCAGGTCACAAATCTCCAACCTGCAAACTGACTGTGGGGAACCACAGATGGGCGAGTCTGCAGAGCTGTTCACACATTCTATCCCATAAGCATCAGAGGTCTGCTCCAAAGAAGAGGAAAGCATCTGCAGCGATGCCTAAAATCTTTGTCAGATGGATCCTGGCCTGGACGACATAGGGTCCCAGCAGGATCCCAACCCTGGTCAACTGATATTAACCACACAGGGTGGAAGGGACGATGATGATGAGATTCAGATACCTGAGGCACACATGTATTGTCCTGTGATGTCAGGTCAGGAAGAGGAGGAGTGGAACAACATAGAGCATGAAGATGAAGTTATAGATCCAACTTGGTGTTATCCCAGAGGCACATAGCTGAGTAGCTCAGTAGATGAGGAGGAGGATGAGGAGGAAGATGAGGATGTTACAATGGCGATTCTTGAACAAACATGTAGTGTTGCAACCATGAGAAGCACTGCATGCTCTGCCACAACTCTGACTGTTGCCAGCCAGTCTGCAGTTCACAGGAAGGGTTGCTTATCCTGGGCTATTTTTTAGACCACAAAGGATGACCCAACTTTCATTATCTGCCAACGTTTTAAACAATGACTCAGTAGAGGGAAAAATCAAATAATTTGACTACTAAATGCATGAACCGGCACATGCACAACCAACATCCAATAGTGTAGGAAGCTTACTGAGCAAAAATGTGGACTACCGAGCCTACCCAACCAACGGCTGACAAATCAACTGTGTCTGCTGCTTTTTTCTTCTCCTGCAGCACCATCAAAACTATTCTTACACAGGTCTCTGATCCCAGAACCTCCACTTGTTTACCTGCTACAGTTGGGGTGAATGACAGCCCGTCAGTAACCTTAGCTGGTGTTTTTGACCATTGTGAGACACTGAGCACACCACTTGTTCCTCAATCCAGCATTACATCTTCGTCTATACCTCCCTCACAGTCCACCGGACGGTCATGTATACCTTACTCCACCCTTTCTCAGCACATCATTTCCTCGCACACATGCCAAAACAAAGAAATAGAAATTGAACTTCACCATATCTAAACTATTGGTCACAGAAATGCTGCCTTTCCACCTGGTGGATCCAGACTGTTTCTGAAACCTGATGGCCGTCGAAGTCCCCCAGTACCAGTTGCACAGTTGCCATTACTTCTCTAATAAAGCTGAGCCTGCGCTAAACCATCATGTCACAGACAACACTATCTTTATTTGAAAAACTCTGTGTCTCCCAGGGTGCATTTTACCACTTACACCTGGACGAGCAAGCTTGGCCAGAGGTGTTACATCTCGCTGACTGGCAAGAAAGGGGCTGCTTCCCAAGTCTTGAAATCCTCAAGGCTTGTTGGACACACCTCTGGAACTACCCCTTCCTTCAGTGCTTTTGCTTCCTCCACCTTTTCCAGGGCATTTACCTGTGCTCTCAAACTTGCTTTTAATGTAACATGCGTTACAACAGTGCAGACAGAATCCCCCCACCTCCATACAGCTCAGCCAGGGATAAACGGAATTAGACAGTGCTTAAACCAATATTCATTGGGGATGCAAGCCACACAGCAGAAGAATAGCAGAGCGGTATCTGGGCTGAGTTTGATAAATGGCTGTCTCCACTAGACCTAGAGCCAGGGAAGTCTGTGTGCGATAACAGTGCAAACCTGGTGGCGGCCCTATGCCTTGGCCACATTACACATGTGCCCTGCATGGCTTACATCCTGAAGCTGGTTAAACAGAAATTTCTCACCCATTATCCCGGCCTGTATGTGCTGCTGCATAAGGCATAAAGCACGGTTGCTCTGTGCTTACTTCTGCCATTTGCATGCCTCGACTAATCAACAAGCAAGGCTGCAGAGTTATTTCGGCTTACCAGGTAACTGTTTGATATGTGACGTCCCGACATTGTGGAATTCCACTCTACACATATTGCAGTGACTGTGGCAGCAGCAGCAAGCCCTGGTGAAGTATGCCTTGACTCATAACTAGAGATGAGCCACCCCCCTAGTGTTCGAGTTCGGTTCGTCGAACGGCGGGTGTGTTCGTGGAACACAATTTTGAACCCCATTGAAAACAATGGCAGGAAAACACAAACACATATAAAACACCTTCTAAGGTCTCCAAAAGGTGACAAACAACTCACAAGACATCACAAACACATGCCCTTCTAAAATCATTTAAAACACAGCAAGGGGACTCCAACCAGAGTCTCCATTTTTTCCAAAAATTGGGCCACAGATACCCATTAAGTGGCATCAATTGTCCCACAGATGCAAAGTTAACATATTGATTTGCATGATGCACAATCAAAAATCCACAAGCCTTTACTCTCCCCAGGATGACACAGGGGTAGAAAAGTCCTTGCAGATCCATGACTTGTTCATCTTGATGAACATTAGTCTTTCCACATTGTCACTGGACAGACGAGGGCGCTTATCTGTCAGCACACACCCAGCAGCACTGAAGACACGTTCCGAGAGAACGCTGGCTGCGGGACATGACAAGATCTCCAAGGCTTAAGTGGCAAGCTCAGGCCATTTTTCCAGATTGGTAGCCCAAAATGAGCAAGGCTCCAGTTGCAGAGTCATGGCATCGATATTCACTTGGAGATACTCCTGTATCATTCTCTCCAGGGGTTGACTATGTGTCAGACTTCTTGTGTCTTGTGTCCTTGCAAAGGATGGTCTAAAAAATTCATGAAATGATTCCATAAAATTGCTGTTACCACAGGATACGGTGTTGCTGGTTCAGTTTGAGTGATGATGACTCGACAGTCCCATGGTTGTCAAGTTAGAACTGTGAGGTTCACTCTGTGCACCACTGGTGTTTAGTGGAAAAGCAAAACTAAGATTGCTTAACAGCTTCTGCTGATACTCCTGCATACGTGCGTCCCTTTCTATGGCAGGAATTATTTCACCAAATTTTGACTTTTACCGGGGATCTAAGAGTGTGGCAACCCTGTAGTCAGCATTACTTCTAATTCTGACCATCTGAGGGTCATGTTGTAGGTAGTACAGCAAGAAGGCGCTCATGTGTCTTGCACATCCAGGAGGACCAAGTCCTTGCTGTGTTGGTGGCGGCGAGGTGAGAATCATGCTTCCTTCCTCTGCCCTTACCCCCCAACCTTGCACAACAGAAATGTGATTAAGGTCTCCCTCATCTGCTGAGCCTTCCATGCCCATCGCCAGTTCATCCTGCATTTCTTCCTGGTCTCCTGCACCTTCTTCAACAGTTTGGCTGTTACCATGCGGCCTTGTTAATCCCTCTCCCCTACCGTCCCATGCCTGCCGCCTTGGTGCTGCTGAATGTCTGGATCTTGTAGATCTTGGTATCCCCTTCGCATATGAATCCTCCTGTACTTCCTCCCCTTCCTCTTGTCCCACCACCTAAGGGTACCTTCACACTTAGCGATGCAGCAGCGATCCGACCAGCGATCTGACCTGGTCAGGATCGCTGCTGCATCGCTACATGGTCGCTGGTGAGCTGTCAAACAGGCAGATCTCACCAGCGACCAGTGAACAGCCCCCAGCCAGCAGCGACGTGCAAGCGACGCTGCGCTTGCACGGAGCTGCCGTCTGGAAGCTGCGGAGACTGGTAACTAAGGTAAACATCGGGTATGGTTACCCGATGTTTACATTAGTTACCAGCGCACAGCTGTGTGTGCAGGGAGCAGGGAGCCGCGCACACTGAGCGCTGGCTCCTTGCTCTCCTACCATAGCTACAGTACACATCGGGTTAATTAACCCGATGTGTAATGCAGCTACATGTGCAGAGAGCAGGGAGCCGCGCACACTGCTTAGCGATGGCTCCTTGCTCTCCTAGCTGCTGTACACATCGGGTTAATTAACCCGATGTGTAATGCAGCTACATGTGCAGAGAGCAGGGAGCCGCGCACACTGCTTAGCGCTGGCTCCTTGCTCTCCTAGCTGCTGTACACATCGGGTTAATTAACCCGATGTGTACAGCAGCTACATGTGCAGAGAGCCGGAGCCGGCAGCACAGGCAGCGTGAGAGCTGCAGAGGCTCGTAACTAAGGTAAATATCGGGTAACCACCTTGGTTACCCGATGTTTATCTTGGATACAGCTTACCTCAGCTGTCAGATGCCGGCTCCTGCTCCCTGCTCGCTTCATTTGTCGCTCTCTCGCTGTCACACACAGCGATCTGTGTGTCACAGCGGGAGAGCGGCTTTGAAGAAAACGAACCAGGGCTGTGTGTAACGAGCAGCGATCTCGCAGCAGGGGCCAGATCGCTGCTCAGTGTCACACACAGCGAGATCGCTAATGAGGTCACTGCTGCGTCACAAAAAGCGTGACTCAGCAGCGATCTCGGCAGCGAGCTCGCTGTGTGTGAAGCACCCCTTACTCCGAATACTGTTTAGATTGTGCTCCAGAATGTAAATTACTGGAATTGTCATGCTGATAATGGCATTGTCAGTGCTAAACATCTTCGTCGCCATGTCGAAACTGTGCAGAAGGGTGCATAGGTCCTTAATCTGAGACCACTCCAGCAGCATGATCTGCCCCACCTCTTGATCTTGTTTGCCCAGGCTATACATCATAATGTATTGCACCAGGGCTCGGCGGTGCTGCCACAGTCGCTGCAACATGTAGAGAGTCGAATTCCAGAGTGTCGGCACATCGCATTTCAGGCGTGAATCGGCAGGCCGAAAGACTTCTGGAGCGATGCAAGTCGTTCAGCTGCGGCATGTGAATGGCCAAAGTGAGCACAGAGTGGCCGTGCCCTGTGCAGAAGCCCATCTAGGCCGGGATAGTGGGTTAAAAATTGCTGGACAACAAGGTTCAACACGTGAGACATACAAGGCACGTGTGTCACATTGCCCCGGCGAAGGGCCGTACCTAGGTTTGCAGCACTGTCGCACATGGCCTTCCCTGGCTGCAGGTTGAGTGGAAACAACCATTGATAAAACTCGGTCTCCAGAGCTGACCACAACTGGTCAGCTGTGTGACTCACATTTCCGAGACATTTCAACTTAAAGACCGACTGATGCTGTTGAGCTCTGCTGCCAGCATAGTAAGGAGGTGTATGGGATTCCTTGTGCGCAGTTACAACACGGGTGGCCTGACCACACAGGCTTTGGGCTGAGGTGGAGGACTCAAACGAGGTGGAAGAGGCAGAAGCAGTTGAGGAACTTCTACATACAGAGGACTGGCGCACAACTCGTGGGGACGGCAAGACTTGTACAGGAGACCCTTCTCCATCTCCCACCATAGTTACCCAGTGCCCAGTCAGCAACATATAACGCCCCTGTCTATGCTTACTGGTCAAAGTATCTGTGGTGAAATGCACCCTGTCACACACAGAGTTTCTCAAGGAAGCGGTGATGTTGTGTGCGACATGCTGGTGTAGCGCAAGCACACCTTTCTTGTAGAAGTAGTGTCGACTGGGCATCTGATACTGGGGCACTGCGATGGATATCCTTGAAAATCCTGTGTGTCCACAAGGCGGAAAGGCAGCATTTTTGTAGCCAACAGCTTGCAGATGCTGAAAGTCAACCTCTTAGCTTTTTCATGGCTAGGAGAAAATGAGCTTTTACTTGTCCACATCTGAGGTACCGTGGGCTGGCTGCTGTGCTGAGATGGCGTTGAGTAGGGTGACCCTGGAAAACTGCTGGTCTGTGAGGAAAGTGCAGGTGGAGACATAATGTTTCCTTCATCCAAAAGTGGTGCTCTTGATGTCTGAGAGTTCTCAACACCAGCAGCTGTTTCCACTTCCAAAACAACTGATGACCTGAAAATCACACTGCCTGTAGTGGTTAAAGAAGTGGAAGGTTTGCGTCGAAAAGCATGTGTGACTGCTGTCCCCACAGGCATAAGCGGGCTTTACATGATGCGATCTCGCTAGCGAGATCGCAAGCGATCATACCCGCCCCCGTCGGTTGTGCAAAACGGGCAAATCGCTGCCTGTTGTGCACAACCTTGATTACCCCCGTCACATGGACTTACCTGTTCTGCGACTTCACTCTGGCCGGCGATCCACCTCCTTTCTAAAGGGGCGGGTCGCGCGGCGTCACAGCGACGTCACATGGCAGCCGTCCAATAGAAGCGGAGGGGCGGACATGAGTGGGACAAAAACATTCCGCCCACCTCTTTCCTTCCGCATAGCCGGTGGAGGCAGGTAAGGAGATGTTCGTTGCTCCTGCGGTGTCACACATAGCGATGTGTGCTGCCGCAGGAACGAGGAATAACATCGCTAATTAGAAGAAAACGATTTTTTGTTTTAGGACGACTTCTCCACGGCAAACGATTTTTGCCACTTTAGGTTGCACATAGGTGTCACACACTGCGATATTGTTAATGACGCCGGATGTGTGTCACAAAAAATGTGACCCCGACGATAATTCATTAACAATATCGTAGCGTGTAAATCCTAATGCTATAGAGGATGAAGAGCGCGCAGATGTGCTTGAAGGGACAGACGGTGGTTGGCCCACTCCACTAGGTTGCATTGTGGCACAGTGAGCTTACCACTGCGACTTATGCTTCATATCCATGTGACGGTTCATGGACGAAGTACTTAAACTAGTGAGGTTTTGGCCTCTATTTAGAGATTGGCGACAAATCTCCCAGATGACATGAGTTGTGAGATCCTTTACGATGTCTAAAAAGGACAAGGCTAAGCAAGGCTTAGAGTCCATGCCACCTGCAGAGTCACCCCAACTTGTGCCTAGAGGCAGAGTTGTGGCTTAAGATGCAGTTGTTGACGTGCTTCCAGTACTCCGTCTGTGTCCAGGAAGGCGCAAGCTAACCTCATTGTCAGTCACATCCTCCTCCACTGGCTCTGCTGACCTTATCGAGTGTCTGACTGTGGGTTAACAGTAAGTGGGATCTACAACCTCATCATCACCCTGTGTGTTTGCACTCCCCTTATTCTCAGAGCCAACCCCTTCCTGCCCTGATCGAATAGTTAAGTTGTCATTCCAATCAGGTATCCGAGTCTCATCGTCATCAGCATGTTCCTCATTGTTTCCACCAAGAGGAGTTACAGTTTGGGAATGAGGGTCTACATTATGCTCAGAACCTTCTTCATCTGGGCCTGAATCTGACTCACAAAGCTTATGGGCATCAGTGCAAACCATTTCCTTGTCTGGACTCACTGTAGCTTTAAAGCAGACCTCTGATTCCTAGGCTATAGTGTGACTGAACAGCTTTGCAGAGTCAACCATCTTTGTTACCCCATACTCTGCAGGGCGGGTGGAGACTTGAGAGCTGGTAGAACTGAAGGGGAAGAGAAAAAGTGCTGCACACCCAACTATCATATAAATTTATTTATATGATAGTTGGGTGTGCTTCCCGGTTATGCAGTACTTTTTCTCTTCCCCTTCAGATGTTGTTAATACTGCTTGTGGCAGCACCCCATTAATACTATAAGTGTATATACATTGCTGTGCACCCAAACTCCTTAGTACTTGAGAGCTGGTAGAAAGCAAGTGCGATTGGGGTGACAACTCAGAGGACTGGAGTCTTTGGGACGTTAAAGTAGAGGTGGAGGAGAGGCCACTTAATGGAGCACTTGAGATCCAATCAAGCATCTGCTGTTTTTGTGCCTCATCTACCTTTTTTTGCAATGGTCATTTTCGTAACAAAAGGATCATATCAGATTGTCCAGGGAAAGTAGTAGACATCTTACTTTTGCTGGAAGATGGTCTTTCTTTAGCAGATGTTACTGTTGCTTTACCATCTACCCCACGGACACAAACTTTTATTCCCTTTCCAACACGCCTGTTCCCTTTTCCACCAGCATCTGTCCTTTTGCCACTCATTTTGTTTGTGAACAAATTGGACACTGTTTGTTTGACTTAAAATTACGTAGCAGAAATGAACAGGTGGTGTAGAATGCAGAGGTGGTATAGCTTTCTTGTCAGCAGAGGAACGTCACTGACTATCCCAGACAATGATACGATGCCCCAAGGAATTGCCTGCACTTTTTGCCCTTAAAATTGCATAGCAGAAATGGAGAGGTACTATAGAAAGCAGAGGGGGTGTAGCTTTCTTGACAACTGAGTTACGTCACTGACTATCACAGACAATCATACCATGCCCCAAAGAATTGCCTGCACTTTTTGCACTTAAAATTGCGTAGCAGAAATGGAGAGGTGGTGTAGAATGCAGAGATGGTATAGCTTTCTTTTCAGCAGAGGAACGTCACTGACTATCCCAGACAATGATACTATGCCCCAAGGAATTGCCTGCACTTTTTTCACTTACAATTGCATAGCAGGAATGGAGAGGTGGTGTAGAATGCAGAGGTAGTGTAGCTTTCTTGTCAGCAGAGGAACGTCACTGACTATCCCAGACAATGAAACTATGCCCCAAGGAATTGCCTGAGCTTGTTTAGACAGACACTGTGATAAACCCTTGCACAGCGCTAGCACAGACCTGCCTAGCAAAAATGGCAATGAACTGCTCTAATCTAGCCCTGAAAAGGGCTGAAATTACAAGTAGTCCCCAATCCCTAAACCAATGTGTTGCAGCAGCAGCAGCAGTGGGAGCGGTGACTGTCACACATCCGGAGCAGTGAGATAATGGCGGCGATGGGGAAAATGGCTGGGTCTTATAAGGCAAGGACATGTGACATGCACAGCCAATGAAACATGCCCTTACTTGGCTGTGTGTGTGTCTGTGATTGGCTGACAGCCTGGCCCGCCCTACTGTATGCGCGATTAGGAAAAAAAAAATGCCGATCGCTATTCTTTCAGCACTCAGCAGCACTGATCTAAACCCTGTCCCCCCCCCCCGCACACTATACGCTTACTTTTGATAATATCATTAGTAACAGTGACTGACAGTATTACAGTGGAAAGCCAGCTAGTAACTAGCTACGCTTTTGGTGATTGAACCGTTATCGAACGGTAACTGGAACGGTCGAACATGAAGCAAATCGTTCGAGTTCGACGAACGACTCGAACACCGCCCAAAATAACTCGAATTTGAAATTGGCGAACGGTTCGTTTCAAACATCGCTCATCTCTACTCATAACCTGGGATCACGCAGTACAGATGTGGGGCAATACATGATTGTGGAGGGGACACAGATGAAGGACCTCTGCACTCTCCTGCACAGTTTTGAAATGGCTACAAAGATGGTTAGCACTGACAATGCCATCATCAGCATCACTATTCCGCTCATCTACATTTTGAAACACATTTTGAATACTCTGAGGGAGGGGATTGGGGTTCCAGAGGAAGAGGAGGAAGTATTGGATGATGAAGAAGGCATACCATTTCCTGTAGGGTCCGGATAGTCATCGCACAGGCAGGTGTCACAGGAGGATGAAGTCCATCAATCAAGGTGGGCTCTTTCTAATAGACAAACTGGTAGTGAAGGTGCAGGAGCCAAGGTACGAATGGAGGAAGAAGAGGTGATGGGCGCAGAAAACTTCGGAGACAAAGAAGATCTTAGTCCCGTCTCTTTTGTCCGTGATTAGTGGGATGGGACAAAGCACTCAAGCTTGAACGTTGCCTCATCACCAATACAACATGGACTTGGATCTCATGGAAGCATCCAACACATGATCTTCTTGCTGCACTACCTGCAACATGATGTCCATATTGTTAGGATTATAAATAGTGCTGACTACTGGGTTACCATTCTGTTAGATCCACAGTACAAGAGTAAATTTAGAAAGATACTCCCTCCTGGAAAGAGAAGTGCAGATGCTGGAGTATCGAAACAAATGGGTAGACCATCTTAACAGTAGTTTTCCACAAGACAGCAGCGTGCATGGCAGTTCTAGAATTCTAATCACAGGAACGTTGCGTCGCCAATGCAGAAACATTAGCAATAGCAGCAGTTCAAGTGGCAGAAGTAATTTCTGCGAGGTGTGGCGCACATTATTTAGACCATTGCATGCACCAGTAGAACAGAGTAGAAGTCTGACTCATAGTGAACAACTGGAGAGAATGGTGCAGAAGTATCTAGAGTTCAATATTGATACCACAAGGGGATTTGACCCTTTTGCATTTTGGTTTTCAAAAATGGAAGAGTGGCCTGAGCTCCTCAGCCACACCTTGGAGGTTTTGGCCTGCCGTGGCGCCAGCATTCTCTCAGAGAATAGCGGTGTATTGATGGATGAGCGCATCTGGCTGTCCCCTGAAAATGTAGAATGAATAAAAATGAACAAGTTGTGGATGTCCAATGACTTTGCCACCCCAGTTCCAGACTGTGCAGACCAGGCAATAGTGGAATGCAAGGGTACTGGGAGAAACAGTCCTATGCCTGTCTGTATTCTTGCTGTCTCCGGTGAAGGTAGAAATATTTATTCAGCCCTTGTTACAGAGCCAGTACCAAGCATCTAGGATGCTTTGTTGATCTATTTGTAGTCTGCCAATTGTTACCACTTTTCCTATAGCCTGGCCTTAGATTTTGGAAAAGTGGAGACTCCAAGTTGGGTTTCCAAATTGCCATTTGTCTGTAATTCCAGAGTTCAAGGAGCAAGAAGCCTACACGTGTCTGTCATATTGCTGTCTCTGGTGAAGGTAGAAATGTTGGTTCAGCCCTTAGTACAGGCCCGGTCATAAGCACTCAGGTGGCTTTTTTGGACTATTTGTTGTCTATACAAACTGTTGACACTTTTCCTGTTGCCTGACCTTGATTTTTGTAAATGTGGAGACTCCTAGTAGGGTCTCCAAATTGTCTTTTATGTGTAGTGTCAGGGATCTGGAAACAAGAGGCCTATGCCTGTCACTCATGCATTGCTTGATTTTTACATTGAAAATGCCAGCCCACATTCTGTCAACACAATCAGGCAGTGCATATATTAATATGCACTGGAGAATGCAGTTACACAGCTGCAGAGTTGTGGACCATAGTTTGATCAATGATTATCTCCACTGAATCTGGAACCAGGGAATGCTGTGTGCGATAACGGTGCAAACCTGGTGGCATGTGCATTGCATGAATCAACCTGTTTGCACAGAAATTTCTAGGGCACTATTCCAGCCTGGATGTACTGCTGCAGAAGGCACGGTCTCTGTGTGCTCACTTTTTAAAATTAAAATGCCCGCCCACATCATGTGCTTTGCATGGACCATAAGTCCCTGCGGTGCAAGCACACTTTGGGGAAATGGGTGGGGGAAATTGAAGCCACTATCCTGCTGTCTGTCTGATTTGTTTTTAACTCTCAAGACTTCAAGATAGGTCTCCCAGTTTTGACAAGTTGGGTCTTGTCTGTACTGGCAGGGTTATGGGAGCACCAGTCCTACACCTGTCTCTCATCCACCTATATTTCTTATGTTAATATTATATGAAGCTAATAGCTATGCAAAAACAATGGTTCTGCACTGTAAAAAATATTTTTGCTGTTTTGGAAGCTTTTTGGCATCCCTTAAGGTGTTTTATCTGCTTTATGTTTGGCCTTCCATTGAATTCAATGGGGTTTGAAAAGGTTCAAAAAGGTTGTGAGTTTGCTTGGCCGAACATTTCGGCAAATGTAGTGTTTGTTCAGTTGTGCTCGGCGAACCAAGCCTTGAAAAGTTCTCTCATCTTTAGCTGCCTCCACCATGTGTCATTGTGTGGATGGGGTTCTTGGTGTGATGAGCTTTGTTGGTTTGGTACCAGACGCAACATTTACTTTGGGGGTAGAAAAGTTCAATTTTGGACCCATCTGACCACAGCACCTTACGCTATACATTTGGGGAGTCTCCAACATGTCTTTTGACAAACTCAAAATAAACATTCCAATTTTTGGAAGTTTTTTATTTTTTATTTATTTATAAAATTAAACCTGCTTAAAAACACCCTTTACTGTCACATAAAAGCAAGAAAGAGTGCAAGTGTAAAATTTTGCCTAGGTGCTTGCTCTTATCTAAGCTGCACCCTCTATATTGACCATCCCTGAACTGCACTTTGCCAAGCTTCACACCCCTGGGTCTCATATAAGACCCAATGATGTGATGCAGCTAACCAATCACAGTCATGCTAGTAACCAATATGGCTACAGCATTGCTTTGATTGGCAGGCAATCCTCACATGTTTAGTGGCTGAAAAACAGCCACAAAACATGCGGGGTGGGGGCTTGAGCATGGCACTCTAGCACACACGATTCTTGGCGGAGTACAGAGTGTCCCTGGGCATTCCAATCCTCAACTGAGGATTTGTTTTATGCTGTATCAAATGTACTTTTAATTGACACTACTCATTTTAATTCATTTTACCACATAGTGTACTGGAATATGAGGAAACAAATTAAAATTGGGAGAAACTGAAAAAACACAATTATTACATTTTTTTTGTGTATTGTTTTTAAGGTCTACATTTTGTTGAAAACATGCCTGCAAATAATATTCTGCTCATGAGTACAATCATGTTAATACCAAACATGTCAAATGTTTTATTATTTTAGTAGTAAAAAAAAAATCAGAAGTTTGCAAAAATAAAGTTTGCAGATTGTGTTGCTATTTTTCAAGATCGATAACGTTTCCATTTTTGGTCAATAGAGATGTGTGATGGCTTATTTTTTGCCATGCAAGACAATGTTTTATTGATACCATTATGATATAGATATGATATTTTGATTCCTTGTTACAGCATCTTTTGTGGTATTGCAGCAACCAAGAAAACATAATTTTGGCTTTCTTGAATTTTTTTAGTTTACAGTGTTTACTGTCAATTTTATATTTTGATAAATGTGACTTTTCTGAACATGGCAATAGCACATGTGTATATTTTTTATCATCTTTATTTTTAACTAGCTGTACTACCCGGCTTCGCCCGGGTTAATAACTGCTGTTAACAAAATAGAATGTATTAACAAAAATGTATTCTGCACACAAACCACAAAACAAATAGATATAAATGTAATTATAATGTCTGTCTCCCCCTCTGTATATATCTCTCTGTCTCTCTCTATCTCTTTGTCTGTCTGTCTCTTTCCCTGTCTGTCTCTGACTGTCTCTGTCTCTTTGGGGCACTTTGCACACTACGACATCGCAAGCCGATGCTTGCGATGCCGAGCACGATAGTCCCCGCCCCCGTCGCAGCTGCGATATCATGGTGATAGCTGTCATAGCGAACATTATCGCTACACCAGCTCCACATGCACTCACCTGCCCTGCGACGTTGCTCTGGCCGGTGACCCGCCTCCTTATTAAGGAGGCGGGCCATGCGGCATCATAGCGACGTCACACGGCAAGCGGCCAAAAGAAGCGGAGGGGCGGAGATGAGCGGGACGTAAACATCCCGCCCACCTCCTTCCTTCCACATAGCTGGCGTGAGCCGCAGGATGCAGGTAAGAGATGTTCCTCTCTCCTGCAGCTTCATACACAGCGATTTGTGCTACCGCAGGAGCGAGGAACAACATCGTAACATCGGTCATTTCCAAATTATGGAAATTACCGACGCTACACTGATGATACGAATACGACGATTTTGCGCTTGTTAATCGTATCAAAAAGGCTTTACACACTATGATATCGCCTGCGACGCCGGATGTGCAACACTTTCGATTTGACCCCACCGACATCGCACCTGCGATGTTGTAGTGTGGAAAGTGCCCCTTTCTCCATCTGTCTCAATCTCTTTCCCTGTCTGTCTATCTATCTCTTTCCCTGTCTGTCTATCTATCTCTGTCACTGTCCCTGTCTGTCTCTTCCCCTGTTTGTCTCTTTCCCTCTCTTTCCCTATCTGTCTCTTTCCCTCTCTTTCCCTGTCTGTCTCTTTCCCTGTGTCTGTCTCTTTGTCTGTCTCTTTACCTGTCTTTGTCTGTCTCTTACCCTGTCTGTCTCTTTCCCTCTCTTTCCCTGTCTGTCTGTTTCCCTGTGTCTGTCTCTGTCTCTTTGTCTGTGTCTGTCTCTTTCCCTTTCAGTCTGTCTCTTTGTCTGTTTTATATGGAGAGAAGGTATGCACACCAGTGACTATGTAAGGGGAATATATGAAAAGCAGAAACTGCTATGTGAATACTGACATGAATAATCCAATAGCTATATGCAAAAGTGAAAGTATGAAAGATGGAATCTGCATTACTGCCATGAACATATGAATAAAGAGAAATGTAGCTATTGAATTGATCAATGCAACAGAGCCCCAACACTACGCCAAAGTATTTCTCTACGTTGGGGTCCCTAGCTAGTCTGTGTCCTCTCATGCAGTTAAAAAACTTACCGTGTATGGGAAGCTAAGACCCAGGCTATATATGCGTATAATGTGGACTGGCAATAGGTGTGAGTGGGGCCGGGTTTACAAACGAAAGACTACAAATCAATCAAGAAATAACATCTGGAATACCATTCTGAGTCTGAACTGGGTGCAGATTAGAGATGAGCGAACCGGTCGCGGTTCGGCTCGAGGTCGGTTCGTCGAATGGAGCTCCCGTTCGAGTTCGGTTGGTCGAACGTTCGACGAACCGAACTCGAACTGCATAGGAAACAATGGCAGGCAATCACAAACACATAAAAACACCTAGAAAACACCCTCAAAGGTGTCCAAAAGGTGACAAACAACTCACAACACAACACAAACACATGGGAAAGTGACAAGGACATATACTCATGCGAAAACAAAAGAGCTGGACAAGGAAAAAGAGGACGAGACACAGATATAGGCATGGCATGCCCTTCTAAAATCATGTAAAACACCACAAGGTGACTCCAAGCGGAGTCTCCCTTTTTTCCAAAAATTGGGCCACACAGACACCCTTCAGTGGCAGCACTTGTGCCCCAGTTGTACACTTCACAGCTAGATTTGCATCAAGCACATTCAAAAATAAGCTATTCTTAACCGTCCCCAGGATGACACCGGGGTAGGCAGCAAAGTCTTTGCTGAACCATGACTTGTTCATCTTGGCTTCTTTTAAAAACAATGTAAGCAAGGGTTACTCCAAGCGGAGTCTCCCTTTTTTCCAAAAATTGTGCCCCACACACACCCACCCATTCAGTGGCAGCACTTGTGCCCTAGTTGTACACTTCACAGCTAGATTTGCATCAAGCACATTCAAAAATACGCTATTCTTAACCGTCCCCAGGATGACACCGGGGTAGGTAGCAAAGTCTTTGCTGATCCCAGCTCTGTTCATCTTGGCTTCTTTTAAAAACAATGTAACCAAGGGTTACTCCAAGCGGAGTCTCCCTTTTTTCCAAAACTTGTGCCCCACACAGCACCCACCCATTCAGTGGTAGCACTTGTGCCCTAGTTGTACACTTCACAGCTAGATTTGCATCAAGCACATTCAAAAATACGCTATTCTTAACCGTCCCCAGGATGACACCGGGTAGGTAGCAAAGTCTTTGCTGATCCCAGCTCTGTTCATCTTGGCTTCTTTTAAAAACAATGTAAGCAAGGGTTACTTCAAGCGGAGTCTCCCTTTTTTCCAAAAATTGTGCCCCACACACACCCAACCATTCAGTGGCAGCACTTGTGCCCTAGTTGTACACTTCACAGCTAGATTTGCATCAAGCACATTCAAAAATACGCCATACTTAACCGTCCCCAGGATGACACCGGGGTAGGTAGCAAAGTCTTTGCTGAACCATGACCTGTTCATCTTGGCTTCTTTTAAAAACAATGTAAGCAAGGGTTACTCCAAGCGGAGTCTCCCTTTTTATCAAAAATTGTGCCCCACACACACCCACCCATTCAGTGGCAGCACTTGTGCCCTAGTTGTACACTTCACAGCTAAATTTGCATCAAGCACATTCCAAATCCACAAGCATTTACTCTCCCCAGGATGACACAGGGGTAGTATATTCCTAGTGGATCCATGACTTGTTCATTTTGATGAACGTTAGTCTGTCCACATTGTCACTGGACAGACGCGTGCGCTTATCTGTCAGCACATACCCAGCAGCACTGAAGACACGTTCAGAGACAACGCTGGCAGCTGGACACGACAAAATCTCCAAGGCGTAACTGGAGAGCTCTGGCCATTTTTCTAGATTTGAAGCCCAAAATGAGCAAGGCTCCATTTGCAAAGTCATGGCATCGATGTTCATTTGGAGATACTCCTGTATCATCCTCTCCAGCCGTTGACTATGTGTCAGACTTGTTGTCTCTGGTGGCCTTGCAAAGGAGGGTCTAAAAAAATTATGAAAAGATTCCATAAAATTGCTGTTACCAGCACCAGATACAGTCCTACTGGTACGGGTAGACTGTTGAAGATGACGAGACCATCCCATGTTTGTCAAGTTACAACTGGGAGAATCACTCCCTGCACCTGCACGGTTGTTTGATGGAAAAGCCGAGCTAAGATCGAGTAACAGCTTCTGCTGATACTCCTGCATACGTGCGTCCCTTTCTATGGCTGGAATTATGTCACAAAATTTGGACTTGTACCGGGGATCTAATAGTGTGGCAATCCAGTAGTCATCATCACTTCTAATTTTGACAATACGAGGGTCATGTTGGAGGTAGTGCAACAAGAAGGCACTCATGTGTCTTGCGCAGCCATGCGGACCAAGTCCACGCTGTGTTTGTGGCATAGAGGTGCTACCCGTTCTTTCTTCCTCTGACATCTCCCCCCAACCTCTTTCAACTGAAATTTGACCAAGGTCTCCCTCATCTGCTGAGTCTTCCATGTCCATGGACAGTTCGTCCTCCATTTCTTCATGTTCTCCTGCACCTTCCTCAACATTTCGCCTGCTACTATGTGCCCTTGTTGATCCCTGTCCCCCATGGTCCCATGCCTGCTGCATTGGTGATGATGAACGTCTGGACCTTGGTGATGTTGTTGTCCCTTGCGCATATGAATCCTCCTGTAGTTCCTCCCCTTCCTGTTGTCCCACCCCCTGACTTCGAATAGTGTTTAGCGTGTGCTCCAGCATGTAAATGACTGGAATTGTCATGCTGATAATGGCATTGTCAGCGCTAAACATATTCGTCGCCATGTCCAAACTGTGCAGAAGGGTGCATAGGTCCTTGATCTGAGACCACTCCATCAGGGTGATCTGCCCCACCTCTGCATCTCGTTGGCCCAGGCTATACGTCATGACGTATTGCACCAGGGCTCGGCGGTGCTGCCACAGTTGCTGTAACATGTGGAGAGTCGAATTCCAGCGTGTCGCCACATCGCATTTCAGGCGATGAACCGGCAGGCCGAAAGACTTCTGGAGAGATGCAAGTCGCTCAGCTGCGGCGCTTGAACGGCGGAAGTGAGCAGACAGTTTTCGTGCCCTGGTCAGAACGCAATCTAGGCCGGGATAGTGTGTTAAGAATTGCTGGACAACAAGTTTCAACACGTGAGCCATACAAGGCACGTGTGTCACCTTGCCCAGGCGAAGGGCCGCACCCAGGTTTGCAGCATTGTCGCAGACGGCCTTACCAGGCTGCAGGTTGAGTGGAGACAACCATTTATTAAACTCGGACCGCAGAGCTGACCACAACTCCTCAGCTGTGTGACTCCTATTCCCAAGACATGTCAAGCTAAAGACCGCCTGATGCCGTTGCGCTCTGCTGCAAGCATAGTAATGAGGCGTGTATGATTCCTTCTGCACAGTGAGAACGCTGGTGGCCTGACCAGGCAGGCTTGGGGCGGAGGTGGAGGACCCAGATGAGGTGGAGGAGGCAGAAGCAGTGGCAGAACTTGGACAGACAGAGGATTGACACACAAGTCGTGGGGACGGCAAGACTTGTGCAGCAGACCCTTCACCATCTATCACCATAGTTACCCAGTGCCCAGTCAGCGACATGTAATGTCCCTGTCCATGCTTACTGGTCCAAGTATCGGTGGTGAAATGCACCCGTTCACACACAGAGTTTCTCAAGGAAGCGGTGATGTTGTGTGCGACATGCTGGTGTAGCGCGGGCACACCTTTCTTAGAGAAGTAGTGGCGACTAGGCATCTGGTACTGGGGCACAGTGACAGACATAAGGTCTCTAAAATCCTGTGTTTCCACTAGGTGGAAAGGCAGCATTTCGGTAGCCAAGAGCTTACAGAGGGATAGAGTCAACCAATTAGCTTTGTCATGGGTCGCAGGAAATGGCCTTTTATTTGACCACATCTGAGGGACAGAGATCTGGCTGCAGTGTGTAGACGGTGTTGAGTAGGGTGTCCCTGGAAAAATGCAGGTTTGTGAGGAAAGTGCAGGCGGAGACATGATGTTGCCTTCATCCAACGTTGGTGCTATCGATGTCTGAGAGAGCTGTACACACTCACTTGTTTGCCCTTTCAAACCAACTGACGACCTACCAAGCAAACTGCCTGTTGCGGTTACAGAGGTGGAAGTTGTGCGTGGAAAACCAGGTGTGACAGCTGTCCCCACAGTCCTAGAAGATGAAGAGCGCGCGGATGCACTGGAAGGGGCAGGCCGTGGATGGTTCGCTCCGCTAGGCCGCATTGCAGCACGGTGAGCTTCCCACCGGGACCTATGATATTTATTCATGTGACGATTCATGGAAGAAGTTGTCAAACTGCTGAGGTTTTGACCCCTACTAACAGAATCACGACAAATTTTACACATCACATAATTTGGGCGATCTTTTTCTATGTCAAAAAAGGACCAGGCTAGGCAAGGCTTAGAGGGCATGCGACCTGCTGAGCCCCCCGACTAGTGCTCAGAGGCAGAGTGGTGGCTGATGATGCAGTTGTAGACGTGCTACCAGTGCTCCGACTCTGTCCAGGAAGGCGCAAGGTAACTTCGTCGTCGGTTGCATCCTCCTCCACCGCCTCTGTTGACCTCCTCGAGTGCCTGTCTGGGGGTTGTTACGGTGGGACCGGCAGATTAGGACCAGGGGGTATATATTATAATCGCCAGTTGGGGCCCACCGTGCTCCAGATGACAATGGAGCTGCTGGCACCTGAGGGTTAGGCGGAGACTATAGAGCTGGATGGCTCTGAAATAACCCAGGAACTCTGGGAACCGGTCACGTGTGTTGGGACACGTCAGACCGGACGACAACCCGATTAGCGTTTTGGTGCACCTAGCGCTACACCAACCACGTGTGCAGGAAACACGTCAGGCCGGGTGGTAACCAGGTAGCGTTGACCGGAAGACCGCCACAAAAGCGCCCTGTCGGCCACATGTGTAGGACACGTCAGGCCGAGTGGTCCTCCGATTAGCGTTTCTAGCCACCTCTCGACTGGCCACGTGTGTTTAGGACACGTCAGGCCAGAAGGGTACACCAGTAGCGTTGACCGGGAAGCCGAGGAAAATAAGGAACACCCTGTTAACTCCACAGGGGTCCTGGAGTATGCTGTCCATGCGCGTAGGGGGCACAACCGGACAGGTGGCGCAGCAGGTGCATTGTCCGTGTGCGTAGGGGGCACAATCGGACAGGTGGCGCAGCAGGTGCGTTGTCCGTGTGCGTAGGGGGCACAATCAGACAGGTGGCGCAGCAGGTGCGTTGTCCATGTGCGTAGGGGGCGCAATCGGACAGGAAGCCCAGCAGCCGCAGCCCAGTTAACGCCACTGGGCTGCTATAGCAAGACTGGAACGGCAGGAGGGAAGCACGGCGCCTGACCCTGATGTGCCGAGCCACGAATCTTGGCATGACAGGCACCGTTCGCCTAACCCTACCTACCGCTTCCCAACATAGGCTTATGCCGCAATGAGGCTCTAACATGGAGGTGTGCTCTGACTGAGCAAAAGTGAAGACTGCGCCGCTCCATGTTGTCTCCAGCCCCTTTTATAACCTGGGTCCGCCCCAAACCCAGGGTGGAACCACCAAGGTCCAATAGCAGAATGCCATGTCATCAGTGACATCACATGCGACCTATCCGGAACCGCCACGTCATTGATGACCTCATGGCAGCCACGCCCCAAACACTTCACCAGTCATCGTCTGACGACCAATACTGAGGTGCCAGATCATAGGAGCGGGCCTCTGCGAGCCAGTCCGGAGTTGCCACGTCATCAGGACACCTGACACTCTCTGCCCTATCAGGGCCTGCCACCTCACGGACATGCTCAGTGAGGTCCTTACCGGACCTAGCCTCTGGTGCACTAAGTGCCTGAGCATGCCCAGTAGCCTGAGCAACAGGCTCAGAAAGCAGACTATCAGTTTGAGCATGCTCAGTAGGCACATCCCAGAACTTGGACACAGCACGAAGTCCAAGTACCTGTGCAAAGAGGCTGTTAGGGTTAATTGTGGGAGCACGCTCAGTAGCCTGAACTGAGGACTTAGTCTCAGACATAACACAATCAGGCTGAGCATGCTCACTAGGCAAAACACCGGGCTTAAACTCTGGCTGGGGTAAATCGGCGCACGCATGCGCACTAGCCGCCTCTCCACACTTAGACGTGGTGGAAGGAACAGCCAACTGGACGACCCGAGGCATGGCCAAGAACGGCAGCCGGCGCCTGGGCGCAACAGGAACCGCAGCAGGCTGCTTGCGGCTATGGCGGCGCCGGTTCGTAACAGGGGTTGACAGTAGGTGGGATCTAGAACTTCATCATCAATTGTTGTGTTTGCACTCCCCTCCCCCTCAGACCGAGCCTCTTCTTGCCCTGACCGAATATTTAAGTTGTCATCCCAATCTGGTATCTGCATCTCATCGTCATCAGTATGTTCCTCATTGTCTATAACCACAGGTGTTACAGTTTGTGACAAAGGGTCAACATTATGCTCAGAAACTTGGTCCTCATGGCCTGAATCAGAGTCACAAAGGTTCTGGGCATCACTGCAGACCATTTCCTGGTCTGTACTCACTGTAGCTTGGGAGCAGACTTCTGATTCCCAGGCTATAGTGTGACTGAACAGCTCTGCAGACTCAGCCATCTCAGTTCCACCACACTGTGCAGGGCTGATGGAGACTTCAGAGCTGGGAGAAAGCAAGTTTGATTGGGATGACAACTCAGAGGACTGGTGTTTTTTGGATGCGGTACTTGAAGTGGCTGAGAGGGCACTTGTTGGACCACTTGAGATCCATTCAAGCATTTTCCTTTTTTGGCCATCATCTACCTTTGTTCCAGTTGTTCGTGTCCGTAAAATAGGGAGCACATCGGATTGTCCACGGAAAGTAGTAGACATCTTACTTTTGCTGATAGATGGTCTATCTTCAGCAGATGATAATGGAGCTTTGCCACCTTCCCCACGGACAAACCCTTTTTTTCCTTTTCCACCACGCCTCTTCCCCTTTCCACCAGCATCTGTCATTTTGACACTCATGTTGATTGCGACAAGATTGTGCACTGAAAATGTGGTAGTAAAAATTGAGAGGTGGTGTAGATTGCAGCGGTGGTCTAGCTTTATTAACAGCAGAATAATAAAGAATAAATATTCCTGACAATGCAACTATGGCCCTTAAACTGGCAGCATAAATTGCTAGTATAATGGCTTAGTAACAATGAGTTTGAGTGTGCAATGCAGGCAGACGTGCTGCAAATATCTTTGCACTACTGGGACTATACAGAAGTCCAATAGCCACTTTGAGGATGCCACTAGGTTCACTCAGTGTTTGCTAGTATAATGGCTTAGTTGTAATGAGTTGGAGTGTGCAATGCAGGCAGACGTGCTAAAAATATCTGTGCACTAGTGGGACTATACAGAAGTCCAATAGCCACGTTGAGGATGCCACTAGGTTCACTCAGTGTTTGCTAGTATAATGGCTTAGTTATAATGAGTTGGAGTGTGCAATGCAGGCAGACGTGCTAAAAATATCTGTGCACTAGTGGGACTATACAGAAGTCCAATAGCCACGTTTAGGATGCCACTAGGTTCACTCAGTGTTTGCTAGTATAATGGCTTAGTTATAATGAGTTGGAGTGTGCAATGCAGGCAGACGTGCTGCAAATATCTGTGCACTACTGGGACTATACAGAAGTCCAACGGCCACGTTTAGGATGCCACTAAGTTCACTCAGTGTTTGCTAGTATAATGGCTTAGTTATAATGAGTTGGAGTGTGCAATGCAGGCAGACGTGCTGCAAATATCTGTGCACTACTGGGACTATACAGAAGTCCAACAGCCACGTTTACGATGCCACTAGGTTCACTCAGTGTTTGCTAGTATAATGGCTTAGTTATAATGAGTTGGAGTGTGCAATGCAGGCAGACGTGCTGCAAATATCTGTGCACTAGTGGGACTATACATAAGTCCAACAGCCACGTTTAGG